>NC_140658.1:10015031-10615031 GCF_978046115.1 Saccoglossus kowalevskii | reverse complement strand
AGTTAAAATGTCAACTGCGCATGCTTCGTCATTGTCATGTGATCAGGTCACATGACAGAGGTCATCTTGAAATCCGTCGTTCGATTAAATTACGTTCGGTCTAATTATACACAGAAATATATACTTTTCAAGAAGAAATAGTACTTCATTTTCGTTCAGTAGATACCTAAGATGTTTGTGTTTGCAAGGATAACTGTGCGGTTCTCAATGGACGCGATCTGCAGCTCTATGACCGCAACGTAATATCTAAATACCTTAAGTGGCCAATAAGAGCTGCTAAACTGCAGCAAGGGGTAGACAAAACAACAGTACTGGAAATGAAATAAACATACACCAAAATATCAAGTTAAAGCTGATGGCTTTAATACCTCTCAAAATAATTACAAGAAACAAAAAAACAGAATAATACAATGAATACAGCCACTAAAATAGGGGATTGCCTAGGGTAGTATGCATTGGTGATAACTCACAGTTCCAGGATGTGAAATTTGATGACAGTCAACAGGCCCCTTTATACTTTTTTCTTTTTAATTCATGGTGATGCGTTCTCGGGATTTTTAATTCATGGTGATTCGGTCTCAGCTAATTTCTCGTTCTTCGTTATTGGGTGTAATGAATTCCCGGTGATACGTTCGCGCAACATTTAATTTCGCGTTATGCGTTCTTTGACTTTCCTGTTCTCTGTATTGTACGCTGAATTGCGCCACCAATAGTTTAAAATCGGTACACCTGAGTGTTGTTTTTTACACTCGGGTACTTGTAGTATGAGAGAGTCCTTCCCATTGGTAAATTCTTCGAAGTGTATGGTGATCTTTTGCCAATCAAATCTACTGTACTATAATTATTACATTATTACATCAAATCTACAAAGTATTGGGGCAGCCAATTTGCAAACTCGCTAGCGAATCGGCTAACTGCCTGGGTTTTGATTAAACAGTTGGCTTTCGAATTTCGCTGGCGCCGTCTTGTTATTATATGAGTGGTATGAATGTACCGGCGACTGACCAACTATGCCGACCCTACTTTAGGTCACTTTTTATTATCCAAGAAACGTTCCGAGCGCCTGTGGTTTGCTGGTGTGTCTAGGAAGTACTTGAGATTTTATGCACGTCTTTTATGCTAACACGCTTTATTGCATAATAAATTATAGTTTTCTTCTAAATTGTCCTATTGTTTATTGATTCCTTATTACGTCATAGTTTTCCAATGGAATATTAAAATGTTCACAACTTTTAATAATGTATAGTAGATAAGAAAAAAATGTCAAAGCGTTTTTCCTCTGTTCTACAAGGACGTAAATTATTAGAATTAATTTTGAATTATTCATTTGAGAACAATTTTTAATGTGCAAATTATTTTCATACCCCCTTCCCCTCATATTTACTAATTTCTAAATTCAAGTTAAAGTCATTATTTGACTATATATGCAATTTACAAACCTGATTAGTTTTAGGTTAAAATCTGTTGATATTAATTTCCTGATAAGCATAATATTCTATTTGGGTTTTAATCTCATTTAAATGAAACTTGATACATGGATGGTCTGTTACATTGCACAGAACTTATTAGTTTTACACTGAAATCTGTTCATATTAATTATCTGTTTTGCATAATTAATTTTAAGCTTTTCCATCAATATCTCAAGTACAAGTAATTTCGAATTACTTTTTAATGTGTCTCCAATACTCGACACACAAGAGTTTTTCTAAGCTTTCTTTGATATTATATTTATTTGACAAACTATTTTTCGTCATCTTTACTTAATTTAGTTGTTTATTTTGTATCAGTATGCCAGATCATTTGGGAACACAATTAAAGAAAGTTTGAAAAGATCATATAATTGGTCAATCTATTACCAGTCAGTCATCGTTCTATCCACCAGCCACAAATCAATTTCATTCTGAGACAGTCCAAAGCTCCAACCATTAGCAGTTGTTCAATGAGAAAAGAGGATCAAGAGAAAATGAGAAATTGGGCTGTTGGCAATGGGAAAGTTGTTAGACAAAGATCAATCCGACAAGAAAACACAAAGTATAAGGCCACTGAATCTATACGAGAAGGAGATACTAATTAGTGAAACATTGCATACAGAGAGACATGATTTGTCAGATGGGTCAGCTGTTGAGAAGGGAACGTCTGAGAAAACTGATGAGCAGAGAGAATAATATAGTAGTGATGAAAACTAGTGATTCAGAAACTGAGGAAGTAGATAACACGAACGAAGTGACATTTCATGAATTGCTGAACAAAGAGAAGCGGTGTGTGCAAGATAGGTTGGCACTTGAACAGAAAGCAACTAGGGAAACTGTTGCACAAAGGGACGACTACAGTAATGACAAGAACAGCAGTTTAGAGACGGAGGAGATAGATAATTTTAAACAGAAAGATCAGTTAAGAAATGTATGTCTAGCTACTAGGTCTGACCAGCAATCAAAGTTAATGTCAAATATCTTCAATAAATGCTTTTATATTCAACAACAATTCCTGGTGATTGGTGAATAGGTAATTGGAGTTCCTGGTGATTGGTGATTTCCCTCTTTAAATCTTGGTGATTGGTGATTGGTAGGGGGTATAAATGGGCCTGAGTCAATGGCTCCCGCAATAATTTGTTATTCTGGAGGGCACCGACGATAGGAGAAGATCGCCATGCAGTTCATAAAAGTCTCACAGAAAAATGATTGAAGCCTGTATCACTTGTCTCACAAATCGCAGCAGCAACACACAGGGTACTTAGTTGAAATGGTGCACCACAACTGACCCCAGTCGAGAAAATATACAGGCATAAATGGACCAGATTCAGGTACACCCTTTGAGTTACCACATGAGCCAGTCAGAATGTGGTCTTGCTAGCAGCTGTCTCGCGTAGGCAAGTCAATAGATCGTAAATATCCTTTCTCGTGTAAACCACAAACCCTCCTAGTAGATTACAATTGTCCTTCCACAGTAGTAAACATCTTTTGTACACCTTGCAGATTTAAATTGTCCGTCCACGTTTTGTAGACAAGTATGACCTGTCAATCTTCTTTATGACAGTTAATAATTTCTGAAGATCTAAGTTTAGTGACTGTACAAATACGTGTGCTAAACAGTCTTTCTGTCTAGCACATGATTATACACATTTAAAATACGTATCTGGTAGTGCTTCGCGGATAACTATTAATAGGGATTTCAGGGGAAAAATTATACACATATCATAGCGGTGGCATTCGACAGATCTCTACTAGAGCAATACGATGCACCTTATTTGATGAAAATAACCGTAACCGTTCTCGAGATAAGGTACTTTGTAGCTTCAATTATCATCTCTTAATTTTGGACAAAGGATGACACAACAAAGCACTACAGAATAGTAAAGACAACGGCACCATTTTGGATGAATAAGCACTAATTATTTAATTGGAGCTGAACTTAAACTGCCATATCTTTCCCCTTTCTTATTGAATTTTCACCAAATTTTCAACAAATGAACTTTATATCAATGTGTATCTAATGTCATTAGAGGGCAACATATAGACCATCTGTCACCATGGAAACAAGCCATATTCAAATTTCATTTTAAATCACCTGTCAGTGTCAATAAAGATAAACAAGTTTTACATTCGTTTATGTTGCCTTCGTTTTTATTCCTATACAAACGCCCTCATCGACCGGCTATGCGTTCTACCAATCTTTGCTTATTTTTACGCTATAATAATACTTATGAAACAAAAAGCATTGACACGAATAAACAAATCGAAGATATAACATTATAGCATGATTTACAGCTTATTTTTTTTGCAACTTAGAAAAGAAGTATGCATGAAAACCATAACTGGGAGCTGCCCGGGATATTTGAAATCTCTGTGCCTGATCGATCCAATAACCAATGAATCATTTCAATTCTACAGCTGTGAATGCTCTAACATGTACAATTCGTTTTACTTTGCATTTACGCTGCATTTTCGACATGTTAAAAACAAAATAAACGTATTTTACCGTATATAAAAGTGAAGTAGTGAAACATTCTCTTCGTACATGAAAATGGCGTCCATGTAAACAATGAAAGTACTGGGTTGGAGGTACCACTTTTAAAATGGGTTTGTCGCACTCTTTAAATTGATGCCACACTCACAAAACCTAGATTTTTGTCTATTAAAATATATATTTTTTCAAATTATGAGTGATAGATATGCCAGAAAGTTGTAAGTCGAAACGAAAATTGCCGTTAAACTTTTGTTTTTATTGCCGTTTCGCCAATTTTCGGCCGATTCTCACCTATCACCTCTCATTCTATAGCTGTCATCCCATACTTGATTTCTGTTTTCAAAATCGTACGGTCCATTCCAACGCGGGGAAAACGCAGCAAACTTCTCTAGATTTGGAACGCCGGGTCAAATTTGGAGGTCATGCTCGTGTTCACGGCGCTTGCCAGGATTTTCAAATGTTTCAATTTTTATTCTCCCGTATTGTCAAAACGACTACTCGCAATGGGTTGCAATTTTCAGAAAATGACCATGAGATATAGAGCTAGAATTCCTGGTAATTTTTATTTTTTTTTGCTTTTAGTTTTGCTCACGTATTTTGTAGTTTTTGAAAGGGTAGCTGCCCACATCCACTATTTCTGATGTCATTAACCAAGTGACTGATATCCCTTCTATTAACGAGACAACCGACCTTTTCTTCCCAATGTCTGTAATGTATAATAAAAATACCAGTATTTGTGACTAATATAATACTGCGGTCAGTTCCATTGGTTAGCAAAGGCGTACACAATTATTTAGTGATTCAGGGGTTAGCGATATCTTTTTTAATTTGATATGCCCAATATTTTGGGCTTTGTTTTGCTCTAATAATAAATCATAATTTTTGTTCACGTTCTGGTTCTACGTTAATAAAGTTTATTATAAATTCTCAACAAGTGGTGGCATACTATTTGTACCACATATATTGATATAAGGTTATTACGGGAATACATCAAAGTATGCACGAAGACAGTACAGCTGGAGTATCGACCGACGCACTGTCGTACTGTCTGAGTGCATACTTTGAGACATTCTCGTAATAACCTTATTATTATATATCGACATGTTTAAAACAGAATCAGCGTGTGGAGTCCGGTCAAACTCTGGTGGCAGCCATGTTTATTTTTATTATTAAAGAACATTTACGTGCGTAATCGTTCCATATTTGGAATTCGCATTTCCTAATATATTAGGATGAAAATACCCCGTAAAATACCACAAAATTACGGCACGCTGTAACTTATGGCGTCACGGTTACAGATGTATAATAATTGAGTATATTATATAAGCATAATAATTTTGACGGAAACTTTTAATATATATGTCGATGTGGCTAGTACTTGCAGTTGATCTTTGATCTCGACCATCGAATGACTTGTTGTAATTGCGACAATAAATGCATATTATTTGCCATAATCTAAAACATGGCGCATATAATGTATGCGTATTGTTTACCGGTATATTTAATTTCATATAAATTCAAGTATTTTTTTCCTAAGGAGGGCATTATAAATTGTTTGAAGGGAGATTCACTGAAACGCTTCGTAGTGTAGACTTTTCGTGTTTCCACAATTCCAGACTTTATACTAGTAAGACCCTAAATACATGAATGTCAACCACTTTTTAACAAACTGTTTATTGGATTGAGGATAGCTTAAGAAATTTTTCATTTATTGGCAGTTCGATGCATATGGGAGTACATTTGGTGTTTACTTCAGATTAGGCGTGGTGACTACACTGAAACTTGGTGTACGCTGGCCACATTGGTAAGTGCTACTAAAACGCTAGGTATGTTAATAATACCATAAAACCATAAAAGGGCCAATCGAATAATAAAGCGTAATAATGATTAACCAAATTTTACTGCAGAGGCTAATAAAATAGGCTAGTAAAACAGATGTACACGTTATTCCCGCGAGACTCTTATTGAGCTGACCAGTTTCCATGCAGTGGAACTCCAATCGTCACCGCGACACCATCCGCCTGTTCGAATTACCGTTATCTGCATATAACTACATTCGGTGAGTTTAGGTTTATGTATGTAAAACTTAATTTACCTTAAATCGCCATCTACACGACGTAGGTATTCATATACCTACTTATTTGAGTTTATGCTGGCAATATGGTAGGTAGTTCATCTCGTTGTCTCCAAACGTGATGAATTTAAGCTAAAAACTATGATATGATGTTTATATTGTAACATTTATATGTTCAAATTGGTAACATGCATAAAATAACACATGTATAGCGTACACTTCTTTCTTTTAAATGACATGCACTGGATAATAGATGCATATACATGGTCGTATACGACTAAGTCATAGTTTAGAATAAACAAGAAGATAAAACTTCCTCATGCCCAAAAATGGGATTGTTTTTACAAGTAGCAATATAGTACCAGAGCGTACTAAAAGGACAATGGCTGATCGTATAATTTGATTTAATACCCTGTCACGAATAGTCGTGTGACCAGCAAACCCATCGCCACAGACTGCATTAAAGTGCAATATTTTTGGTACTGTACTAAAGTGTGACATTTTCGGGGCAGTTATGTATTGTCATACTTCTTACAGAAAATAGCGACAGCAAAAATCTGACAAACCGAAGAAGATATAGTATTTCAATTTTGTTACTATGGAACAAGGGAATAACCGTCATGCCAGAAATAGTCAAGGCAGAAAATCGCTACAAACTCTAAACCTAATTTAATAATCGCTTGAGACATTAAATATGCAATCACATCGGCATTTAAGCTAGAAAAAACAAAACTTTTGTTAGAATGTTCATTGCAGATTACGCATCACTTTTTATAACATGTTAATTAGCTAATTTGCATATGTTTAAAGCACAATATAATATTAAATTTGTTTGGCAACAATTGTAGTCATATCTTTTGACGTTAATCTTCAACGGTGTTAACATTTCCACTATATACTCATCAGACTAATCCATTAATTCATAAGATGTATGTTGCAAAGAAAATAATCCCAGAAAAATGCCCCCAAAAGATAATGTTGTAGCCTATAACATAATTAAGGGGTATTATCTATAAGCCAGACTTCAGAGTAAAAGTCCTGTTTATTATGAGTAAAGCAGAAATAACATTTCCAAGAGTAATTTATGCAAGTTGACTGACAACATTTAAAAAGTACATTACACAACTGCTCAAATCAGTGGGAAAATAATGATAAAATGGCGTTACAGTAACAATTGATTAAAAATTTTAACATAATGAACTTGGATGTTTTTGGCACTGATATAATTAAATATTGTTGTTCTGTTTGTAACTAATTTCAGTAAACAGTCAGCCCATACAAATGTATCAGTACAATAAAATCCAGTGAAAAATACTTTTTTTCCTGTTTTACATTTAACTCATTAAATTTCAGTGAAAATAAATGCCAATAGAAAACAGCAAAAATAAATTTTCAGTGAAAATGTATTATTTCCAGCCAAAATATATAATATGTTACAGTGAAACTTGCTTGATTAAACACGATAATACTCCCGCAAAGCTGATTTCAGATGGCATCATTGCCTCCTGTCTGGTGTAGATGTCATATTTTATACATATATGGATTACGACTATGATAACATTACATGGCGGGTTCCACAAGCTGAGCAGGATGGGCACACTCTTATATCATGCATGTGTGGTGTTTGCCATGACATCTACTGATAAGGTTAAATGATGAGGCCAGATGGCAGGACTGTGTTATGATCATGTGTAAAACTTTCGTGTGATAGGTATTTTTGATGTTTCGAAACCTTTCACTTAGGTAACCGGGATTCAGATGTTCTCCACGTTGGACTCACAGAAAACATACAGAAGCTCAATTCGTGTCACCTTCGATTCTCCGACTGCCTCGTGTACCCTCTTCGAGACAGCTTCAAATCACTTTATTAACTTGTCAATCATTAGCCAATTACAATAGAATATAAGAGACTTTAAGGCGTTGCCTTTAAACAAACAACCAATCACACGAAAGTTTTATACATCACAACACAATTGATTAATCGTCACTATATTAGGAAAATCACTATCATAGTGTCAACGTCAGTTTATATTTATGGGCGCTATTGATCTTGCAATAACATTCCACAGTTGACATCAATATACATCATTAGTTCTGGACTAAGACCAAGATACCGCATAAGCTTGAAATCGCAAGCTCATGGGAACGTGTTGACGGATCCCAACCAGTCCTGCCATCTGGCCTCATCATCTAACCTTTATCAGTAGATGTCATGGCAATCACCATTAAGCAGAAATATAATCATGACACATGTATACCATTGAGTCCATATATATTTATCTGACTGTATAGTGTGTATGTCACTTGTTTTGATATGTTCTAGAGTAGTATTTTGTCAATTGTTGTCATTAATTGTTTATTTTGTGTTTTTTGAAGTTGTAAATCCTCTATACGACTCTTTCCACTGTTGGGTATGGTCCATTTTACACAGCGTGTTTATAGGCAATAAAGTTATACCCATTGTCAACAGTTATGTGTGTTTTATATACGTCTATCGACATAACTAAGTACTTTGACCTCGAAAAGTTGTAAATTAGTTTCAGTGACGCCAGGTAGCCATATAATAAACTAAATCGAACGACTTGATAGATTATATTTTGTTTAAATATAACGTCCTCCACCTAATGGGGTAAACTTTTACACACCAATTTATCTTTCTTTAATTTACTGTATTATATAATAATTTGAACTAATATGAGGTTATTACGAAGATACCCCGAATTATACACGAAGAAAGTGCAGCGTAAGTATCGACCGTCCTTGTAATAACCTTATTATTATTATTATATATATTTTCCTTCCAAGGATACATCATGGAAATGCCGAAATGCAAAAAGTTTAGAAAAGAATTAGCGAAATACTTTGTGTAGAGCTCGGTCAAACCATGATGGCAGCCATGTTTGTTTTTATTATTAGGGGACGCATACGCGCGTAATCATTCCATATTCGGAATTCGCATTTCTTAATATGGTAGGATGAAGATACCGTAAATTACCGCAAAATTACGGCACGCTGTAACTTATGGCGTTACGGTGACAAATGTATAATAATATAATATATAAAAAGGCAACTTTTCCAGACATAACAATCACAATGCAACATTTGCATGACGGAACCATCTAAATTTAGTGGCTAATGATTACCCCAATATGTTTATTAGTCGCCGCATTGACGTACCACGAAAGGAATTCAACACACGGAAATTAAAATTAAAGTAATGTTGTTGTCGGCTGTTTTTGGCACAATTTTAAGGAAAGTTTGGCCCAAGTGTGGCATTACACAAGTTTACAATGTTTATCTTAATGGCAAGCCACTAACATTTGTTAGTCAGTATTGTTATTTAGGATATAAATTTACCCAGGACGGAAAAAACAGTATTGTGAAAAAAACTACGTTGATTGTTTACAGATTTTACTCGTAGTCGCAGATTTTTATCGTGTTCTTGTCACGTATAACAATGCTCTTAGAATTATATGTGATGTTTCTCGTTCTTTTAATAGTAGCATCACAGAGACTTTCGCCAGTCTACATGTTGACGATTTTCAGGTTATGCTTAGAAAAATGTTTTTCGCAATGTATTTTATTGAGTAAGAATCAATTTATTGTCTAGTGATATTTTCTTAATAAATAATAATAATAATAATAATAATAATAATAATAATGTTATATACATTTGTTTTTATTGCAGGTAACATTTTTGAAATCGGGATTTTGTTCATATATGTGTGTGTTACACCGTGAATATAAGACATGAGTGCCAGAAATCCCTTGTGGGATGACAAGATGCAAGCATACAGTGCTTGGAAATGTCAACTTGACAAGGTACCAGAAAAGCTGTTCAGAGAATACCGCCACGCAAAGAAAATCAACCTAAGTTTGAACCAGATATCAAAATTGGCAAATAATATCACGTGTTGGGATACATTAGAAATTCTTGATTTGTCTAACAACAAACTCACGAGTTTACCGAACAGTATCGGGAAGTTGACAACATTGAAAGAGTTAGGTGTATCGAATAACCCACTCAAATCTTTACCCCCGACATTGAAACAGCTCGGAAACCTACATGAGTTTTCTTGCAGTGCCATTTCTGGATTATTGGATCAATTTGTGTGGATGAAAGGATGTGCATCCATACGAGCACTCTGGAAACGCCTATTTCTAGACACGTCGGGTAAACAACATTATGAAACATTATGACAAACACTAAACAAACAACAAAAACAACAACAACAACAGCAAACAACAGACCAAACATTTTGAATTACAAAATGTGTCTGACTGTTACATTGAATATGGTTTTGTCATCTACTTGCACATTGAGTGATTAGTCATTATGTCAGTGGTAAATAACATTTGTGAATGTGAGAGCGCAAAACCATTAACCAGGCGTTGCCTAATAATAACTATTATTTTCACAGAAATATGACATTAATTGCTATCGTTATCTTGCAGTATGTACCACACCAATGCATGTTCCATCGGTATATCGCCCTCATTCAGAGGCGGGGCCACTCACGCCAGGCATAGTGAGAAATGAGAGGGCACATACAGGTCAGGAAAATATTATCATTGACCATATATTTTATAATGGGAACACGCGAGTACAATCGCCGTATTTTTGTTTGCTTTACTCACCCGAACATAACTTTTTATTTGTACGAATGAATGCAGTTAGCAGGTGACTAGGCACATCACTACACTGTTTTATTTTATCGATCGTCTGGGTAAAAAAAAAACATTCAAAATTAAAATAAAAAGCGAACACATTTTGACATTTTAAACATTAAATTATAGTGATTAATAAAATAGAGAAATAATTAAAAAAACGACAAAACACAGCTACTAAATAAATGACTGCCACGTGGATATAAATTTGTTGTAATGGGTGAACGCGTCAGGTCATGACGGGGACAAGTGCGTGAATGGCGGCGTTTAATTGGATAACAACAATAATTGAGACCGACTCACATACAGACAAATTCAGAGTGGATTTAGCGTGATTTTCATAATTATGACATCATATTAAAAAAATACATTGACAGCCCAAGCCCGGATTCTTAAATTCATAAATTATTACGCAGATCAAGCTGCAAGTAAAGGCAACAAAGGTGTGATTTCGACATTCAGCACCAATCACGTAAAAATTCAGACACTTTTAGCCTGCGAAAATGAAAACAGCCTGAGGGCTGCGTAATTTCTTGTTTGTCCGACGCTTCGTTTTCGTGTCAAGTTATCAAAATTACTGCTACCTTTTACATAACACGGGTGGTCTCTATAAAGCGATCAGGATCGCAAAACAAAAATCAAATCATTTGAAACACTTACTCGACGCCTCTCTTCCTTTTGAAATCCGCCTCAGTGATCATGGGCTGGTCTGGAATCTATTTTTTCGAAAACGTTTTGTATTGCGCCAGGTTTAAGTTGTCGGCGTTTCTCGTTAAAACCTAGTTGCTTTGTCATGGACAAGGACAGTTTTTCGAAAAAAAGAATATGAGGTGAAGTGGACACTACATATGACGCTGTAAGAAAGAAGTCCACCCCAGCCTTTTCTCGTTATTTTCACGACTTTCCTCCACCGAATTCGCACCTTCGGATCGATTGGAAGCGTGTAAATACTTACACTATGACTATACGCATTACTGCAACCGCCCACAACACAACGTTTAACCATCATAAATGTTTGTTGTGAAAACAACTTCTAAAAATTCGCTCTCTCAAAAATAAAATTAAAATGTATATCGTTTAAAAGTATGTTGAATGACACAGTGAAAGTACGGCCCAGGGGTATGGCTTCCTCTCATATTTTAACATTTGGTGGCGCACTTTCGGCGAGAGTCGGAAATCCGGAAACAGTCGACCAGGATAGGTGGGCGTGGCTACAGCACGGAAAATATCTCAAATTTACTCGGATACGAGTAATCATTTTCAGCAAAAAAATCAATAATTGCCCATTTCAGTGGGGCACAGATCTAAAATGGTAAGCGTGTGGGTGGGCATTGCACAGGCACTTTAAGATCAATTTTCCACGTGCCCTTGGTTCATAAGGCATTGTTGACAAATAATTAAATCTACATATGTATGTATTTATTCAGTCATTAAAACTGAACTTATCTTGCAGTATGTGCCACACCAATGCAAGTTCCATCGGTGTATCGCCCTCATCCAGAGGTGGGGCCACTCACGCCAGGCATAGTGAGAAATGAGAGGGAACATACAGGTCAGGAAAATATTATGATTGACCATATATTTTATAATGGGAACACGTGCGTACAATCGTATTTTTGCTTGCTTTACTTACCCGAACATAACTTTTTATTTGTACGAATAAATGCAGTTTTACTGGGTTGAACCCCCGGGGGTGTCACTCTATTTTAAAACTTTACACCATGTGCATTCTTGCTAAAAATATAATATACCGCTAGAGCTGGCAGCACAATGGCAAACAATATCCTTATTGTGGACGCACTGTACATTTAGTACCCCTAGAGCAGACATATTGAAGAAAAAACACCCTCTATATATATTGAGAACATCCTAACCCCCTATTGCGAGCATTCTCTGCCGTTGTTTGCGCTCAAGTGGAGTGTGATAAACTCAAACAAGCTACTTATGGTTGTTGTGTATGCAACTCCTGTTAGTGTCATTCGTTGTTTGATGAAGGAGTATGAGAACTGTTGACATGATTCGAGCGAGCGTTTGGGCCTGGTCGGGGTATGGGTCCGCCAATTCGGGGCCTAGAGCGGTGCATGGGAGTGGCTGTTACAAGAGGGCACCTACAGCGGGCACAGCAACGCTGTGAGTCTAATCAAGGGGGCCTATTGCAGACATTAGCATTTTAAAGAGGGACTATTTGCCTCCCGCGCGGACCCGCTTTAGAAGGTGAAAAACACCCCCCTTTCCCCGCTAAATTTGGAACGCACATGGGGCTAGTAACGGCATATAGAGTGACCCCGGGGTTGAAACTTTGCAGCTTCTTACTCTCTGTTTATGTCAGTTGATTTTAATGAATGTAACGAACTATTACAATTAGTAAAAGAACAATTTATAATATAATATTTTTTTATTTTTTTCAGTTAAGATCGATTTTCCCACATGCGCTTGGTTCATAGGGTTGACAAATAATGAAATCTGCATATGAATGTATTTAGTCATTAAAATTGAACTTATCTTGCAGTATGTGCCACACCAATGCAAGTTCCATCGGTATATCACCCTCATCCAGAGGCGGGGCCATTCACGCCAGGCATAGTGAGAAATGAGAGGGAACATACAGGTCAGACAATTATTATGATAGACCATATATTTTATAATGGGAACACGCGAGTATAATCGCCGTAACGTACCTTTACGGAATGTGTTTTACTTACCCGAACAAAACTTTTTATTTGTATAAATGAATTCCGTTTTACTAGGTTGAATCTTTGCAACTTCTGCGTTTACTTCCTGTTTATGCCAGTTGATCGTGGTATAAGTCTCTAACCCATCTTAATATAATAATACGTTTTATGAGATGCTTAATAATTCGAGTTACGTACATCGAGTTACATAAAAGACCACGCCCATATTTTTGTTAAACCACGCCCAAATTATAATTCGATAGGAAGACATCGAGTTACGGGCAACATATATTTTTTGTTTGTTTAACGTTTAAATATTTCCTGTAATTCGAATTTCGTTAACTGATAATTAAAATCCGAGTTACTAAATTTGAACGTTAAAACAACACAAAATCTGTGTTGCCCGGTGTTAGTCGGTTAACTGTTATCCAAACATGATTTTCATTCCCAAATCAAGGGCTTTGTTTTCTAAACGTACTTTTCACTTACAATTTATGTCATGAAAAATCACCCACCAACATACATTAAAATGCAAAATAACTAAAGTTACCACCATCACGAACACAATATATATGCAGGTGCAACGCAACCAAGACCACGCTTCACCGTTTTTTTCCGACGAGCGCCCGCTTCCCATGATATTATTAAAAAAATAACAGTACTGCATACTAACAAATTAAAGCAGTGGCAATTCTAATATTACAGCCTGTTCCGGATCAATGGTAGTGTCACTTAATCCAGTGATTGAAAGATATGATATTAAGCGTGGACGTAAGGCCATTATTATTAATAACCATACATTTTCTGATGGAACCATGCGTGTTGGAACAGAAATTGATGGAGGTAAGACTCATTTTAATGAACGATTAAGAATAGTTTATGCATAGCAGTACAATAATTACTATTATTATACATTTGTCACCGTAACGCCAAAAGTTACAGCGTGCCGTAATTTTGCGGTATTTTACGGGGTATTTTGATCCTACCATATAAAGAAATGAAAATTCCAAATATGAATTGACAGTACGCCGTCTAAACTCTTTGGACTTTGGCATTTCCATGATGTATTCGTGAAAAAAAAACATGTATAATGTTAACATGTTACCTCAAAATATGCACTCAGACAGTACGCCGTCGGATCGTCGGTCGATACTCCCGCTGTACTGTCTTCGTGCATACTTTGAGGTATTCTCGCAATAACCTCTCATAGTGTTACATGTAGTTTGTGTATGCTTTTCATAGTGATGTTTATACCCACGTGTCGAAGATGATATAGCATGTTATTGCTCTTTCCAGTTAGCTTGTTTGTCTACAATCGCTACAACTATTATATGAAAAATAAACAATTAAAATACGTGTAGGTTTATTGTAAATACTTTTTACCCAAACGTTTGTTCTCATGTTGATAAAACAAGACGTTAAAACCACAAAAGCATCAAATATAATCTAACGCTTGGATGTATTATTCTTTTATTCCAGAGAAATTGAAGAATTTATTTGAAAAGTTGGATTTTACTGTGCGTGTTATTAAAGATCAGACTGCCTCTGAAATGTACGATGTAATTAGGCAGACTACTTGTGAGGATCTCCGTAACATCGATTGCATTGTAGTGTGTATTCTATCACATGGAGAGGAGGATGTAATTTCCGGTGTTGATTTGGAAAATATTAAAATAACCGACCTTACTTCTCAGTTTAATACATGTGCCTGTCCAAGTCTGAAGGGTAAACCTAAACTATTTTTTATCCAAGCATGTCGGGGGTCATCTTACCAACAAGTATTACATGAAAGTACTGCGTGTGATTCATTCCCCTATGCGCAGATACGTGCTACAGCGGATGAGGCAGATTTTTGTATTGCATATTCGACAACACCTGGTCATTTGTCATTTAGAGACGAAAAAACAGGTTCTTGGTATATCAGTACCTTAGTGGAAAGAATTGAGAAGTTTTCAGCCTCGGAAGATTTGCAGTCGATTTTAACAAATGTTAATAGCCAGGTTCAAAAGAAATTTCGTAGATGTAAAGCGCAAGGTTATATTATTCAGTGTACCTCATTCACCAGTACATTGAGTAAAAAAGTGTTTCTTTAATGGTATAACGGTATCATTTGTAAAATAGTTTTCGTATGAAGTGTTGAGTAACTTCATCCGTAAAACAGTAACACACTTTTTATATAACATGCTTTCATGAAGTTATTAGTTAATTATAATTATTGTAGCTCTGATTATATCAAGGTAATCAGGCACTTAAGTATACTTAGGTAAAGAATTGCTTCCGCTCTGTAGGCCCACTCATAAGCCTCATGCGATCTAATTGGGCTACAATGTTCTTTAAAGTGAGATAACTTTTGGATTGTTCAATGATATATCAAAATCTGTTTTTGCTGAAGAAGTTTCAAAATTAATTGCAACTACTTAACTATAAATGATACAATGACCAATTATTAACCCTGAATACTCAAGACATCCTCGTTCTCAGATACTGAAAATAAGTCAAACTGCACTAATAACAATTCGCTATGTTTATAGGTAAATATTGTAGGAAATCAGGAATACAAATTTACTATAGCTTTCTGTTACGCACTTTTGCTTGTATTTTACAAATATCTTTATGTTTCAAATGAACAAATGTTTCATGAACAAATTCTTCAACGAAAACTTTATACATGTCCCATAAACACTTTTTTGTAGCTTCATTGCGATATGGGTTGCAACAACGGTCATGTTGTTTTTGTATTTATGAACCACTGAGCATTTGGTGTGCCAAAATGTCTTGTCAATAGTTTGATAGCTAGAATATTGTGTGTACAATCATATTACGTAGTTTGCGAGTCATATGAATTTAAAAAATATAACATAAGTTGTTTCCTCATGAATTATCTTTGTATCATATTTGCATATAATTTACGTTGTTACATTGCTGTGGGTACCAATAAAGTACCAGTCATATAAATTAACGTAAAATGCATAACAAGAAATATTTCGCACGAGCCAATCAACCAATTGTTCGGGAATTTGGTGGATGTTTTTCCATGACAATGGCGTGCCACAGAGTAGGTTTGGCAGCCATCGTTGCCGCTATACTTTAAGCGGGGGAGTCGTCACCTACGCCTGCGTCAGATGGCCATAGCGTGTCATTGTTTACAAACAAGCGTCTACCCATGAGCCTTGGGACTCAATTCCCGCGCGTGCGCAAGTGAAGACCCTCCTGCTATAAACAAACAATTCATTTCTCATGTGATTAAATCATCATCACCATTGTTGGTGGTTTTTAAGACAGCTTCTTCTGACTTCATTGTAAATATTATGAACTATGTTACCTACTGTTAATATTGTTATTCCATTGTTTAGCATGATTTATTATTTTTTGTGTTCCTGTAATTGGGCTTAAAATAAAATAAATAACTATATTAGGATTGGTCTTGATTGGTGTTTTCTGATCCTTTGGACTAGATGAAAACTTCATCCCATTATATATCTGTCATTTTTGGAGTTCAGTACCTGTTTTGTAAGAAAAACACACATGAGGCAGATGTAGATATTTATTGAAAAACTTACATGTTCGTACAATGTTTGAAAAGTTATAATACACTTGCTGTATATACATATCGCTACCAGTTACCATCCCAGGGAATGCTCACTTTACGATTTGTTGATATTCTGTTCTAAAATATCTGTCTATCATGAAACGAATTCATGGTGATTGTCGATTGTTCTATAACACTGGGTCGAATAGTGTCATAGATATATAGCACAAAATACAATTTATAAGAACTGAAAAATAAAACAACAGTAAATTGCTATAATCGTTTCACAAATATGTCCAGTACTGTCTGTCTGTCGGACAGTAAAACGTAATGGGAGTGCTGTTTACAGGAGAATATATCAAATTATTATGTTGATAAATACTAGCATTGTAGGAGATCAATGTGGTTCATACAATGTCCTGCCATGCGTAATTTATTGTTGCCAACTAAAACTGTAAATTGTTTTATTGATTTTTTTTGCACTCGGTCAGAAAAATATAAAACGACATTTGTTATGTCAATATTAAGATATGTATTGTCAATATATCTTGTTTCACTTGTGAATATGCTTTAAATATGTACTTGTTATTTCCAAATACTGGCAAAAAAAGAATATCGCTAACCTCAGTTAACAAAAGATATATAATTATCTATTGCGTGATAAGCAAATCTTAGTCAACACATTTTTGGCAGAAAAGGCTAAATTCTTTAAACACGTGTACGGTATTTTACCAGTCAATGGTTCAGGTGAATTGTTACTCGATTATTAATATATTATAAGGTATTAAAGAACTTCTTCATGATCATTAGCATGGCATACTATTTGAGCGTCTACGATTTAAATTTAATCGACATCCATTTCCCGCCGATGATGAGTTGCGGCGGTCACTACGATCATCAGATTTGGCCCAACTTCTGAAATTGAAACACATACAAGCACAATATGAATATATATTATCAATATTAGTCATATACATTCCTCAATTTTATTTCAAAATGCAAAATATATATCGGAGATATGAAACGGGTTTAATTATAAGTAAATTGTATTACATAAAGTTTAATATAAGGGCCCCTGTTGTAATAAAATCATCATTTCGGCAAAAATGTATATTTTTATGTATCGAAATACACATAATATAAGAGAAGTAGCATAGCACAAGGAATCTTTTTCAGTTTAACATTAGTATGCTATGTCATATATCTTTTTTTTCGATCAGATGAAAACTTGACGATGAGGTTTCTAACTTATAGACGAATGGGTCACGGTTTTGAAAGAAGCCAAGGGAGGGAGGGAGGGAGGGAGAGGAGAGAGAGAGAGAGAGAGAGAGAGAGAGAGAGAGAGAGAGAGAGAGAGAGAGAGAGAGAGAGAGAGAGAGAGAGAGAGAGAGAGAGAGAGAGAGAGAGAGAGAGAGAGAGAGAGAGAGAGAGAGAGAGAGAGAGAGAGAGAGAGAGAGAGAGAGAGAGAGAGAGAGAGAGAGAGAGACCTTCACTGTTGAAAGTGTACATTGTTATATTTTACATATCTATCTATGACATTATTCTAAATGTCATAACTGCTAACTAACCTGTATTATAGCTCCACTGTGTGGTGGAACTAACAGGATTACAGAAATGACATTCATTCAGAGGATTGTTCTCGGCTTCAGCGTAACATTTCCCATTTATCAAGCAAATAGCCATCTGTGTAAATTAATAACAGTATTTATTTATTAATTAATTAATTAATTAATTAATTTATTTATTTATTTATTGCAATCATAGTGATAACAACGTATTTATTGAATTGGCTATTTATAATAATGAAAACACAATTACATGATACAAAAGGCTCACTTGTCCACATTGCATCTTTAAACATATGCTCAACATGCTATGTTGTCATTACGTTATGAGTAAACCATGATAACAAAATGCGTAAACCAATATAGGACATATTTTGGAATCATTATATCTTACCTTCTGGGTGCATTCTAGTGATTCAGAACAGGTTAAACACACAGAATCATATATGATAACAGGGAGAGTAGTACTTTCTGTAGTACCGTCATTACTGATAGCGATCTGGTAACCATGGAAATGAACCGCCGAATCGCCAGTATCTGAAGAAGTGTTACGCTTCAATTCAGGAAAATGGCAACCAACTTGGAAAGCCCCTATAAATTCAGCAAGTGTTACGTCAACAGCACTTTTATTTTCCCAGATAGCTGCCGATGTATTGTTCTTAAGAGAAAAACAAGAAACCAGGTAAGGACATTCCGTTTATATGTAATAATGATTTACGAGAAAAATGTTGCACCAGGACACATTTCTTACCTGTAACTCATATCTATGACAAGACAAATGACTCGAGTTATATATTCCGGAAGCAAATATTGTAATCTTTACACATGGCCTGATTCTCACATCACATAAATTGCCACCAATTATTTCATACAAAACAGGAGGTTTGCCGATTTCTATACTACAGTCAACTGATGTGAAACCATCATCGCATAGGCATATACCCTTGATACTACAGTATCCATGGTCGCTACAATGGGCTGGGCAAACTGCTTCAACTACGCGCGTTGGTGGCACCAGTCCACCGTCGCCGTCGCTGTCGCCGTCAGGTTCCCACAGACTTAAATTAGTGTAGAATGCTGATAGACACTGCCGTTCAATGAGAGTTCGCAATTCCCCTGCCACTGTTAAATCATCCATGGCCTGTTAAATATGAAATGCAAAAGAAACAACATAAGTGCGATAGAAGCTAAATAAGTATTTAAAGTATGTGTTAATTGGTAGTACTACCATATAGAAGAGAATTGATGATATATGAATATATTTTGAAGTAAATGTTATTATTACATTGATATCGAAAATGCAGTCATCAATTCCAGTTTCGATCTCTGCTAATGTAGCACCGATCACCTCAACACACTCATCAACAATATTGGATTGATACAGAGTATCATGGCAATGCTGCGTGGCCTCGTCCTCCGTGATACCTCCAGGCGTTGGCCAGGTAAGAGAACTTATGTAATCAACAACAGATCCAAACAAATCCAAATTCGACGAAAACGACATTGGTGGATAATAGATATCATCAGTGTAGAGGTCGCTGCCAGTAGATGCCTCTTTGTGATTGCCAAAACAAGCATAGTATTCGGATCCTGTCATATGTGGTAACATCGGATCACCATATGATGTCTGACAAGGAATATCACCGACTTCCGTATCATTCAGACATTGGCAGGATGGGTATGACGAAGCTCTACCTGGACCGCTAGAGGGAAAGTTTTCAGAAAAGAAAAGACTTCTACCCTTGTTGAGTAACCTAGTAGGAATTTATAAATATAACATATTGGATATGTAAATAAAAGTTAATGCTCTGTTCTGTGATTGGTATGATTATAACAATATAAAATCATTCTTTCCAGCCAAACAAACGAGTATTACACCATTTTAACACAAACTGCATGATTTGTGTACTTGAATGTGTGAGAAACAGAACACACAACATAACATATTGGCGTTCATGCAATCCCCTTATTGCAAAATCGATATATAATGTATGTATTTGAAGTTTTGTTTATAAAATGCTCTAATTAATCATTTTAAGTCTTACTTGTATGAGTTTGGGAATTTTTGTGGATAGCAACATTCATCCCGTTGAATCTTTCCAAACTCGTCTTCATAGTCTAGATCGTTATCTTTATCGTCATCAAATGAACCGCAAAGTCCTTCTACTCTGTCAAATAGCGCTCCATTCAGATTAACAATGATCGTGGGAATTCCAGATTTAGAATAAATAAATTGTACCCTCTGACCCGAAGGAGTGTCAATCTAGGAAGCAAAAAATATTTACTTAATGAAGAAGCACTATTTACATACTATATTGTTCTGTACAGTTTTTGTTCCCAATTTGGGTAGAAATAGCCCGAAAACATTGAAAACCCTTATTCTTCATAGAAGCATGTTGCATATTATGTTACAATTTTCCCCCTTGTTTCTAAGTAAGACTTTATAAATTGTGTCATTATAGCCCACTTCCAATTATTACCATTAGTTCCTTGCCATTGTCAGTCGCCGTAACTTTGAATGCCGGGTTACAATACGTTTTATTTCTATACACATAGTAAGTGAACCCTCTCTCCTGGTGACATCCGTCAACCACAACAACGTCGTTTCCTTCACGGACTGCGACGCCGCAGTTGCATGATGGGTTTCTCTTAGAGTTTCCACACTTCCTAGTTCTAGTGTGAACCTTAAAACAAAATTTAATTCAAATTGGTGTTATATTCCAGCAGTATTATAATGGCTATTTATTATGTTTCTCAACGTTGTGATTGATTTTCGCGGACTTTGTTATTTACTTGATCAATAAATCACAAGCTATAAATGTTACGACTGAGCAAAATGCAACAAATTGTACCGTAAAATCGAATAGTTCGGATCCAGTCTTCTCTTTTATCAGTATATAGTCACCATCTCCAAACCAATGAAAATGACTGAAACAATTACAAACATTTCTTGAAAGAGTATAATTAAGTACATATATTTCCATTCCATGGTTAAAAATTATTGTATTTAATTATAATGTGGTGTCTTTCATGGATTACATAGTTACCTAGCAACCTACTTCGTACATATGTATCATAATGCTGGTATAAAAAAGGTTATCAGCGTATTACTGACGCCTCAAATTATTTGTACTCACTTGCCATCAAATGTTCTATAATGTGGGTCACCACTTGATATACAACTTCCATAATTCTCTTGATTCACATGTACCTGCAATAGCAACATTACAATAAGGTTATTACGAGAATATGCACGAACAGCTGGAGTATCGACCGACGCGCAGCGGAGATCTTTGCGCGGCGTACTGTCTGAGTGCATATTTTGAGGTATTCTCGTAATAACCTTATTATTATACATCTTTTCCTTGCAAGGATTCAGCGAACTTCTTTGTGTGCAGTCCGGTCAAATCCTGTTGGCAGCCATGTTTGCGTGATCATTCCATATTTGGAATTCGCATTTCTTTATACAAAAATACCCAGTAAAATACCGCATAAAGTACGGCACGCTGTAACTTGTGGGGTTACGATGAGAGATGTATAATAATACAGTATATGCAACAAACAAACTAATGTCCAACTCACCGCTATTTGGCCAGGATTATATTTGTTGAAATAGTATGGATTTGAGCCATCTTCTATGTACACATTTAGATAATACGTAGCATTATCATTGACTGGTCCATCAGGTCGAATTACCACCTCCACGGTTATAATGTCTCCGACAACATAAGTATTTGTTAGGTTAACAAAACAGTGTTCAATATTGATTCTATAATCCAATGTGGCAATCCTAAGTGTTATTCCACAATTATTACTGTTGTGATCGCAGATTATTGGCACATTGTTAGTGAAACGAACAGAGTATGGTTTACTGTTTTCATTCAGTTCAAATGAACTGTCATGAATCTGTAAAAAACGTAGTTAACAGTAACGTATCACTAAAACATTCATATATAATTTACTGAAAACAATATATATATTATATGAATAATTAACAAATAATTGGCGTGTAATTAAGGTAATTTGTCTTACAATTGCAAATCAACAGTTGCAAACTATTGTTTTCCCAAGTTCATCGAAATAAATTTACCTTTCATACTACTCACTAAATTTTTTTTTGATATTATTGTGTACGCTATTTACATATTACAAAATATACACTCGAATATCCATGTTTTTCAGAAAACTGTACACGTTGAGAAATAGGCAAAGATTTTTTTTTAATTTAAAGATGTGAGATGTTAAATTTATTTTTTAGTTTAATTTACCAGGTTTCAAAATCAAGGCGCATCAGTGGTCGCATCAGACCGTATATGGCAAATTCAATGTGAACAGAACGTGTAAAACAAATGAGCAATTCAAACGCGCGCTACATGTCGACCATGGATTGAAATTAACTTACATTTATACCGAAGAAAATGGAATCACTTTTTACAGGACTGGTTTTGTCTTTTCCCTGAAATCGTGACTTTGCTGTACATGTTATCTAATATAGAATACAATATTAAAATGATAAATATTACAACATACCATGTCCCACTGTCACATCGGTCCTACCCAAGCTTCCCCGTCTGTTTCTCTGCTTCGCCACCAAAAATAAACTACAGTACATTTGCTATACGGCTACTGTTCTGCCCACTGACAATTTGCATAATTCGACCTTTAACCTTTGCAAAACACCCAATCATATAGTATATCATGCTAGTACCAAAGGTCACACACTTGAGTAGTTTATATACCCATATTATTCAACGCTATAAAATAATTCTACAAGTCATAATACATCAATGTACAATGAACTTAGTTGAGTTGTGTTGTGTCGGAAAAATAGATAAAACACTTTAAAACTATTTTTTGTGCGGCTCGATTGGCAATGATGCCAATTGAGATTTTGTTTACTTCCGGTAAAGGCGTTTAAATTATGAATAAATAATTAACTCATTATAAATATGACCAACCAGCGCGTTACATTATTTCAGAGCGCAGACGAGTGATCTAGCAAATATACTGGAGTCTATTTTCGGTAGCGAAGTGGAGAAACAAGAAGATGGGGACATATCGGTCTTGAATCTACACACAATGTGAAGGTTAAATTCGGTAAGGAAAATCTATGCAGCATGCACAGATTCTTGATATTCAAATATTGTACAAAATGGTTTAACTCTTATCACCAGCGGGCGCATCAGTTGGGTTTTGTGTGTAACACAAATAATACAAACAAATGCCCAAACTTTGAAATCAATGATACGAAGTTTTTGAACTTGAATCGCATTAGGGTGGTAATTTTTTTGTTTCCCCGCTATATCCCACAAACATGAGTAACTAAAACAATAAAGGCACACAAACTACAATGGTTTGAATGACACATTAATGGGCATTGATAGATTAATAATTTGTATGCTTACCCTCTGACCTAGTGAATATACACCATCATCTCCCTCTATGGGAAATTTGAAATCATCGAGGGTGGCAACAATAGTGTCAGTTCGACCCTTTTCAAGTGTATACAAATCCTCCCGTACTAAGACATCGTCTACCAACCAGTTGACAAGAAATACCGATACAAACACGTCATTTCGTTCAGATTCAAATGTACATCGGACAATTGGTGTCATCAGTGGTTCCGTAGAAAAATCAGGGTACAACGCTGGAACAACATCTATGGACACAACTGGATCACCCGTTATCGCCGGAAACGTGTCTGTGGACGAGGACAACTCGTCAGCTTGAATTGAATGTTACAAATCAGCTACTGATTCTAATAATGTTGGTCATTCATATCATTGTCGCCAGTAGGCATGACATTGTTAGTGTCTAAGATCATACTTACTGTATAAGTTCATGTATCCATCACAATATGGATGACACATAAGAAAAAGTAGGTTTATTAAACTAATAATTATATAGCAATGGGGTTTAACATTAATCCATTGCACACTAAAGTTTTCAAAAAAAAGGTGCCTGCCAATTCAAAGTTATTCAACATATTCATTTACCAAAATAACAGCAAACTTCGTAGCCCAGTTGAATTCTGGGAGTACATAGACGTTTGGTTATTTCAAGTTACTCCTTAAAATTTAAGTCGCCGGGAATTATTTCACATACCTGTACATCCTGGAGTAAATCCAGTCGGCGACGTCTGGCCATCTGGACACCTTAATTCAGTTCCTAGAAGCACAATAGATTAAGCTGCTCAGGAACACGTAATCAAAAACTAAATCATACTTATAAAGACAATAAAATGAAACGGAGTACAAAATCAAGAAACACCTATACAACAAAAAGTCGCTTCCAAAAAAGGAAAAGAAAATGTGATCATGATTTGTAAGCTCGTATACCGTAAAGCGTTCTTGCCCATGTGCCGTGATTGACAACCGTGCACTTGTTATGATATGATCAATGTCGTTACTAGTGAATATAATTCATTACAACCACATCTGCAAGGCAAGTCAAGTCAACGAGTTTATGGTACGCATGCGATCATTAATGAGGCGACGTTTGATCTAGTACCAATAAATGTATTATTGAATTCAGTACTTATTCAGCGAAAAATCTCGCGAGAACAACATTATGTCTCTTGTTAAATATGGCTAAATTTAGCTTAAATTTCCTGTGACGAAAACGGGTACTTACCAGCACAATATGCTCTTGTACAGGGAACACTTGCCAGCTTATAAACATAGAAACCCCCACAGTTCTTAACCTTTATATCATGTCGATAATAACACTTCAATGATAGCAAATTTCCACAGGCGATGGCCCATACCTCGTCGTTCCCTTCAGGGT
Organism: Saccoglossus kowalevskii; assembly: GCF_978046115.1. Classification (NCBI taxonomy): domain Eukaryota; kingdom Metazoa; phylum Hemichordata; class Enteropneusta; family Harrimaniidae; genus Saccoglossus; species Saccoglossus kowalevskii. The sequence continues at coordinate 10,589,774 of NC_140658.1, read as the reverse complement.
GCGTTCCTTGCAAATATAGTGGGATTTCAGTCCCGCAGCTGTAGCGGGGCAAGTCGTCTCGTGTCGTCATCTCTCCGCCGGCACCACTAGTGAATCTATACCACTGGTTCTGCAGGTTGCTATCACATATTTTTGATTCGTCGTCAGGGTCAACATGATAGTTTATACTGCGTTTCGGTTCATCTATAGCTACATAGTTCACACACGGGTCTCCGGTAACACTTACTATGAGAAAAAAAACAAAAGAAATAATACAGATCTTTTGTACTCTTGGTATATAGATGGATGAATAGAGTAGTGATGTCATTAAATTTGCAATTTTCAGTAGTAGGTAAGTAGGTAATTATAATGTGACCGTGTCATTCTCTATAATAAGTTGTCTGAGGGTTGACGGTAAACTCAAAACAGAGAATGGCAGTTTCACCCAAGGCAATCCATTATTTAGCGCACTCGGTCTCGGTTATTCATTTGTTGAATAAGCAAAGTAAACACAGAACCAAGAATACCAAGTAACTGGGCCTGTTCCCGTACACTGATTATCACAGTTCGACAATTGACGCCATGTTCCTCACTGTTTAATGGGTAGGCGACCACATGTGGGTTGATAGTCAGACTAACCACTATGCTACAAAACTAGGTGAATACTAAATTACATTATGTTAGATTAAGAACTGTTGTCTACTTACAGCCTGTAGAAAGTATTATAATGTGAACAAGAGCGCGCCATATATCCATTCTTCTGTTGTTCACGAGGAGTAGGGCTTGCTTAAGAAGGAAGTAGAACCACTTTGACCCGAGTATGATTCCATAAATCACCAGTCTAGTGAACCATACACGCACACGTATGTATCTACTAGTATACAAAACCTACGCAAACATTGGGCACGCAACTAGCATAGTAATTTACGTAGCCATACACCTAATAGAAAATAAACATCGTGTTTTATGATCTGTGCAATAAACATGGCCTCATTACTTGACAGTAATAAACAAACCACGTGTCCATAGTTTGTTAATTGTTGGCTCCTTCATTGCTCAAGTCTATTAATAATGGGCGAAATAAGAAGTTGAAAATGCTAAATTATAAATATATAATTTAATATAACTGTATATGAATAACCTACCTATACTGTTAATTTTATCACATACATACAGTCTGAAATGATATGTAGGTAATTTTTAGTACAAACAACACTAATTACATGTTTGTTTGTTAAACAGTTATAAACTAGACGCCTAAAGTCAAGTGGCACCGGCAGCAGCACCTCGGCATACCTGTGCAACTACCTTCGAACCGAATTAATTATGATTATTCTACCGTGTTTTAGCCGAGTTCGCATCAACATGACAGAGTGGAGTTATTTATATGAGTGATTGATCGTCGTCTTCAGTTAATATTTAGATTTTGGACTTACCTTTTCATGTATTTGAAACATTGATCTATCATATTTATTAATTTCGTAATTTTTGATATGTGTTGAGTTTTTTCGATTTTGTTTGAAAACATCCTGCCGATTGTTTTGCTTGGGATATAGACGCTTAACAAACTAACATGCATTCAGTATTGTTCGTACTATAAAAGACCTACATATTATTTCAGACTGTCTAGATGTGTTAAAATTGACAGTATAACAGGGAATTCATATAATACTACGAGTGACTTACGTTATATGGGTGTAGGTATGATATTGTAAAATATTTAACTGTAGTATAATAGTCAAAAACGTTGTATATCTGTTTAAGTTTAATTTTTTTTATTTATGCCTTGTCGCTGTCTTGTAATTGAATTTACATTGCAGTAACTGTACAGTGTTAATATAAACTTATATTAATGTATATATATAATTGTAATATTTTAAACTTGTTAATTCGTTTTTGCCCAATAATCATAGCCATGAGCAATTTAGGAACCAAAAATTAACAACTATGGACACAAAACCGTGGTTTGTTTATTACTGTCAAGTAGTGAGACCATGTTTATTGCACAGATCATCAAAACGATGTGTATTTTCTATTAGGTGTTCGTAACCATGGCTATTTAAATTACCATACTAGTTGCGTGCTTCGTGTTTGCGTAGGGTTATATGCATAAATATATTTCACGTGTATACTAATGTATACATATATATAAACTTTTTATGAAACTTCCCAACGAGTATTCACAGAGAATGATAAACAAATTGTTAAAAGTCAATATAAAGCAGGTGAATAGTCAGTGTAATGCATATATTGCCATACTGTTAATTTTATCACATCCAGGCAGTCTGAAATGATATATAGGTCGTTTTATTGCGAACGATACTGACTCCATGTTTGTTTGTTAAGCAACTATAAACTAGATAGCTGAAAATCAAGTGAAATAGGCAGCAATACCTCGGCATACCTGTGCAGCCATCTTAGAAGCGAATTAGTTATGCTTATTCTAGCCGCGTTCGCATCAGCATGGCAGGGAGGAGTTACTATAATGGGTGATGCCCGTCGTCTTCCGTCATTATTAAGATTTTCGACTTACTTTTTCACATATTTGAAATATTGATCTATCATATTTATTAATTTCGCGAATTTTGAATATGTGTCGTATTGTTTTCAAATTTACTTTGACAATATCTGCCCATTGCTTTGTTTTTTGGTATGATCATTTGATAAACTGTACGCTAATAACGTCACATGCTCTACTTAATATGCATATGATTATAGTATTTTACTCTAACTTCAATATTGAGGAGATATATAAAAGAGAACCCTGCACAGGTGCACATGTTATTTCTTGTCGAAAAATCTACTTTGTTTTGTGTTCCGCAATTAGCTATTGCCACCTCATTATATGTGTGTTATTTTTACCCGCTTGTCTTAACAACTGCTGTTTTGAAGAGCATTTAACAATGTGTCATCACTCATCAATATCGATTTACCGAGAGCTTGGCAGATAAGGATGTAAATGTGAATGTATTATGAACAACATAAACATTGGGCATAGTCATAACAACATACAAAAACATTTGTAAACAAAACGGTGTTTCCATAACAACTGTAACAGCGACAATATAATGAACACATCGAATACAATTATTGATCATGAAAATTATCCCACAGTGTAGAAAGATGGGCACAGATCAACGGAAGGCTTCATATCCTGTTAACTCTATGACGTTGAACAGATCAAATCGCAGAATATATTCGTCTGTTGCTGGATACAGTGCATGGTCGTAAATTCGGCGTATACGCATAGGATTAGCATACATAATATAAGAAGACAACTGCGTGGTGTTATTAGTAAACATGACAACAACATTTTATTTTATTTTAAATTGTGATTGACCTTGGAGAATAGTGTACATCAAGTTAAACGATTGGACACATTTTAAAATAGACTGTTGGATTTAACCTGAATATTAAACAGTATATCAAGTCTGTACTATTGCAATTACAACGATAAGGATCACACAATAGTGCGTTCACATCAGTCTTTTTATGAACAGGGGTCGTAAACCTGGCGGCGAAAAAAAGCGAATAACGCACAGATAGGTAATGCTTTTGTTAATCCCAATAACTGTATATACGTCATTGCAATCAGCCATATATAATTAGAAACTCTTCGCCATGTTATATATCAAAATTACATGATACATATCTACCAAGCAGTATAAAAACAGCAATATAACAATGTGTCAGCATATAAGGCGAAAAAAACGTGTCTAGCTTTAATTATTTTTTATGGGACTATTATAATATATGGTATTTAATTTATTAGGATTTGTAATAGTCACTCAGTACACTTAGTACACACTGATACTTGACATATTATTCATTGACATATTTATTGAAAATGTCATACCGGAATGTACAGAATGTTCTTTTGGGTCGAGTCGAGTACCTCTCAAGTGCCAGTATTGAATGCTTTAAGCGAGTTAGCGTGCCATGTCTTCACCCTCGATTTTAGCATCGTGTATATATTTCTGTCCGTGATTCGAGATACATTTTTTTGATTGTTTTCATATAAATATGTATTGTAAGTGAATGCGGTGTATGCGAAGGCCCAATCTTTGTTTATGTGCACGAATATTATTTATAAAATTGATTAATGATTTTGTTACCATTTAATACTACATGTACTATATTAATCTTAAAGTCCCGTTTAGAATATTATGTTCGAATTTCATGTAAATAAATATTGTATTTCATACGCGTTGTATGAGTCACATATCGAACAGAACGCGACGCGACGACCATCCATTTAACGTGAGAAAAATAACTGGCAAAATTAGACAGTCTATATTTGATTCGAACATAACAATATTGAGCAGACATAATATAGAACGAATCAGTGAGAGAAAAAAATACGAACCCAAAGAATGTGCTACTGTCAGTGGTTTGATTGGAAATGTTTATTTGACTGAAAAAATATGAATGACAGTGTTCAAGAAGAACTCAGTAATAGAATTTCTGACTTGAAATGACGAAAATATACATAAAATTAGTAAATTGCAGATATTTTGAAAATTAAAAAGATCTGAAGTTGGTCAACTCATAACACATGAACACCAAATCCGAAGAGATTTCTTCACGAAAATTAATATTATCACGTCAATTAAAATTGGTTTTGACCTTTTAGTCTCACCTACCTGTACCACTGATGATACAATATAAACATAGAATAAACAAGTTACTAACAATAACTTCGGGTTGGAATATAATTTTTAAAATGATTTCTTAAATAATTTGTCACAAACGATTATTTCAACAAACGTCGACTCCAGTAATGTAGTGCATATTTGTTAGTGTGTAGCATGCCTTCTTACCAAGACTTTAAAACAATTCATCATATCTACTAAAGGATTTGTCCATGACAGAAATAAAAAAATCTGATATTTACACGTGGAACCAATATGACTTAAACTGACATAGAATTTCTATACCGATATCTCAGCATTGGCATCTCATTAAACCTCATTCAGCCCAGTAAACATCATTAAGTTTGAAATTATAATATTTCTAATACTCGTTATGAATTAGAACTGCAACAGGAATACAGTCACTGAAATGATATGATGTATCCTTATATTGAATATTAAATACCTATTTTTAGTAACAGTAAAATATATTTGCGTATAACGCAGTGAGACATCAGTAACAGCCTCCTTATTATCCATGGATGGTCGTATCTGTGCATCCGCGTTACTTACATTTTCTAACAATAAAAACTATTGCTATTATCAACCCTGTAGCAATGATGACACCAAACACAATTCCAATAATCACTCCAGTTGATATCTTATCAGTGCATTGTACTAGTTCTGAAAAATAAAGTGACATTCCTGATTAAATTGTAACCAAATATATCATATCGTAACATATCAAAACGTATAGATAGCATTTATCTACATATTCCTATGAGAGAATGACGTAACAAATAAACGTAGATAAGTTTAATACCGACTAACCTGTGTTATAGCTCCACTCTGTGGTAGATTTCGTTGGGTTACAATACATACACTCATTAATAGCATTGCTTTCGTCCTCAGCATAACATCTCCCATTTATGGCACAGAAACTAACCTACGAATAATAGTAATATGTATCGTACTTCAAGATATTAATGTTACGACATTAATGTTGTAGACAATAATGCTCTTTTAATTTTCTGTGATGCTTGTCTGTGGTAGAAGTAAACATATCTAGGTATCATTACAACACATCACTCGTTAATAATGTACTGTAATTGGTCAATACAGGATCACGTGTTATCGGCTAAATTAGCATAGTAGCGCTAGGAAAATTATTAGTTCCCTAGGGAGACGAGTACATCAACTAGTGCCCGGAGATGACGTCACTCGTCACCTGATCGTGTGATTTCCAATATGTCGTCTGCTAGTTCGGTCGTTGATATCGATGGTCCGCCTCGAAAGACTGGACGATTTAGCTTTCATTCAGAAGCAGAACCTGACACACCTAATAGAAAATAAAGATGCAACGAAGACGAAGGATGCAAACAGGTTTTCTAGAAGCGTCTTTACATCGTTTCGTGAAGAAATCGGGACACCGCTAGCAGACGTCGAGAGGAAGACGGCAGACGATCTATGCACGTTATGTTGCAGTTTGGCATGCAATGTGTTTACTATTAATGGTACAGTATGAACGTGTAATGTGTTATAAAACACATATTGCATGTCTCACCTTTGGAGTGCATACTAGTGTCTCGGTACATGTTACACACACAGAATCGTAAACAACGACTGGAAGAGCAGCGCCTTCTGTGATACCGTCGTTACTGACAGAAATCTTGAAAGCTTTGAAGTGTTCTGCCGATTTGTCTAGATAGGACAACATACTTTGATTTGCCACCATAGACGCAGGGAAGTGACAACCAACTTGGAAAGCACTCATAAAAACACCAAGCGTCAACTCATTGATCGGCGTGTCTATCCAGGTCGATGTATTGTGCTTAGGAAACGATAAGAAATCAAAATATGTTAGGTAACAGTGGGAAATGACGGCAATATAACTTAATAATATGAATCGGCACTTTTATCATGCACGTTACATTTGTACGTTACATTAGGTGTGAAAATATGCGTTTTTTTCTCTCCATACACACAATACAAATGAACTGGGAGCTTGATAGAAGGGGCACCGCACCACTTGCAAACGACTAAGGTGTGGAATAGGGTGTCGTACCTAGCAGAGCAGCCGCTTCTTACATTCTTACATGAGAGTTTTGTCCAATATGACAGCAGCTACGGTTATGGTGAGAACTTGATTTGCAATGAATGTTACGTGCAATGAATTAGTGATCAATTGTGTTTCCATTATCACCATGTTTAATTACCTCTAACTCATATATATGACACGATAACTGACCCGAGTCATACAATCCTGAACCAAATATGGTGATTTTCTCACACGGTCTAGTTCGAACATCACACACATTGCCACCAATTATGTTGTACATGGTAGGGGGCTGCCCGATCTCAATACTACAGTCAGCTGATGTGAAACCCTCTTCACAAAGACATATGCCTTTTATAGTACAGTGACCGTGACCACTACAATGACTTGGACATACGCTATCAACCACAAGCTTGGCTGGCGCCAACATTCCATCGTCACCAGGCTCCCACAAGCTTTTATTGGTATAGTATGCCGATAGACACCAATGTTCAACCACTGTCCGGGAATCCCAAGCAACTAATAAGTCGTCCTTGGCCTATTGATAAAAACATATTAAACAATATTTTATGCATCAATGTGACAACATGCAAAATATATTAATAATTGTCACGTGACCAAAATGTATATATATATATTATTACATTTATGTCAAAAATGCAGGCCGCAATGGTGGCTTCAATTATCGTCATTATTGTCTCAACCACATCAATACACTCATCAATAATATTGGATTGATAGACCATATCTTGACAATGGGTAGTTGCACGCTCTTCAGTAATACCACCAGGAGTAGGCCAGATCAGAATGAAGTCATCCTTTGCAGATCTCGAGGTATCTGGCAGAGACGACATTGGAGGAGAGTATATATCATCTGAGTAATTGCCCGTCCTGTTCTGTGTCAGATCACCAGAACAAGCGTAGTGTTCAGTCGTTTTCTCATATGGTAACATTCGATCACCATACGATTTATCGCACTGTTTTATAGTATCACCATCGACTTCTGTATCATTCCAACAATGGCAGGTTGGGTAGTATGAAGTTCTATCTGGCCCACTAGAAGGAAAGTTATCGGACAAGAAAAGACTCCCACCATTTTTTGGTAACCTTGTAACAGATAGATTATAAAACATTAGCTTCAATAGAATTGAATACAAATATAGACTGTTCGATATTTTGACTTTATTCAACTAATATCACCACAAACGAACTCATTTGCTTGAGAAGCGTAAATAAGACATTAATAAACATGGGTAGCTTTTTTTTAATTTTCATATTCAAAATTAACATATCACTGACATTCACTGTTGTTCATTGTTAATGATTGTGCTCGTAAACTGCTTTAATAGAAAGCGAACATTCATCAAATACCTGTACACATTTGGGAATATTTGTGGATAACAACATTCATCCTTTCGAGTATTTCCGTTCTCGTCTTCATAGTCTAGATCGTTATCTTTATCGTCATCAAATGAACCGCAAAGTCCTTCTACTCTGTCAAATAGCGCTCCATTCAGATCAACAATGATTGTGGGAATTCCAGATTTAGAATAAATGAATTGTACTTTCTGGCCAGAAGGAGTATCAATCTACAAATAATAAAGTGTCTAGTGACCTAACTGGTTATACTTATATTATAATGCATAAATAGTATCGTACTGAGTGCAAACATTGGGAATAGTAACTGGCGACAACAAATTTACTTGAGATACGCTGCTGGTACTTTAATGGTAATATTGTAGGTTTACTGACACGTTGAATGGTGAATGTATATATATCTCTGAACTATTCATTGTTATTTTCAACATCCGCCTTAGCCAAAATAAGATTGCGTTCTAGAATGGTAAATGATTGACAGAATAAAATGTTGGTCACTGATTTCATGTCAATGACATTGTGGAATATGTTTCCATATTCTTTATAATTCTAATCATCAATACCATCATGTTCTTTCCGCTGTGAGACGTTGAAACCTTGAATGCTGGATTACAATATTGTTTATCTCTATGCACATAGTAAGTAAACCCTCTCTCCTGGTGACATCCATCGATCACAGCAACGTCATTTCCTTCACGGACTGCGACGCCGCAGTTGCATGATGGGTTTTCCCGGGAGCTCCCACATTTTCTGGTCCTAGTATGAACCTTGTTAGAAATTGTTTTAGAAAACAGAATTTAGTATCATTAATTGTTGTTGTTTTTTTAAATTGACCAACACAATTTACCGATAGGTAAACCTATAAAAACGTATAAAAATTCATGTTATCCTGCTTAGACAGAGACAGAAAAACAGAACTACAGTGAGGCAATGAGACAGAGAGAGGATGGACGACACAATACATGAAAAACGCACGCCGGCAAAAGCTAAATACATATATTATTTTTTTATCTAAGTTACCGTAAAGTCAAACAACTCCAAACCAGCCTTTTCCTTCACCAGTACGTAGTCGTCAACTCCAAACCAATGGTAATTTCTGAAACAATTTATTAAATACAGATACTGAATCAGTTTTATAATTCAAACAATCACACGAGTTTTTGTTTATTAGAAATATATAAGTTCATAGGATAATATTCACCGTGCATCGTGGTCGAATTATGGAATAACAAAATATTTTACATTATGCTTTCAATACAACGACACACATCCTGCGCATTATAACCAATTAATTAAACTTACGTGCCATCAAATGTTGTATAATGTGGGTCTCCACTCGACGTACAACTTCCGTAATAATCTTTATTAGTTTGCACCTATATTCAATACATAATACTGAATTACGCATTATATAAATAATAATTAACAATTCTGGATGCTGGACTGTATTATTGGATATACCTTATTAATCGAGAAGGCACACTTCGAATGGGGAGGGGCAGTCATGTCATTGTTATTAGATAGTTGATTGTTCAGATAAACTGATGAACTTACCGCAACTCGGCCAGGATTATATTTCTTGAAATAGTATGGATTTGAGCTATCTTCCATGTAGACGTTTAGATAATACGTAGCAGGGTCATTGACTGGTCCATCAGGTCGAATTGCCACTTCTATGGTTATAATGTCCCCGACAACATAAGTATTTGTTAGATTGATAAAACAATTTCCAACATTGATTCTGTGGTCCTGTATACTAATTCCTAATCTTATTCCACATTTCTTATGATTTTGATCGCAGATTATTGGCACGCTGTTAGTTAAGCGGATCACGTATGGTTTACTGTTTTCCGTTAGAGTGAGTACAGTGTCAAGTATCTATTGAAAAACAAAACAAAAAAAACAATTGATTATTTGAACTAGATGTTTACATTTCTCCAAATGTTAGTCTACCTGCAAATAGAACACAATGATTGTGAATAATTCGACACTGAATATCTATCTATCTATCTATCTATCTATCTATCTATCTATCTATCTATCTATCTATCTATCTATCTATCTAAAAAACTTATATAGCGCCGGTATCCAAAACTAAGTTTTGTTCAAAGGCGCTGAAAGCGAACACTACAAATCTGTAGTTATCCCACACTGTAGGCTTTGCTGAACAAGTAGGTCTTAAGTCTCGTTTTAAAAATATTGACATCAGTAACTTCATGAAGATCAAGTGGAAGGTCATTCCAGAGTTTTGGAGCTGCATATGAGAAGGCACGTCCACAATATGTTTTCTGTCTGTAGTTAGTGTTATGGAGAAGCTTCTTATTGGAAGAACGAAGACAGCGACTGGGTGTGTACACATGAAGTAGATCAAGAATGTAGTTTGGAGCAAGTCCATTCAGAGCTTTGAATGTCAACAGCATAAGTTTGTAGTCAATCCTATAACGAACAGGTAGCCAATGTAAGTTCTGTAGAACTGGAGATATGTGATCATATTTTCTAGTGTGGGTGATGATTCTTGCAGCAGTGTTTTGAGCATGTTGAAGAAGATTGATGCTATTGTCCGGCAGTCCAAATAATAATGAATTCCCATAATCAAGCTTAGCAGATAGAACAGCATGAATTAATGTCTGGCAGGTGTCATTACTGAGATATTTCCTAATGCGACCGATGCGACGAGGATGCTTGTAGATGGATCTGCCAGTAATCTTGATGTGAGTGTTGAACATATGAGTATTGTCAAAAGTAACTCCCACGTTACGAGCAGATGTGACTGGTGCAAGTCAACTGGTACAAATGGTGATTTTGTCAAATGGATCAGGCAACTTGGTAAACTTAGAGCGAATGAGCAGTACTTCAGTCTTAGAGTCGTTGAGTTGGAGCTTGTTTTGTGTCATCCAGTGTTTAATATCAAGTGCGCAAGCCTCAATTGAGGCTACAGCCTTGAAAGCGAGATAGAGCTGGTTGTCATCAGAATACTGGTGAAAGTCTAAGTTGTGTTGACGAATGAGTTTACCCAAGGGGGAAATATAGATGGTGAACAGAATAGGGCAAAGTACAGAGCCTTGTGGTACCCCAAAGTGAAGCTGAGATGGCTCACTAGTGACACTTGAAACTGAAACTGATTGACATCGATGTTGAAGATATGATTCAAACCACTGGAGAGCCATATCAGTAACACCAAGATTGGACAGTCTGTTGAGCAGAATATTACGATCGATGGTGTCAAATGCAGCTGATAGATCCAGGAGACAGAGTAATACGTAGTTACCAGAGTCTATGAAAGAACAAATGTCATTATGGATTTTCAGAAGAGCTGTTTCAGTGCTGTGGTACTTTCTATATGCAGATTGCAGTGGTTCCAGAAGTGAGTTTGCAGTAAGATAGCCCGTCAGTTGAGAAGCAACAATCCTCTCCAAGACTTTGGAGAGAAACGGCAAGTTTGAGACAGGACGATAGTTCTTGAGTGTATTGCGATCAAGTGATGTCTTCTTAAGTAGAGGAGTGACGATTGCAGACTTGAATAGTGCTGGCACTTCACCGGATTGAAGAGAAAGATTAATAGTCATTGATATAAATGGAAGCAGTGAATCGAGACAAGACTTGAGTAGTGATATAGGAAAAGGATCCAGCAAGCATGACTTGTTAGGTGACTTCATGATGAGATTACGAATATCAGATGGATTGGCAGAGGTGAATGAAGGCAGGGTTGATGCAGTATGAATTTCCAAATTGGTGAACTGAGTACTAATATCAGTAGTGTCCAGGTTGGTGCGAATATCCTTGATCTTTGTAGTGAAATATTGACTGAAACGTGCGGTGAGTTCATGGGTGGAAGTGTGGGTTGGTAGAGCAATAGATTTGCTGAAGAGTGTAGAAATGGTGCGAAATAGCTTGCTCTGTTCATTGGCACATTCTTTAATGAGGTTGGTGTAGTAACTGCACTTGGTCTCGCGAATTAGCTTGTTGACATGGCGACATGTGTCTCTGTAGATTTGATGATGGATTTCAAGCCTAGTTTCTCGCCATTTTCGCTCTGTGGCCCTACGATGATTCTTTGCCTGGTTTAATTCAGCAGTATACCACTTGGTGTCTGGACGAACAGTGATGATGCGCTTCTTGATTGGTGCATGCTTATTGAGAAGACAAGAGATAGCAGAATTGTAACTAGTAACAGCGGAGTTCAAATCAGAAGGTTGTTGATGTAGATCCTGGATGGTAGCAATGTCCTTAGAGAAATCAGCAGAAGAAATTGATGATATGCAGCGATAAGAGATTTGGCGTCTAATAAGTGGTGGCTTCTGGAGTAACAGTTGTGCATGAACTGATCTGTGGTCGGAAAGACTCTGACTGTCGATGGAAATTGAGTCAATGACATCCGAGTTTGTGATAACTAAGTCCAGTATATGTCTGCGAATATGAGTAGGGTCATGGACCCACTGCTTCAAGTTGCATGAGTCAATAATGTTGGTAAATTTCTGGGTAGTGGAATTAAGTTGATCGTCGATATACAAATTAAAGTCACCAACAATGAACAGATTACCATTGTATGAACCATATTTCTCAAGCATGGCCTCAAATTCGAGGAGGGACTGTGACACAGTGAGTTTGTTCTTAACACTAGGTGGTGGACGATATAAGATGACAAATTTGAGAGCGATTCCTTGGTGTATCAGCGTGGCCTCTGTAGCTTCAAATGATTTGATGTTGGTGATAGGTTTCCAGGTAGATAACTTCAGTGAAGATTTGTAGATGAGTGCAATACCACCCCAGATGACGTGTTTCGTGGAGTATGCTTGAAGGAGTATCCATTAGGGGTGCATTCAATAATGACATGTTCATCAGTATTTTCTTTCTTCCAGGTTTCAGTCAGTGCGATAATGTCAATGTCCTTGTCAGTGATATAGTCTCCTACTTCAGGTGCTTTATTACAGAGAGATCGGATATTCCAGGTCGAAAGCAAAAGTTTACACTTCCTAGTGACAGGTATGCATTGGTCAGCGACAGGTGTGGTTATTCTTGGTGTAATAGTGGAATAGAGATTTGGTGCAGATGAGGTGATTTTCTTCTTCTTGATACCAGCTCTTGTGCCTCTGTGTGTTGGTAGTCTTGCTAGAATCCTGTAAGATCTAATGGTATTCCAGACTGGCAATGGAAGCCTTCCATGGTTGAAGGAAAGGAGGTTCTTGAAGTTATGTAAGAGTGCTCTGCTGTATGGCATATTACAAAAATTAACATAACAATGCAATCCTTGCAGAGAACAAATGGCTATCAGCAGATGTGGTGAAGAACAATAGACAGTGTACAGTGCAGAAAGTCAAAGTGACAAAAACCAGCGATTTTTTTCAAGTCCATAAAACACAGCAGAGATGCGATAATCCAAAAACTGATGAGAGTGAGTGAAGTCACTGGATATTCACGGAGCAATAATGATAATAAATGGGACTGTAGGATGGCTGAGCACTGAGAAAAACTTCAGAATTCAGGAGCACAATATGTAGGCTGCCAGCTAAGGCGCACTTCATATTCATCATGAATATGCATCAAACCCTTCAGAAAATGTTCAAAAGCACACTTAGCATAACATTTATTCAAAATATGTTATTGAACTCCTAGTAGAAAGGTAATGATTAATCATTGTTGGATATGCATAATTTGTTTACTTACTGTTACGCCAAATAGGAAAGTATCATTTTTCTCTGGGCTAATCATATCTTCTCCTTGAAATCTGGATTTGACAATGCATGTTATCTACAATATATCACAAGATAAAGAGAGCATATTAATAGTCAGAACATTGAGTTTACAGTAAAAAGCAAGAAACATGGTAATGAATATGGTAGGACGATATATCCATGTTAAATAAACAGTGTGCAGTTTTTAAATTATTGCCACCAAACTATGTGATAAAAGTACAACCATCCTCATTTTACGATAGTGGTGTGTTGCAAGATAGCACATTCAAAAACAGTCAACATAACAATTAATTTCAAGAAATACAAAATTTACACTATAATAGAATTACAGCCTACATATGTAATGTGTCATTTATAATTTTAAATAAATCTTGAATTCACTTTTGCTGCTTAAATGCTCTGTTTATGTTTAAGGATATACAAATGAAAGCGTTGAAAGCAGACTCCATACAAGCCTGAAATATAGACTGGTTGGTTCTATTTATTCGTAGACACATTAAGTGCTTGTCGTGATTTGGTGAAAGATACCTACAAACATAAGTTAAAAGCGGGGGAGTCGTCACCTGCGCATGCGCCACATGGCCATAGCGTGTCAAACAAGCGTGTACATATGAGCCTTTGAGTTTTTAGCGTGTGTTGTTATCGTCGCTTGGGACTCAATTCCCGCGCGTGCACAGGTGACGACACTCTTGCTTAAAACATTTAATTTGCGACTAATCATAAATTTACTTCACCCAAGGAACTCTACGATAGTTTGCATGAAGCAGAAACTGGAGGGTTCTATGGAAAGACATTTCTATGTCAGTATGGAGCATAGCATTAATGTGTGAAGAACTATATTATTATATTTGTATATTATATTTTAGTGCGGAAAAAACATCACTGACATGAGCGTTTGAAACAGGTCATATATATATTCATAGATGTGTAAAAGGGAATAATATTGTATGTTGAAACCAGAAATTTATATAGCACTACATTAAATATGTTGTTTTGAAAAATATCTGCGACAAATTTAAATTTTTTATTTAATTTTACTTATATAGTAAAACTTCATCTTCACTACGAGGCCAAACTGTGGCTACATGGCTTAAAAGTCTTGGCAATTAATGACAAAACAACACAATGACGAATTGTATATACCAACCTTCTGTCCCAATGAATACAGACCATCATCTTCGTCTATCGGAAAATTGAAATCTTCCAGCGTGGCAACAATGGTGTCCGTTCCACCCATTTTAAGCGTGTATAAATCATTGAACACTAAGACATCATCCACCAACCAATCCACAAGAAAGGTGGACGCATAAAAGTCATTTCGTTGAGACGCAAAGCTACACAGTATGATAGGTGTCATCATTGGTTCAACGGAAAGTGCAGGGTACATCACTGGAACAACATCGACTGACATAACGGGTCCACCAATTATTTTCGGAAACGGTTCTGTAGATATGAAATTCACCGGCATTAAGGTTAAACAAATGGGTATATAACATAACCCCGTGCAATACAAAAAACAAAACAAATGGTTATAATATTGATAATCACATACCAGAACATCCTGGAGTAAATCCAGTGGGAGATATCTGACCATCTGGGCACCTTAATTCAGTACCTAATTAAAATAAATATTAATCAGATTAGAAACGTGTAGTAATGTAATAATTCATCTGACCTTACTCCTGTAAAGTAAATACAACAATGGCAGGAGATCAATCTAATGCTATCGTAATCAATTATTTTTCTTTTGCAAATAATTTCAACAAAATGACTGACTTGATGTTGACGGATGCATTATGTCGATTCGGAAACGGAACATCTCGCATGAGTTCAAGTTAATGTATCAACGCAATAATATCAGAAAAAAAGATAGTATCTTATCAAATTTTCAGAAGAATTCCTGAATATTTTATTTGAGATTGTTAATGACATTCCAGAAATTAGTTTGATCGAAATAACGATATGTGTCTATATATCATTGCACATCTGTCCTTGATTTTTCAGAATAGTTGTTCACTAATGCAATGCCAATACACAGGCGTGTATTGTCTATAATTGTAAAAAAAACAACAACATGCAATATTAAATCCGTTCACTAGTATGAGAGTTTGCTGTGCAAGGCTTGGTTTGGAAATCTGACAGGTAATAAACCACCTTCGTTTAACTCTAATTAAATAAGAATGGGAATAGAAATGAGTCCTCAACTATAATAAAGATAATCTGTAATTAATCGACGATCATAGGAAGATATTAAAAACACTCCCATTTATTTTCTAGAGATACGACACAACGGTGTATAATTTAAATGTAAAAATTAACCCATTCCAATTTATTGCACAAACACATGAGAGGCGCTGTTCGTGATATCAAATATTATAAGCACGACTGCGTCTAGGAAACAAAGTATGAACAACGTGTTCGTAAATATATAGCGAAACGATCGCATGTTAATAAGCTTATACTCACCAGCACAATATGCGCTAACACATGATACAGGCGCAAGCTTATATACGTAATATCCATTGCAGTTCTTCACCATAATGTTATATATAAAATGACACTTCACAGTTAGCAAATTACCACAGACTATTCTCAACACCTCGTCGTTCCCTTCAGGGTGCGTCCCGTGCAGATACAGTGGTATTTCAGTTCCGCAACTGTAGTTGGGTAAGTCATTCCTTGTCGTCATCTCGCCACCTGCTCCACTGGTGAATCTGTACCACTGCCATGATAGTTTATCGTCACATATTTTGTTTGGGTTATCGGGAGTAATTTGGTAGTTTATACTACGCTCTGGTTCATCTATGGAAACATAGTCCACACAGGGATCTTGGGACACAGTAACTGTAATAATTGAATAAATAACCGGATGATGGATGAACAAACAGTCAGATAAATGGACGGGTGGAAAGAAAAAGGACTGGAGAGTGAAATGTAGGAGTAGGTTGGGATGAGTGGGGTGGCATATAGAGAGGGCGATACCTTTGGGAGGAACGGACAGAGGGAGGGATGGATTAACAGTGTGAGAGAGGTTGAAGGAGTTAGGGAGGGTGGGCTCCGGATAGATGGTGGACAGACGGACAACGTTATTTAGCTGCAATTTATTATCTGACATACTTTATCAGTCATATGACTTTTGTAGCCATAGTGGATGTTTGTTTACTGTAATAATCAGATATATTCCTGGGTATGTGTTTTGGGGACAATTTACATCACTAGTGGGTAAAATAGTGTCAGGACAAGAACGGAATAATGATATTGGAATTTCACGTTTTCACATTCATACTCCAGATAAAAAGTGGTGCTTAGCATCCAATGAAGTTCACGACTAAGTTTTTGATTTACCATTAACAAATTTTATTTTTGAAGTTCTGTTGTACGAGCACGGAAAGCCTACTTTATGACGTAGCAGAGTATTGAACACTGAGGGATTAAACCCGTCAGCTTTTACTCTGTACACCGAGACTTATGTTGACAGCTTCAATGTACATAGGTCAAGTCTACACCCGCCGCTGAATGGTGTTCGTGTTGCTTGCAAACACTTTACATTCCAGATATTGTTCTTGTTCTTAGATGCCCCGCCCTTTATTTATTGTCCATCATCAGTATACTCGTACTGCGTGTAGCTAAATGTACGTTTTATGACATTTTATACACCAGGAAGTAAATTAAACAATTCCTTATCAGTGCAATGCATTATAAATTTATACTGACCTAAAACACTGAATTTGATAAGAATAAATTTTTAATGCAAATACAAATAATCGTACGATAAATGAAAAAGGATATTCGTGACTCCCCTGCCACGTTGCCGCTTGAAAGTCTACATTTACTGAAAGATGGATTCTGCTCGAACATAAATATCTTGTTCATTGTCGTATTCATAATTGTTTTTATTGTTTTGACCTCCACAATATTGTATGTAATATTTTATGAAGCTAAATTGGCACATAAAATAAACAACGAGGTGCTTGTTGTAGGGCCTGACAGATTAATAGAGTATAATAATTCAAAAGAAAAAAATAGTGTTATCATTTCAATGAAATTTATATTATTGTTTAAAAAATCTTGAAAGTGAAATTTGGTATATAGTAAATTTAGTAATTCTCTTTAAAATAAGAGCCGAACCATTTGGTTGTTTATAGTTAAGTGTATTACTATATTGTATTGTAATTGTAAGAATTATTAATTCCGGAGTGCTAAGCTGAATTTGTCTTGGTTTATTGCTGTGCTCGTAAACGAGGAGTGCACCATATATAGGCATGTGACTAGTTCCCAGTTCGGATAGGATTTGCACGAATCAAGTAATACTCATAAGTATTCTCACTAAAACCTTGAATGTTTAATGACGATTTTCATTTTCTTGTTAGAAACTTAAACCAGTAAATACATCACGCATCGATGGATATCAAGAATATACTACACAACTATTTTGATTATGAACACTTTATAGTATTATTCTATTGCTAATATGCCTAGCAAAATGATAATTACATTAACTGAGTCATTAGTAACGTAGTATAGATAAAGTCCCCAACTGTAGTGTGTGAGTATGAGTTTATACTGACCGTTCACTACACTGTAGAATTCCAGTTGAATTATTATCGCGCCACATAAATACTACTACTGTCATAGATTCACCCATGAATATTAACTTTCAAATGAGAATCAGAACTCATTTCGACAGCGATTGGATTGCGGTATATTCAAGAGCCCCAAATGAAGCATACAACCAACAATGTCTCGCCCTTCATATTTGACGCCATTTTGTCTTACCGGTATTATTGCAATGACGGGTAAGTGAACAACAACCACTTCGTGTCTTTTAGCCAATGGTAGGCGGATATGCTAATCAGTATATCACGTTTCAGGACAAGATGACATTATGATGAAGGGTAATGTTTGAAAACGAACGTTGTATACTTACACTTAGTTGAAATCATCAACAGTAGCACAAGATTGTATATGATGTCCATTGTTACTCTCGTACTGAACAATAGGTGGTAGTTTATTGAGTCATATATTCTTCGTCTATTTATGACATTTCTGACAAATAACTACGAGTATAAGGAGATTTACCAAAATAATTTATTTCAACTCTGTTTTACCTAAAATAGTATATGATTTATTTTAGTAAATCTGTTCATCACGAAATTCGCGATTTTTAATATATTAAATATATATAATATGTGTGACAAGTGAAACATGTACAAGGATGTGCACTGACCGGGCATGTATAGAAACGGACCTCTCTTTCCCGATCATCGGCAATCACGTACTTAGCAATGTCAGAAAAGTAACCACTTCTCCGCCGCCACTAGAATAATTGACTCAATTTGTTATAGTCGGCTAATTCAAGTCACGAGATCGGGTAGGGTGTCTGTGAGAACTATTTTGAAAAATAGCCGTCGACGATATCAACATTACGAATGTGTTAAGTAAAACATGTTGTTCAAAGCGTTCTTATTTAAACTGAATATTATGGTTACATGTGTATATCATCAATAATTTTCATATTTACTGATTTTCGTAATTTTCATAAATAATCGAGAACGGACAATGTCTTTATCGTAGTATTGTGATAAAATGTACATGCACTGTAGCATTCAGTGAATTGTAGATGCACCAAACAGCGTGTTCCCCTTCATTTAAAGGAAACCAATCAAACAACTTTATTAAAAATAGTTGTTGATTAACTTTTTGACATGTACTCATGAATATTTAAATCATAGTTCCTGAATCCATGTTCTGTCGGCTTATCTGGCCAGGGTAAGTTTGGACATTTGAAATGTAGCGGGAATAAATACTATCGAGAATTGGTAAAATGTACGCATGTAAAAGCGTATTTATGTTGGCCTCAATACAAGTTTGAGTTGCTATTAGTTACGTGTCAGCTTTAGATCGTTATAGGTTAGCATCGGCGTGGAACGCGTAGAAATGCTCACAGCGTAGAACGAATCTCAACCAATCAAATCATGCGTAACAGCAGTGAGATGTGATAACTATGCATGGTAAATGCTAACACATCCTCTTGTTTGATTTGGCCATTTTCTCTTACATACGAATATACTATAATACTCATGACCACACATTTGTAATATGTAAATGTAACATATGTAACAAGTACCGCATCAGTCGTTTGTCAAACTCGCATATATAATCAAAATATTATAACAAACAGGGAAAATATTCTTGGTAAATTAAGTCATTAGTTTTACAGATATGTATTTGAAAAATCTTCTGGATAGCAACATGCATCTTTTTTAATCTCTCCTACTATATCAACGTATTGTATATCGAGATTTCTATCGCCGTCAAATAAACACAATTTTTAACTTGGTCATATAGTTCTAGGAGTCCCATATTCAGAACAATCTAACAATGAACACAAATATATTCATGAGACTCATGGTACGCTTGACCACGCAGCCATTTATTAATTCTATAGAGCATAACGTCTTAACGCTGTATTACTGAACATAAAAGTGTGTTTCTTTCACAGTTCACACAAAAAATTAAAGATTGTACGCAACAAGTATGGCACGACGACACTGCTTCTTCCCCTAAACTCCGTTCCTATCTCGATTTTAAGTCGTCACTTGAGCAAACAAAATATTTGTCTTGCATCCATGTTTTCAAATTCAGAGCTGCATTGTCAAGGTTACGTTGTTCTTCTCACAATTTGCCTATTGAAAAGGGAAGACATGAAAATGTCCCCCTCGATAATAGATTGTGTGAATACTGTGTTGAATGCAATCAACTTTATGTTGAAGACGAATATCATTTTATAGCTATTTGCCATCGTTTTCAATCGTTTTGCCTGTATGGTTTTGCACCCCACTTACAACAAATTTACCTCGATCATGAGTTCAAGAAACGATGTAATTTTAAATCAGTTAGCTAGTTATGTTTATTTTGCCATAAAAAGCAGAACTTGAATGATTTTTTTCTCAATTGTTACAATTGTTAAGTGAAACTGTATTTGCTCTTTGGGCCAATGGCCTTTTGCTTTAAGATACATAAACTAAGTGTATTTTAATTGGAACTCACTACGGCATTGATTTATTGGGATATGTTCACGAAATGAAGGATACAAGACCGAAAATATCACGTCCTTCACACTGAACGCCAAGGTTGTATGTGATGTCCATTGTAACAGTGTTACTGTAAAATGGGCGGTGGTTTATTCAGCAAGTCTTGTCTTATATATGTATCATTAGTAGTGTTTTGACAAATTAAGAGGTAACTCATCGGATAAATTGCATTGTGTTTGGTAAAATCCCGGGGCACATGAGAAATGCAGACCGGTTCAGATAACTGACATCATCATCATCCTTAAATACAGATCTCAGCGTATCTTGCCAAATATGTTATGAAGTGTAACGAGTAAAAGTGTTCTCATTCGAATGCGTATTTGTGATGGCTTAAATAATCTGCAGCTAATAAAACAGCCCTGGTCAACGTTCAAGAGGAAACTATTTGTAAACCCGTGAAATGTGAACACAAAATATTTCATTATGTCGTTGAGATGGGGGAAGTAAACAAGTAAAATTCGATTTATTGCACCTTTAATGTACACACAATCCCACTTGTAATGTTTTAACCGATATATCCATTTTATGAATTTCACCCATGTCTCGTGTTTATTTTCTCAATACATAAATGAAACCATTAATACAGTGGTGGTTTTAAAACTGAATCTAAATATAGATTAAACTAAACATAAGGCATCAGAGGCCACCGACGGTTATTGACAATAAGCAAAAATGTCACCATTCTGTCAATATTAAAAAAAAAACACTTTAAATTGATAAGTTAGTTAGTGCCCTTCAAGATAATTATTGTTATCCAGCTGGAAAAATGTGTATATCCGTAATAAAAACGGCGTTTTTGCACGATTTGTTTTTCATCATAATAAGTACCAGTAAGTACGATACATAAGCCCTTTTCTATGAAAACAATAATTATACAATTTATATACAAAAATTATATTGTTATCGACTCTAACAAAGATTATTAAACACATAAAGAGTAATGACACAAATATGAGTAATGACGTAATAGTTATTACTATAATAAATATGTTTTCCTGGTTTTTCCTCTAAAACTAGATTACAAATTATTTCAGGGTTAAATCATTCATGCATGTTCTTACTTAAACGTATTATTATTTATAGAATATATTCACTCGAGAATATGAAAGAAAAACATAAAATAAAAATCTACTTGTATGGCAGTATGATTTACAGTTTCAACGGACAACATGTCTCAAATTTACCCAATCACAATTGTAAACAGAAGTTGATATGAAGAACTTTAAGACTCAGAATGCTTGGATTATATAAGGAATCAGTATCAAGCCAAACACATCACACCCGATGATTTTACTACACAACAGTGTCATAAACTTTTAAGAGCCACCCAACCTCTTAAAAGGAGATAAGTCGTCATGTGTCGTCGTTTACAACCAAGAAGATTTACGTAGTTAATATACTTTCTTGTCGATATCAGATCAAACTTGACTTTCGTCGTGTGTGGAAGACTCGTTTTCAGAATACCCTAATTGCAATACCTGGTGCAAAGAATGTAAAAAAGAAATATAAAAACACAAGTTATAATTGTACGCAGTAATGAAGAGGTTGTACACAGTAATAAGTCACGTGACATGTAAATGTTTCATACGGATGTTTAAATGCTGGTATGTTATTTCAAAAACATGTTTAAATTTACCTGTTGTGGTTCATTGGAATTCAACGGTCCCGTTTGTCCATTTCCATTACAATAGCTTGCAACTTTTTCTGGGCTACTCATAGGCATCACCTGCAACCTGATTGAAACAAACATATTAGTATGTACCATGTCTTAAATACAGCTATTGGCTAAAAACAAGAATGTCACGTACAACTGTCATGTTAATTTCAAAAAAGCTGAGGGAAACATACAAGAATGATACAACACTCTCATTTCCTGGTGGCGAATGAAGAATGAACATTCAACTTTTATAAGGTAATTTTACAAATTTTATAACACTGAGCTATATCTTTTGTTATAGTTTAATATTTATTCAATTATATGTACATGACTCGTTTGGTTTTCGTCGCCTTTCCCCCCTCTATAATCACTATTTTACTACGTCGTAATTATTTGTCAACGATGTCATACCGTCCATTATTTTATTTATATAATGTTTAGCTACTATTGTTTATACCTTATCATATCTACTGTCAAGTAAAGTAAGGCTATTCAATACCAAAGCCAAAACTGTACATTATACTTTTCACTTGAACATCAGAGCTTAATGCAAATAGGCTCTCGATCAACATCGACACAACAATTTACATGACTTTTAAAAAAAGATTATAATGCCGGTCAACATTGAAAGACAACTCACAATCAGCAATAAAAAGATTGAATGTGTATCACATATGCTTTCCATATGCTTGTATCAGTTGTCAATAAGAAAATCACAAAGAACTGGTTACTTTACTTCATAGTGCATCTGTGCAACGATCTACTTTATTATACGAAAAAACTTGAAGTCACGTTCAAAATTCAATTATTTTCTTAAAACTTGCCTTTTTTCTTTTACTATAAGTTGCTAATTTCAAGAACGATCAACATTAATTTATCCATCAAGTATTATTTTTAAATTAACTTTAAATATCCACAATATTTGCTTACAATTGTATGTATTTACTGTAATTTATTGATAACACAAACAAGGCTTTGTGAGTAACTTTCCTGCTTAAAACACAGGGACGTAGAATGAACAATATTATCATCTTACTTATTTAAATACGCCGAATTGTCCATGTCTTGTGTTGTGTTCTCATCTAAGGAAGTACAACAATCATTACCACATCCGTCAGAGGTGGAAGAAGGAGAGGTACTCTGAAAATGTGAATATAGTAAAAATAAAAATATCGAAAAACTATATATACTCATTTATGACTGTTACTATTATTCCTGTAATGAATATAGCTCCATCAAATTGAATTCAATAGCATCTTTATAATTTCTACTATTACTTCTTACAACATATAAATTCCTGGCATTATTTTGGAAATGCTCATTCAATTCATCCAGTGTATACCTGTCTTTTCTTAGGAGATATGTGTTTGTAAGAATCCTTTGTTTTTCCGGAGCAATCTCTGCAAAACATATAATAAAAGGTATGTTACTAAAGATATTTGAACTATTCACTTTCTATTTCAACATAACATATGCATACGTTCGACACCTGTGAGTTTCAGGAACCCATCACTACACATGTGTCTGAATTGGTCACATTCAATGATATAAATTCAATGGCTTACTTTTTGCAGAGAATCACGACAATCGATATTATCACTACAGCTACAGCAACAATGGAACCAAACACCGCAGCGAGGATGAACCCAATTGAAGCCCCATGATCTAAAATCTGTGTTGTCACATTAGTACATAGATCTGTAAGAACAAATGTAACTCAACTTAATAAACACTAAACCCAGTACATAACACGCACGCACTCAAATGACTAGACAGAATGTACAACGATATTAAAATAAAATAGCGTAAAGTGGTTGTATTTCAAGACTAACTGTCTTTATAGCTCCATTGTGTCGTTGAATTATGTGGATTACAAAAATAACATTCGTCCAGAGCATTGCTTTCATTCGCAGCATAACATCTACCGTTAATCGAACATGATGTGGTCTGTAAATAATTGAAAATAAAATTAAAAAAAATATATGCTTGAATTAGAAGTACTATTTTGTTTCTTCAAAATATGATTTTTCAAAATTTGTTCATGGGATGATTGCAAGCGTTGTAGCATATAATAAGATTACTGTGCAGTTTTATGAATATTATATTTAGATATTTAGAGCATCACAAGCAGTGGGCGTCAATAAACCGACTTAGTAGGTTGGTCGACTGCTAAATATTAGCCTGTTAACTGGATTATCCGGTGAATCTGTCAATTAAAACGGCTTTTTTCAGAGAATCCATGAATGACGGAACAGAAAAAAAAATGAACGTTTGCGTTTCGTAGTATTGGGTCAGAAGAAGGTTCGTACCTCGTGATTGCATTCCAGTGATTCGGAACACGTTGCACACATAGAATCATAGACGACGATAGAAATGGCTGTACTTTCTAAGGAACCGTCATTACTTATGGATATTTTATAACCATAGAAGTGGACTGCTGAATCGTCTGAAGCCGTTGATATACTACGTTTAGTCAACATGGACGCTGGTAAGTGGCAACCAACTTGAAATGCACTCATAAAATCGGCATTTGCCACTTCGCTGTTCTGCTTATCCATCCAGGTGGCAGTCGTTATGTTGTACTTAAAGTAAGACAAAAAACGAGGCATTTTCAGAAATAGTTATCGCTTGGAACCCTATCAAGAATGTTGTGAACTTGACGTAAACATAATAAAACTAAAACGTAAAAGATCCACATTCTCTAATAATGTGATAACTTACCGCTAATTCGTAAATATGACAGGACAAATGAAGTGAGTTAAACATTCCAGAACCAAATATTGTGATTATCTCACAAGGTCTGGTTCTCACATCACACACACTGCCACCAATTATATTGTACAATATAGGTGGTCTGTCGATCTCTATACTACAGTCAACAGATATGTACCCCTCATCACATAGACATATGCCTGTTACAGTGCAGTTGCCATGACCACTACAGTGGCCGGGACATACAGCCTCAACTACGCGTTTGGGCGGTACAGGCTCACCATCGTTACCAGGTTCCCACAAGCTTGTATTTCCATAGAATTCTGACAGACATTCACTCTCCACGGCGGTGCGTGATTCTTCGGCAATTATTATATCGTCCATTACCTTCAGAAATATGAAAAAGAACATAATTCTCACAGTTCATCAATCGCATTGCGACCAAGATAAGCGTGGTCAGATTACCTTGTTGTGACGTAAGTTTTTTTTTTTTTTTTTACAAACAAGATGTATCATAAACACTACAATTCCATTATGATCAAAAACAACGCATGCCTGAACAATGTTATATTTACATTGATGTCGAAAATGCAATCCTCAATAGAAGATTCAATGTCTGCTGTTAAGGTGTTAATCACATCAACACATTCGTCAATAATATTGGATTGATACACCATATCGTGGCAATGTTGTGTAGCCGCTTCCTCCGTGATACCACTAGGCGTTGGCCAGACTAGACTGATGTTGCCAATGCTATATTTAGACGAATAATTTAAATCTATCACAGACGATACTGACGGGTGATAAATATCATCTGTGTAAACGCTGCTGTCGTGGGTTTTTCTGTTCAAAATGTCACTGCAACGAAAGTGTGGTGGCTCGAGGAGATACGGAAGCATTCGATCACCATACGACGACTGGCAATGAATTATACTCTCGCCATTGATATCATCTTCCAAGCATTGACAGGTTGGATAGGACGACGTTCTGTCGGGGTTACTAGCTGGAAAGTTCGCCGAATAAAAGAGACTACCACCCTTGGGTAACCTGATAAAATATTACAACAATTTTTGATAATGAATTGTCTGGAAAATACATTTCTAGTCAATTTGATTTCAAATATATGATCATCTTATGTCATCTTGTCTCTGACTGAACACTAATCTCGATAATACCAGCCAAAGAATCATATACATATAGTGTAATAAAACTGCGGATGTACGAATTATGCTACATAAAAAGTCAAGGCAAGCTAAATTAAATAAAACATACGTCATCCTTATTATTAGAGCCATCACAAGTGGGCTGTTTTGAAAAAAATATAAAACCTACTTGTGGGAGTTCGGGAATGCTTGTGGGTAACAACACTCATCCCTTTGAGTGTCTCCATTCTCATCAACATAATCTAGATCGTTATCTTTATCGCTGTCAAATGAACCGCAAAGTCCCTCGACTCGGTTAAATAACGCTCCATTAAAATCTATTTTAATAGAGAGATTTCTTCCTAATTTAAATTCTACTCTCTGGCCAGAAGGCGTGTCAACCTAAAAATAAACAATATATGTCAAAATAAAGACATTGCCTCATTGTGTTAATTGCCTCTAGTACTGTACATTGTACCTCACAGTACCAAGTATATGTAGCATGGTTTATGATTCAAAAATAGTAAATAAACGTTTACCACTATTGTTCTGCCATCATCCGACACGGTCACTTTGAATGCCGGGTTACAATGTTTCTCGTCTCTATGCACATAGTAAGTAAACCCTCTCTGCTGGTGACATCCGTCAATCACAGCAACATCATTTCCTTCACGGACTGCGACGCCGCAGTTGCATGATGGGTTTATCGTAGAATCACCACATTTCCTCGTCCTAGTATGAACCTAATCACAAATTTAAAGCCGGGAGTAAGAAAACACCAGTTGCTTGTGTATTCTGCCTCATGGTGTGTTTACGAGTATTTCTCATTTAATGTAATATATAAATTTTTGTGTAGTGTTCAGTATTTCCCCCTACCGTGAAGTCGAATAGTTCGGAGCCATTCTTCTCTTTCACCAACACGTAGTCATCAACTCCAAACCAATGATAGCGCCTACAATGTTAAATCAAGAGAGATAATTTGTAGAAAATACATAATTGTAGTTAAATATTAGTAAAAATTAGCCACTATAGTGTGAATTTTGAATGTGTGAAACAAGGGTTAGGACAAACTTTACCTCACATTGGACACGGAATTTTGCATTAACCAAGCGAAAAATTAAGCAACGATGATCAAGTGCATCACATTATATGGTTTATGAATTTACTGCAAGTCGCTGTATGCGTCATGTGAGAAGATTACGTAAATTGCAAATGATATAGACTATAATAACTTACACATAAAGCTGTTGTTGCCATGATTAGTCTCTCATGGAATAGTCTTTGTAACATACGTTTTATTTCGATTTTGGTTTTGATGCATACATTAAATCTTTTGTATGAATGAAATACACATATTCTTATCTTTTCGTAATCTCCCCATCTCTTTCTGGAATATAATGTTTTAAGTAATGTTATTAGTTTGAAAAATTATAACTTACATGCCATCAAATGTCTTATAATGTGGGTCACCCCTCGAAGTACAACTTCCGCGGTATTCTCTTTTTATATGTACCTGCAAGCAAGAAGGTGATGAATTTAATTCATTTGAACGCTGTTCTGCGTACACATAATAAGACACAGTTTTCAATAACAACACCAACAAAGTAATATATGAGTACCCGAGGAACTTACTGGATGATTTGTGATATTGAATTACCGTTACATGTCCGGGCTTGTATTTGTTGAAATAGTATGGATTTGACCCTTCATGCACAGAAAAGTCGAGGATGTGCGTAGTGGGATCTTTAACTTGGTAATCTGGCCTGCTTGCTACTTCTATGGTTGCAATGTCTCCCACAACATGGTTATTAGTTAGATTGACAAAACAGTCTTTAATGTTCATCCTAAAATCGGCTCTGCCAATTCCAACACGGATTCCACAATCATTACTGTTATGATCGCAGACTATTGGCACGCTGTTATTAAATCGGACAGGGTACGGGTCACTGTTTTCTTCTAGATCAATGACATGGTCAAGTATCTGTAAAAGGACGTAATCAGCATAGAACGCAAATTGAAACCCAATTAGTGCTTCTCGATCGATGAGAATAATCTAAATCAAAGTGAATTCTCATAATTCATTCTATGACTTTTATACGGATCGCGTGACATCAAAAAGAAAACACTGGCCAGTAGCTTCTAAAGTACGAAAGTTTAATCTGATCAAAAAAACACACACACAGAATACCCTCGAAAGTTTAAAGCCTTTCGTCCGTCGACCTCAATATTTCATCTCGCGTCTCGGACTTTATATTTCAGGAGAGTCCTTGTGTAAGGGTTTTATCACTGAGACATATATGTGGGTTTCACAATTAAATCGTTTTTTTCAAACTTGACAGACCAAACCGTGTTATAATTACCATATGTGTCGTCCCACTAAATGTACATTTCACCATGTACATAGTATTGTATTTCATATTATTCATATTATGTATGAAATTTAACATCTCTTAAATTATATTAATTCACTGAACTTACGGTTATACCGGCGAAAAACGAATGCCTTTCTTCTAAACTGGTTCCAACCAATCCTTGAAATTGCGATTTAACAGTGCATGTTATCTATCATAAAATATACAAACATAAATAACAACATTATTATTTATCCTAAGAAAATAATATAATCTTCAGTCCAGTTGAAACGTTTTTGATGATAAACATACCTTCTGTCCCAGAGAATAAAGACCTTCATCGTTCCCTATGGGAAACTTGAAATCATCTAGAGTAGCAACGATGGAGTCAGTTTCGCCCGTCTTCACAGTGAACGTATCTCCCAGTACAATTACATCATCTACCAACCATTGTACATAAAATATAGATGCATAGACGTCATTTCTTTCGGATTCAAATGTACATCGAAAAATTGGTGTCATCAGCGGTTCTTTGGAAAGTGCGGGGTACCTCATTGGAACAACATGAATAGACACAGTAGGACCTTTTGTCAACTTCGGATATATATCTATAAATATGAAAGCATTATATTTAATAGACCTTACCTGCTCGTTAAAAGTGTGGAAGCCATGACACATTTTTGCCTGTAAACATTGTTTTATACGCTCCAGCGATGGGTAGATAATTTACGACTACAATTCGAGATGTACTTAGCAGCACAATCGCCCGACACCAAATCATTCAATGATATATATATATATATATATATATATATATATATATATACATATTTTCTTGTTTGTGTAGCAATATTTTTTCGTTGAAGCCATTTCTCACGAATTAGCATCAGTACCCCAGTTGCTATGCGCAGATAAATGGTACTAGTAAATGTTTCACATACCTGTACATCCTGGAGTAAATCCAGTCGGTGACGTATAACCATATGGACACCTTAATTCAGTTCCTAGTAGACAAACAAGATTACTCTGTTCATAGAAGTTCTGAAACTAATGTATACAGTATGCGCATTGCATGATTCAATTTGTTTAAAACGGTATTTACTTAAATACCATGACATCATTATGTCTTGATCACTAGTACAGTAAACGGATTTATCATTGTCGATGTGTTGTTATCTCTTAATAAAGCTAGCATATTATCAACGCAAACATTAACACCCAAATAAGAATAAATACCTAATTATTCCAAGAATGAGCTCAATGGTGGAACAAAGTTTCATGACAAGATTACCCATGTTTAGAAGTGATATGCTATTTGTAAGTTACACTAATTTGAAGTTATGTAGTATAAATCGGTGAAAAACAATTGAATAGAAAATGACATTATAGAACCCTGAATTAATATATATATTATACGAATGATAAGGGATAATTTGTACCTAACTCTAATGACACTTAAATATTGTCTATTTTACATCGTTGACTAGCCAATAATAACACTGTTAGTTCCTTTTTGTTTTGACAGGGCAATAAATATCTATTCCACTCAATAACATTTGCATGTACACTCCGTATAAACGGTGCACAATTTGGATCTAGGTCAATCGTTAGTTGTAAATTAAATCTGTTTGAATATGGGGGAATTATATTGCTATGCCACATATTTTTCTTACTGTATGTGAACATCTCCATTCTGAGCGATTATTGCCCATTTTTACCACTTGCTTGCTTTGATCAATGTACACTTGAGTGAATTAAATCTATCTCGATGTTTTGAACATAGCATTTTCAAAACTCAAATCGCTTTAAATGACGCAAATATGATCGCGCCGACAATTATGTTGAGAAAGATTATTTTCCCACAGTTCAATGCGCTCTACTAATAAAAATCACGGTTATGCAAAAATGCGCTCCTATAATTGTTATATTGATTTTTTTGTAAAAAAACAAATCTATAATGTAATAATCAGTACTCACCAGCACAATATGCTTTTGTACAGGGAACGCTTGCAAGCTTGTATACGTAAAACCCATTACAATTCTTCACCATTATATCATGACTGAAATAACACTTTACAGTTAGCAAATTACCACAGACGATGGCCCATACCTCTTCGTTGCCTTCAGGGTGCGTCCCATTCAAGTAAAGTGGAATTTCAGTACCGCAGCTGTAGCGGGGCAAGTCGTTCCTAGTCGACATCTCTCCGCCAGCTCCACTAGTGAATCTATACCACTGCCACGGTAGGTTATCGTCACATATTTTGGCTGGGTCGTTGGGGTCTACGTGGTAGTTTATACTACGCTCTGGTTCGTTTATCGCAATATTGTGTACACACGGGTCTTGCCCGACACTTGATTCAGAATCCAGTAAGGGTAAACAAACTGTGTGTATTAATGTAATATTCAGCATTAGGCATCGAGTTGTAAGAATCTCTACAACGTGTGAAACTTGTTTCTCAACATTGTAAATTGACCATAGTTCAGTCAAAAGTTTGTTAGCAACGCGATATAAAAAATATGAGCACATTGTTAGCCCGGTATATACTTACATGTTGTAACAATCACTGATGTATATACGCCAACGTTTAGCGCAACCATTGTTATACCGAGTAACGCGAGAACCCAATCATGACCTCATTCATATCTTGATGGCAGAACAATGAGAAATTCCGCAATTACAATAGCGTAATGTATATTTATAGAATAGTTACTTAGTAGTAAATCAATTTAACATACTGAGCAAGTTTGGTGTTGGTTTAAGTGGAATACATGTGAATAATTACATATAAATCAAACCACGGTAAATACCACAGTTCAGCAAACACTCTATTACACCAACGCGTCGGCATGATTGATGAACTAATACCAAACGTTACTATGATATCAAAATTAAGAGTTAAATGTTTATTATATTATCAACATATATTTCACTTATCATTGGTAATTTTGATATAAGTTATATACAAGTTGTGCTGGGGTGTGTTTGCGTAAAACACATTTTATAATTTTTAGTGCAAGCAATTGGATTTTCGCATTAGGCTATATCCAGCATTTACAAATTTTGGTATATAACGTAATGCTGGAGCAATATACTTTGTGTCAGAAACGCTGGCGATAGTGCGCCATCAGCGGTGTTGATGAGTGTAGTGTAACGTCACACCTTGATGTGTATGGTGTGACGACTTTCAGGCAGATGCCACGGAAACGTAAGTGTTTTTCTTAGTGTGGTAAATTGGTGGAAAAATACTTCTTCTTTTTGTTTAGTGATCTGCGCATCATCTGGTATAATCCTTAACCCTAATTTAAGATTTAAATCACGGTTATTTTATGTGGTATCTCGATTATAATTTATAGTCTGCTTCAGGCTAATTTGTTTAATTCAGCCGCCATTTTATTACGTGCAAGGTGAAGGGTGTAAGCAGCCAAAAATTGTTTTATTTTAGGACACTCTTTGAAAAGCGACTCAAAACCTTTGTGCATGAGCACCACCATCATTGTAATGTTTCACCAACTTTCAAGTTGAGTCAAATGGATGTTTATTTCCATGGTGTTAGAGGACGAACAGTATATTAGCTTGTGACCTTTGACCTTGTACGGTGATCCTGGTTGTGCTGGATATTATTGTTTTAGAGTTAGGGTCAAATGATCTGTTACCAACCCCAATAAACATTGAGCAATTACAACTAAGGTTAACTAGGTATGATCCTATTCTGGCTCAGTACCTTATTGATGGCTTTGTTGTAGTTTTTTTATTGGATTTTTGGAGATACCTTAACGTCTGATTCACCTAATGTTGACAAAACATTCTTTAATATTTTCCATTATACACTATTGAGTGTTGTCCCTAAGTAGGTATGAGGGGATTCAGACTGACTCAGTATTTGTCTAGGCCACAGGGTATGTCCATTTGACGGCATTCCAACTGAGCAGTAGATGATGCGGTCCTGGCAATCATACAGCTTGGCATGGCTGCTACTTGCGTATTTGCTCTGCACTCTGGGTTTAAGTAGAAAAGTGTAGGAAACACTTTTCTATTATTAGTGAATTGGGGAAGTTCTTAGCACTGCTTTGAAATGGATGACTGGACAGTCAAAACATGCAGGAGCAGTTCTACATATTTTGGATGATTTTTTTGTTTGTTGTTTTATTACTGTAAAACATCTATGTGAATTTTTAGTCTATGTAATGAATTGGGAGTCCCAGTAGTCGAGGAGTAAACAGAAGGCCCTTCTACTGAATTGGGCTGAACTAATCTCGTCCTCAGAAAGGGCCTATTTCAGACGCCTAATTGATTTGGGTTAGCTCAACCTCATCATCGGTGCTGTATCAATCACTGTAACAAATTAAACTGCAATTCAATGAAAAAAGCTTCCTCCATCACGGGTCAATTTCCTAAAGACTCTGCACCGAAGCTGATCGCAAATGCAAGCTGTCATTTTTAGCTCATGTTGGTTTTATGGAAGTTGGCCAGATAATGCTATACACAACGTAACATTTTTCGATCTCTAACCTATTGTACTGGCAATTGAATTATGGGTGAGCTTATGTCAAACCAGGCAATTTTGTTTCTGGCAGACAATGCTGCAGTGGTACACATAGTAAACCAACAATCAAGTAGGGAAAAGAACATTATGAGTCTTGTTAATTAATTAATTAATTAATTAATTAATTATTAAGATAATGTTTAAACTAGATTTGAATGCATGTCTAGTTGTACTATAGACCAGGAAATTGTATATTCTAGGCTTTGTTGAGTTAGTTTAAGCTATAGTAATTAGGGTTTCGAGCCATATGGGGCGAAAACCTATTGTAATTGCTATGTTTACCGCCGTTTTTTTAAGCGCTGTAACTTGCAAAATAATGCTGCGACTGATTTGGCATTTTGCATGCTCATAAAAGGCCATGAGTTGTGGTGCATACCCCCAAACCAGCTATGTAGGTAGAACACAAACCGGAAGTGCTCAATTGCACCACTTTCTGGGGGTCCAGGAATTTCGGGGTTTTTGTCTGGCATCATAGCAATATCATCAATAAAATTTTTAGCGGTCATGTGACCTTGGCCGCCAAATTTGATTTACTTAAAATGACGAAAAACTTTAAATATATTCTCCTTGAAAATGGCTCATTCATGTGATTAGCATTTTGCTTTGCAGCACCTATGGCCATAGCTCTACAAAGT
This sequence comes from Saccoglossus kowalevskii, assembly GCF_978046115.1. Lineage (NCBI taxonomy): Eukaryota > Metazoa > Hemichordata > Enteropneusta > Harrimaniidae > Saccoglossus > Saccoglossus kowalevskii. Next base: position 10,555,903 of record NC_140658.1, on the reverse strand, counting down.
TACTGGAGCAGATTTTTGAAAAATGACTTCCTTTGGCAACCATCTTGGATTTAGTAAAAAGTGAAATTACGCTATAACTCATGAACAATTTGCCAGATTGAAACCAAACTTTGCATACAACATCTCTTCAATACGATGGTTATGTGTTCATGAAAATATTTCCATGATTCAAGTGGTTCTGACGGCCATCTTGAATTTATCAAGAAAAAATAAAAAAACCTCAAAAAATTATCTTCTTAAAAACTGCTTGCTTGTTGGACAAGCAATTTAGAATATGGCACCTATGTTGATAGCTCTACAAAGTTATTGAAGCCGATTTTTGAAAAAAATGGCTTCCTTTGGCAGCCATCGTGGATTAGTAAAAGTGAAATTACGCTATAACTCATGAACAATTTGCCAGATTGAAACCAAAGTTGGCATACAACATCCCTTCAATTAGATGATTATGTGTTCATGAAAATATTTCCCATGATTCAAGTGGGTTTGGCGGCCATCTTGAATTTATAAAAAAATGCAAAACCTCAAAAAATTTTCTTTTAAAAACTACTTGCTTGTTAGACAAGCAATTTAGAATATGGCACCTATGTTGATAGCTCTACAAAGTTACTGAAGCCGATTTTTGAAAAATGGCTTCTTTTGGCCATTGACATGCAATTTGGCATATTGTATCTCTGTTAATAGCTTTACAAAGTTACTGAAGTAGATTTTTTTAAAAATGGTTTCCTTTGGCAGCCATCTTGGATTTAGTAAAAAGTGAAATTACGCTATAACTCATGAACAATTTACCAGATTGAAACCAAAGTTGGCATACAACATCTCATCAATACGATGGTTATGTGTTCATGAAAATATTTCCATGATTCAAGTAGTTTTGGCGGCCACCTTGAATTTATAAGCTTGTTTGACATGCAATTTAGCATATAATATCTCTGTTGATAGCTTCACAAAGTTACTGAAACACATTTTTTAAAGAATGGCTTCCTTTGGCAGCCATCTTGGATTTAGTAAAAAGTGAAATTAGGCTATAACTCATGAACAATTTGCCAGATTGAAACCAAAGTTGACATACAACATCCGTTCAATACGATGATTATGTGTTCATGAAAATATTTGCCATGATTCAAGTGCTTTTGGCGGCCATCTTGAATTCATTAAAAAAACTGCCCGCTTGTTTGACAGGCAATTAGGATATGGCACCTATGTTGATAGCTCTACAGTGTTACTGAAACAGATTATTGAAAAATGACTTCCATTGGCAGCCATCTTGGATTTAGTAAAAGAGAAAAAAAGTTCTATAACTCATGAACTATTTGCCAGACTGATACAAAATTCGGTATGTGGAATCCTTGCATTAAGTTTATCATATTCCTGTGAAATCAAATCCATATATTTTGTAGTTTGTCTGCCATCTTGCATTCTAGACATGAAACGTTCGTCAAATAATCACATCAAGCAAGTGCAATTTGCCATGAGCCACGCAGGCTCAAAACCCGTCATCGCTGCTATGCAGCTATATTTATTAGAAGTAGTTAAACATCTTGTATAAATATGAGGTATGCTCTCAAGTTGATGATCTACATGATGAGCAAAAAAAATAGTGTTCAAATAAAAAAAATAGAGAATGACATGTACAAAGTAATATACAAAGAGAATAAATATCCAGGAGTCCAATAGGTGCAATAAGCTCAAATAATGTTTTTGTAAGACTGGGAGGGGTTCCAATAGTTACCCTATATTTCATATTTCAAGACAGTAAGTAATATGCGTAAAATTTAAGAGTTGTAAAACAAAAGAAGAATGGGCCTAGAAAAACTGCGAAGATGTGAGATGATGCCTACTTTAGGACTAACTAATTTAAACAAATTTGTTGATGTGCGATTTTCAATAAATGGAGATCGATAGAAACGCCAAAATAATTAGTAGATAAGACCCCCTCTATCAATTTCCAAGGTGCCCTCCGATCGACTGATTCTTGTAGTGTTACCATGAAATTGGATTTTTCAAAGTAAAGAGCCTTAAGTTGAGTGCGTACTATATCATTAATATAAATTGATTGGGTCTAGAATCGATCCTTGTGCACCCTTTCTGTAAAAGAGTATGAGTGTTGTTGATACTGACACATTTATGATGATTAGAAAAGTAGCTTTTCAATAACTGTAGAGGGAGCCCTAGATGCCGTAGTGCTCTGAGTCACTAATGATGGATAGTGACGAAGGCATTTCTGCGGTCAATAAAGTTACCAAAGGTAAATGAGCCATTGCTGAGTTTTTCAACTATGTCACGATCCACGTCAGCCAGGGGAAGCTTGGTACTATACTTTTTTGCGGAATCAGGATTGTATTTTTATTAAAATCCTGTTTTTATCCAAGAAATGCATGAAATGAATGGTAGTTTTAAAGAGGAAGATCAGATGGAAATTGTAATGGGATATTAATTGTCATATGCTCGACTCGATAATGTATTATTATTATACATCTGTCACCGTAACGCCATAGGTTACAGTGTGCCCTAGTTTTGCGGTATTTTCCGGGGTATTTTCATCCTATCATATTAGGAAATGTGAATTCAAAATATGGAATGATTAGGCGCGTAAGCGTCCTCTAATAAATAAATAAATAAAAATAAACATGGCTGTCACCACTGACTTGGTTTGATTGGACTCCACACAAAGTAGTTCGCTGATTCTGTTCTAAAGTTTTTGGATTTCGGCATACCCATGATGTATCCTTGAAAGGAAAAAAATGTATAATAATAAGATTATTATGAGTATACCTCAAATTATGCACTCAAACAGTACGCTGTCGCATCGACCTCTGCGCGATACTTCCGCTGTACCGTCTTCGTGCATATTTTGAGATATACTCGTAATAACCTTATAATATTATAACGTTCGTAATGAGAACATTATCAATAATAATTCGCACTCCCATCGCTATGTTTGGAACACGCGCAATGGCTCAATCGCACCGGTGAACTACATTCATTTCCGTGATCATCGAGAATAATTATGTTCTCGCAATAAAATTTACATCCTCGCGTCTCGCGAGATAAAATACCCCAACATTCTTAGTCGTAAACGTTTACCTCATTAATTGATTTTACTATACGAGACTTTTCATAGCAGCAAATTACAACCGGAATATGATCGTAAACGCGCCACTCCATGTAAACGAAACCTTTGCTTGGTGTGTTCGTTGACGGCACGGCGTCACAGCGATCAGTTGGAGGGTATGGATCACAGATGTGTACTGACTTTAGCACTTGTTTATATAAGTGGTAAGTTTAACGCAATCTTTCTGTATTTAAATATCTTTGTCAGCAGTATACATAAAACACTCAAACATGACCCCATTAGTCATCAGCGAAATGCAAACTAGGTCAGACTATATAATCCAGAGAAATTGCAAATCAAAATGAAGAATAATTCATCAATGGACGGAAGTTGTGTATGAATTTAATATTAATATTATTGACGGATTTATATTAGCAGTCACAACACAGGTCACCCAAAAGCTACATGGAACCTCGTTTCATCGATGCATTGATATAATAAATAATAAACCTAATAACTGAAGAAAACCAACCAAGATTAATAAATAATATTCTATGGTCATTTACAATGTATTATATTTTCATCCTAATTTAAACATACATAATCTGACATAGAACATCCGTCATGTGTATTCGGGTTAATATTTGATAGATTGATTTAATCATCAACAGGAGTTTAGTTGTCAGATATGCCATGGAGTCCACGTTAAGTGTTTATACTACACACATGTAAAGTGTGTGCCATTTGAATTAGTCAAATGTTATATGCAACGGAATTTTGGCAACTAAAACGTCGTTACTATTGAAACATTTATCAGTGCCTATGGGTAAAACGTTGAAACATGAGTGATTAATATTTAGATGTTAGGCCTTGTTCTTGATGAAACTGTTCACAATATAGATATCTTGAAAATGGTTAGCGACCTGCTTATTTTAGATAATTTAATTCTTCCATTGCTTGTCACATTTGTAGCTGTGAAATACAATAAATTATACGATTGTCAGATTCATTGCAGTCCAATCCATGCATCAACCACTTGACGATGAATGAGCCTAAGAGAAGCACAGCCTATGTAGCCGACCAAACGAAGAACGACCTACTCAGCGATCACGATTTATATCAAGATTGGTACAGGTTTGTCAGTGCCGCAGGCGGTGAAATGACGACCTGGTCAGACGTACCAAGATATATTCCCGGGACAGAGATACCATTATATCTAAACGGCACGCACCCGTCCGTTGAAGACGGCGTCGTAAGCCGAACGGTGTGTGGAAATTACGTGGACAGTCTTATGTGCCATAAACAGTACGTGATACAAATTAAAAACTGTTCATCATACTACGTATATTTTCTGACAAGACCAACGGGATTAGCAGAAGCTTATTGCGCAGGTAAAATGATCTTCTTTTTCTTTCTTCTTTTATTGCTGGGAAGGGATTGACCAGCTTTGTTATTAGTCCAAGAAAATTGTTCAGCTTGGAATGTGTCTGAATCCCTTATAAGTATGCAAGAATGTAGGAATGTACCAAGAAAATTGTTTTTCTGGAGTAAATTGTAGTGTATTTTATTTATGAAAAGTCAAAAAGTGGATGGAGATTCTATGAAAATGTGTGGATGTTAACAGAATGATGTCGTGTGGTCACAGTTGCGCAATAAATGATGAACTATTTTGGGCGTAGCTATAAAATGTGTCACCGAAGTACTCACACGTGTGCATGATTCCAATAGTTTGTGCTGTGAAGAAACTCCACAAGAAAATAAGTATTGTGTAATTTGTAATGAGAATGTATTCAAATAGAAAAATGTTTATGAATCTTGTTTCTTTTCAAAGTGTATTTATATAATAACAATTGTTTATAACAATGTTTTTTTTTTATACTTTTTCGATGGATTGAATTTACAAATGATGAGTAATTAAGTAGTTAAGGCTTTGTGTTCTTGCGAACGGGAAGACATTAAGGTCTCATGCCACTAATCAATTTAAATGCCTAGCAAGAACCAATGAAATCTTTTAAATATTTTTTTTCTCAGGTGCTCCCTGTTTGAGGGCGTAATCACCTGGGTCAGAGGTGAGACCAACATGTGATCTTTTGTTTACTACTTAGCGGCTGTGTACCCGTGGGTATTTGGATGTTCTAATCTTGGTGTTTTTTCCAGTGATTTCTCTTGGTGCAATCCAAATACAGTAGGTGTGTCTTGTTTACCTGAGATTTGCAAGAGTTTGAGCTGGCCAACATGTTAGTTTTTTCATATGGTTGATTACTGGCATGTTGATTTCCCATTTTTGAGCCATATTTTCAACTTTCTTCGTCATTTTCATATAGCAATCTCGTCATATGTTAACATTGTCGTCTATGGAAATTCAATTAGTGGTATGAGCCCTGAAACTGTTTACAGTGGACGTCGATAAAAGCGAACGTATTTCAAAAGTTGTGAAATCATGGTACTGTTTTGGCATTATACGACTTGCAGTACCCTTTTGATGGATTTTATGTGACTGGCCGTGTTATCGAACTGTAGTTTTATGTAAATCTGCCCGGGAAAATCTACAAGCAAAGTTTAAATTGCCATTTTCACGCTGCGTATAGCGTGGAGTCGTCATCTAAGTATGCACAATTGTTTGTCTCGTGTTCCCCGGTGCATTTAAAAATCTATTTTGAATTTGGGGGACTTTGTGTGACTGACCGTGGTGTTTGTAAACTTTATTCGAACTGTATTAGTGTGTATTAAATTACGTTTGTGTTTCAACGAGGACTGAAAAGTGATTTCCATTTACTTCGTCTGTTATAAATCAACTGTATTAGCTTCCTTCGAACTTCCTATTGCCATCGGGATTATGTCTACTACACTCGGCGGTGTAGTTCGTATCGATCTTCTTGTATGAAACGCACCCGAACCCGGAAATCGACGGCAAATCGGATGGTCTCGTCACGTAATTTCTTACCTTGTTCTTGACCGCAGTACGCTTGGCTATGAACATCCACATACCCACGCTTAAGGGAATAGTGCATCGTGAGTATTACTGCATTGATCGAGGAGAAACAAACTTGGCTGCCGTAATGCCTGTTGTTCGAATACATCGCTCGTGTTTCTCTTTCTGTCTTAGAGTTCTCTGCTTTCTTTGATTTTTTTATATCAATTAAACAGCGATTTGGCTGTGAACATGCATTTAGTCATTGTCGACTGTTTTTCTCGAATTGGTTGATTGTCATAATAACATTCGCTAAGTACAATTAAACGTCCGGAGTTGAACAGTAGTCATTTCTAACATGATTATTTAATTTAGTTTAATTCCTTCAGTTGAAAATTGAGTTTCTATAATAAATAAAAAATAATACGTACCCTCATGTATACTTCAAGTTTTCATTAAAACAAAGTCAAAGTTTTTGGAATTGCTTTCTGCCAATCCATTGCTCCCAAACACACCTTTAAATACTCTTATTTTCCCAGCATCGAGATGGCTCTGCCAACTCTTGTATGTATTCTATCTTTACAATGTATTCGGCTTAAGCTGGCGATTATTTTTCCATATACATAGATACTTCATTAAATATACTATCAAAAACCGCCGACAACTATAAAAATACTGTGTGATATTAGTTGAGAGACTTGCGTTGGAATATTTGGCTTTTTTAACTGATAGGTGACATAACACGGGCGATAGCAAATAACCCAAATACATACGCCATAGCTACAAAACAAACATGCCAACGTGTCAATTCCAGGGTATTGGATTGTTATATTATAATTATCGTCTTTTTCTTTCTTCTTTCACATATCTTCTATCTAGTGGTGATGATTGTTTTTCTACAAAGTGTAACGTAGATATATCATTAAATATACTATCAATAACCGCCGACAACTATAAAAATACTCTGTGATATTAGTTGAGAAACCTTGGAATATTTAGCTTGTTTCACTGATAGATGGCATAAGCGACCAATAGCAAATAAGCCAAACACATACGCCATAGCTACAATACAGACATGCCAACACCCATGTCGGTGGGATCTCACATCATCGCATGTACTAATTCCAGGGTACATGTTACCGATATTGTACTGGGGTGTGTCCTTAATATGTCGATAATAATTTACATGATTTTTATATTATTTTTCAAAAATAATAGTATTTGATTGGCATAAAGCGAATATTGCTCTATCACATTTCCCTCGTTATAATGCAGGTACTGAACTACAGTGTCAGTCTGGGTACATCTCTGTTAACGGCAACTTCACTCCTGGCTGTGAAGGTAAGACGTAATTCAGGGAATAATGTGATCCTGACTTTGAATGTAGAAGACACATCCGGAATTGTTTCAATGTTGGATGTGAAAGTACTAGGCAATACTGTTTCAGTCAGGATTTGAAAATAATATACCGACCAGAAATTGAGTCATTTTAGACAATAACGGAAAAAGAGCAATTAGAAAGTGCTTCATTCATCCTTGGGAATGCCAAATTGGAGATATATATGCAATTCCACTCTGCAAAGCTGAAGTACTGGTTATGCATTGTTATGAAGGTAATATCAACGCAAAATACAAGACCAACCTTATTACATAATTAGGTGTAATATAATATAAGAGTATTACACTGTATAACCAATTTGGCTGTTATGTTTATATTTGATTTGTTTTCATATCATTGTATTTTATTTTTAGATTTAAACGAATGTATTACGAGTTACCACTCCTGTGAACATACCTGTGTAAACACCAATGGTTCGTACTACTGCGACTGCGTGGATGGATATACGCTGGATTTCAATAGTTGGTGGTGTTCGCCGACAACGACTATGTCAACAAACATGACACCTGTTTTTACCACTTCCACGAGCTCGACTGTTGAATCGTACATGTCTATATAACTTGCAGCATGATTCGCATTGTTGTATTCATCATATGTTCACGCTATGTGCTTTGAACTCGTTCTCTGTATCTTGAAATTATGGATTTCAGGAGAGATTATTTGGTAACACGTTTTGCGGAGCTGTGTATGTTGTATGCCCGTTTAACTACCATTCGTTGATTAGATAGGTTTAGAAAAACTGAAAATTGTTAGGTTTGGTAAAACGTTTGTTTTCTTTAATTTTCTTAGGTTTTTATGTTATAACTGGTCAACTGCCGTTCATTAGGGGCGTGTGAGTACATTTTAAACTGAGCTGAACACGTTTTAGGGTTAGTTTGGTAAAACAGTATTTTTCTGCAATTTCTGAAAGATATCCATGTATTACGGATGACCAACTGCCATTTATTAAGTATGTAGAGATTGTGATTGATAAATAAAAAAAAATATATCTAATTCAACGTCTGTATTTAATATGTGTAGATGATTGTGTGGCTGACTGAATATTTAGTCATTACTAATAGTGTACATTGGGAAAATGTAATGATTTTGTGTTAATGATACAATTGCAAAGGGCATAACTTAATCTCTGCCGACAAAAAATGTCATTATTGTATTAGCACCTGGTGTGCTACTTCCCGTTTTGAGGTTAAATAAGCATGTCTATATACAGGGTAGAAACCCGGCGGAAATTAAACAGGCAGAATCGATAAGTTTATTTTCGGCCTGGATTTCTATGTTATTTAAAGACGACAACTGAAAAACAGCTGATAAAAAATAAAAATAGTAATGTGAACGGCAAGAAAATGAAACTGGGAGTTCAAACAAAATGAAATAAATATATAAAATAGAGCTAGAATATAAATAAAATGAAGCTAGAATATAAATGAAATAAAGCTAGAATATAAATAAAATAAAGCTAGAATATAAATGAAATAAAGCTAGAATATAAATAAAATAAAGCTAGAATATAAATGAAATAAAGCTAGAATATAAATGAAATAAAGCTAGAATATAAATGAAATAAAACTAGAATATAAATAAAATAAAACTAGAATATAAATAAAATAAAGCTAGAATATAAATAAAATAAAGCTAGAATATAAATAAAAAAGCTAGAATATAAATAAAAAAGCTAGAATATAAATAAAAAAGCTAGAATATAAATGGAATAAAGCTAGAATATAAACGAAATAAAGCTAGAATATAAACGAAATAAAGATAGAAAATAAATGAAATAAAGCTAGAATATAAATGAAAAAAGGCTAGAATATAAATAAAATAAAGCTAGAATATAAATAAAATAAAGCTAGAATATAAATGGAATAAAGCTAGAATATAAACGAAATAAAGATAGAAAATAAATGAAATAAAGCTAGAATATAAATAAAATAAAGCTAGAATATAAATGAAATAAAGCTAGAATATAAATGAAATAAATGAAATAAAGCTAGAATATAAATGAAATAAAGCTAGAATATAAATGAAATAAAGCTAGAATATAAATGAAATAAAGCTAGAATATGAATAAAATAAAGCTAGAATATAAATAAAATAAAGCTAGAATATAAATAAAATAAAGCTAGAATATAAATAAAATAAGGCTGGAATATAAATAAAATAAAGCTAGAATATAAATAAAATAAAGCTATAATATAAATAAAATAAAGCTATAATATAAATGAAATAAAGCTATAATATAAATGAAATAAAGCTATAATATAAATGAAATAAAGAAAGAATATAAATAAAATAAACCTAGAATATAAATAAAATAAAACTAGAATATAAATAAAATAAAGCTAGAATATAAATGAAATAAAGCTAGAATATAAATGAAATAAAGCTAGAATATGAATAAAATAAAGCTAGAATATAAATGAAATAAAGCTAGAATATAAATAAAATAAAGCTAGAATATAAATGAAATAAAGCTAGAATATAAATGAAATAAAGCTAGAATATAAATAAAATAAAGCTAGAATATAAATAAAATAAAGCTAGAATATAAATAAAATAAGGCTGGAATATAAATAAAATAAAGCTAGAATATAAATAAAATAAAGCTATAATATAAATAAAATAAAGCTATAATATAAATGAAATAAAGCTATAATATAAATGAAATAAAGCTATAATATAAATGAAATAAAGAAAGAATATAAATAAAATAAACCTAGAATATAAATAAAATAAAACTTGAATATAAATAAAATAAAGCTAGAATATAAATAAAATAAAACTAGAATATAAATAAAATAAAGCTAGAATATAAATGAAATAAAGCTAGAATATAAATAAAAAAAGCTAGAATATAAATAAAATAAAGCTAGAATATAAATGGAATAAAGCTAGAATATAAACGAAATAAAGCTAGAATATAAATGAAATAAAGATAGAAAATAAATGAAATAAAGCTAGAATATAAATAAAATAAAGCTAGAATATAAATGAAATAAAGCTATAATATAAATGAAATAAAGAAAGAATATAAATAAAATAAACCTAGAATATAAATAAAATAAAGCTAGAATATAAATAAAATAAAACTAGAATATAAATAAAATAAAGCTAGAATATAAATGAAATAAAGCTAGAATATAAATAAAAAAAGCTAGAATATAAATAAAATAAAGCTAGAATATAAATGGAATAAAGCTAGAATATAAACGAAATAAAGCTAGAATATAAATGAAATAAAGATAGAAAATAAATGAAATAAAGCTAGAATATAAATAAAATAAAGCTAGAATATAAATGAAATAAAGCTAGAATATAAATGAAATAAATGAAATAAAGCTAGAATATAAATAAAATAAAGCTAGAATATAAATGAAATAAAGCTAGAATATGAATAAAATAAAGCTAGAATATAAATGAAATAAAGCTAGAATATAAATGAAATAAAGCTAGAATATAAATGAAATAAAGCCAGAATATAAATGAAATAAGGCTAGAATATAAATAAAATAAAGCTAGAATATAAATGAAATAAAGCTAGAATATAAATAAAATAAAGCTAGAATATAAATGAAATAAAGCTAGAATATAAATGAAATAAAGCTAGAATATAAATGAAATAAAGCTAGAATATAAATGAAATAAAGCTAGAATATGAATAAAATAAAGCTAGAATATAAATGAAATAAAGCTAGAATATAAATAAAATAAAGCTAGAATATAAATGAAATAAAGCTAGAATATAAATGAAATAAAGCTAGAATATAAATAAAATAAAGCTAGAATATAAATAAAATAAAGCTAGAATATAAATAAAATAAGGCTGGAATATAAATAAAATAAAGCTAGAATATAAATAAAATAAAGCTATAATATAAATAAAATAAAGCTATAATATAAATGAAATAAAGCTATAATATAAATGAAATAAAGCTATAATATAAATGAAATAAAGAAAGAATATAAATAAAATAAACCTAGAATATAAATAAAATAAAACTTGAATATAAATAAAATAAAGCTAGAATATAAATAAAATAAAACTAGAATATAAATAAAATAAAGCTAGAATATAAATGAAATAAAGCTAGAATATAAATAAAAAAAGCTAGAATATAAATAAAATAAAGCTAGAATATAAATGGAATAAAGCTAGAATATAAACGAAATAAAGCTAGAATATAAATGAAATAAAGATAGAAAATAAATGAAATAAAGCTAGAATATAAATAAAATAAAGCTAGAATATAAATGAAATAAAGCTATAATATAAATGAAATAAAGAAAGAATATAAATAAAATAAACCTAGAATATAAATAAAATAAAGCTAGAATATAAATAAAATAAAACTAGAATATAAATAAAATAAAGCTAGAATATAAATGAAATAAAGCTAGAATATAAATAAAAAAAGCTAGAATATAAATAAAATAAAGCTAGAATATAAATGGAATAAAGCTAGAATATAAACGAAATAAAGCTAGAATATAAATGAAATAAAGATAGAAAATAAATGAAATAAAGCTAGAATATAAATAAAATAAAGCTAGAATATAAATGAAATAAAGCTAGAATATAAATGAAATAAATGAAATAAAGCTAGAATATAAATAAAATAAAGCTAGAATATAAATGAAATAAAGCTAGAATATGAATAAAATAAAGCTAGAATATAAATGAAATAAAGCTAGAATATAAATGAAATAAAGCTAGAATATAAATGAAATAAAGCCAGAATATAAATGAAATAAGGCTAGAATATAAATAAAATAAAGCTAGAATATAAATGAAATAAAGCTAGAATATAAATAAAATAAAGCTAGAATATAAATGAAATAAAGCTAGAATATAAATGAAATAAAGCTAGAATATAAATAAAAAAAAAGCTAGAATATAAATAAAATAAGGCTGGAATATAAATAAAATAAAGCTAGAATATAAATAAAATAAAGCTAGAATATAAATAAAATAAAGCTAGAATATATATGAAATAAAGCTAGAATATAAATGAAATAAAGCTAGAATATAAATAAAATAAAGCTAGAATATAAATAAAATAAAGCTAGAATATAATGAAATAAAGCTAGAATATAAATAAAAAAAAGCTAAAATATAAATGAAATAAAGCTAGAATATAAATGAAATAAAGCTAGAATATAAATAAAATAAAGCTAGAATATAAATAAAATAAAGCTAGAATATAAATGAAATAAAGCTAGAATATAAATGAAATAAAGCTAGAATATAGATGAAATAAAGCTAGAATAGAAATAAAATAAAGCTAGAATAGAAATGAAATACTAAACAAGAGAATAAAGCAATTTTTCACAAACTTTGAATAATATGGCTTGAACTTGAACTATTCAATCTATCCTATGCTATATATTTAAATGAGAGAGGAAACAACCTGATAATAAGTGGACGACCTTAATTCTTGTACAAAACGATTCATCGTTGGATTTCTAGATGGAGAACTAGCCACCCTTGCATTAAAAACTGACTAATCATAAGTTTATATTTCCGCCCATTTATTTGTTAGTGTTTTATAAAACTATCAGCCCGAGAGTTTCAGAACAATGCGAGACTTTCCTCAAAAGCAAATCACAGGAACGATATTGGTGGAATCCCCTTTGTCACCAGCTAGGGAAAAAATATTAGGTCTTTACGCAAATCCATTAACCTCTCCACTGGAAGTGTTTATATTTCATATAAATGATAGGCAGGACAGGTCCTGAAAATTAGAACTTCCCCTACACATTTAGGTCATGATGACATCCCAGTGGTATCTTAAAATAGCTATGACTCCTGTAACGGGAACACAGCTATGCTAGATCTAAACTTACTGTGATAACGTACTTAACATTCCTCAAATACCATGTACGTCACTGAGCCCTCGTTGCTAATGGTTACATTAATTTTGTTGCGTAAATCCTCGTTGGCCATGTAACTTTTCATCTGTACAGTCTTGATTGGCCCCTTTGATGTCTTTAACTAATTACATTTTCCGGGATATTGCATGTATTCGCCTTTATGTTGGAGCAAAAACATTGTCAAAACATTAGCCAGTTACCCAGCTGTCTTAGCTGTCACACTTTCCAATTCGAAACCTGAAATTGGCTATTATTTTCAGCTCACCATTTTTTGTGAATAGTCGGGACATCACACTAACGCGCATATTGTGTTCTATTATCTACGTAAGGAGTGCACTTGGTGTTTCAGATGACCGCATTTTGTACTCTGTATATTCCATACCTTTCAGGTGTCAGGTCGTTCACCTCGAGTGCCCTACTTTAAACTATTAATGTGTAACGGGTGAGCCATTAGAGATTCTGGGAGGGGCGATGGCAGAAAACAAACTGTGCAAAATATTTGATTTTCTCTCACTTTTTTAATTAATTTAAGCGTGCATATTTTTTTTTCTATGAGTACACTGGTCTATATCTAGTGACATATCATTCTACTTATGCCTTAAATATATTATTCATATGAAAGAATACACTTCATTTATTAACGCCTGTGTTAGACCTAACATGCTTTGTGATATAGAAGGAGGACAAATGATATATGCACAGACTCTTAATGGCGATTATTTCTGCTGCTTGACTTTTAGTTCATCGTCAAATCCACTTTCTTGACAATAAATTAATGATTAAATGCCGAGGTTTCTTAAGTTTCGATTCTATGCAGATACGTGTTAATCAGAAAGTATAATACTATAAGTCATAGGTCATGTGAATTGACGTAACGACGACGATGGAAGTCAATAGCGTTTATTTCTAATGACGTGATGTGATGAATTATTCATGAAAATATTCAATTCGGTAAAACAAACGAGCGAATAAAAACATTAAAATAGCTGACAACTATATTGATAACCAATAATTTGTCAAAGGCATTGACCAGGTAGTAACAATCTCCGAAAAAACACTCCAAAATAACACAGTTAAGGTTAATGTTATTGTCTTTTTCGTTTGCGCATGTTCACATTTGACTGATTTCAGACGTTGGTTAGTTAGTAACCGTTCGCGGGAATCACAATAACTCGCCAAAAAAAAAACATTTCAAAATAATGCAGTTAGAGCTAAAGATGTATTTTATCGTCTGCAAATGTTTTCGACATTTGACCGATTTTAAGCGCTGTACCACGTTAATCCAGTTTCTATTTTTAGTAAGATTCTGTAGCCATGGCAACGCTATATTAAAGGGTGAAATAGAATATTTCAGACAGCTGGCGCAGTGTATAAAATAATAAATTGTGAGTATTTTGACTGAAAATCATACTTCCTTGGCTTGACCTCAGCCATGGTAACCAAAGCCCAGACACACACAATAAAAACATTCAAGCTAACGACATCATTTCTGCCAAGTTCAGTTTCAGTGACCGTTTCACTTGTTTGAGCGCGATTTTAATTCGATCATCGCCACGTCTGTATTGCATGTTAATTAATGATATCCACGACGAGGTGGATCGTTAAGCAGGACACTGTGAAATACATGTAGAATATACAACACAACCAGGTGTAAAACCTTCTGTCTATATTTTTTTCAGTCAGCCATTTTTTTTCTCTGAATAGTTGTAACGGAACACTGACATACATATTGAGTGCACGAGGTCTTTCAGTGAATAGATGACCGCAGTTTGCCCTCAACAGCATTCAGGTGCCTGGTCGTTCACTCCGATTACTCTATTTTACACTCTTATATCTGTGTATGGAAATACTTGATCACCACGTCAGAATTAAGTAGACAGGTTTTTTTTAGACGTAAACAATTCTGCCTTATGTATATGATTGACTCAACTGATCGTCATGTTAAGTCCACCGCCTGACCGGTTTTAGGCGCTACACCACGTTCTCGTCCCGTGTTAAGTAAGATATCGTACCAGTGAGAAACGCTATTTTGACGGTGTTTCCTTCACACTGGCTGGTCTGTTGACATTCCAGCTAATGATTTAAAAGTTGCTAGAGGGTCGGCAAGGGGTATTTTCGTAAACTGTAATCAATTGATGTTTTGTTCGCTATAGTCTAATTTAAATAAATAAAAAAGTAAATTCGTAGACATGGACAAGATGTAAAATATAAATTAAACTTTGATCTTAAACTCAAATTATCAAAAATATTATGAAAACGTAAAATGTAATTAGGAAATTGCTTTATCTATAAAGTTGTAATAACCTATTTTTTACGGTAAATGTAACTTACATTTTATTTCCTGTAGAAACGTAAAATGCCGTTTTATTTCCTGAAACCTGTACCAGCTACCCCCTGCCTTCCTTGTTCTAATAGAAAGCGGATTGATGATTATGTGTTGCAATCTACTGTATACTGCATTATAAAGTTTCCTATTGACTTAGATAGCAGTGTTCATTCTGATTACGGACAACATCACAAGACGGAGGCTGTGTCAGTTGGCTGGCTGTTACCGGTTCGCATATTTTCTGCATGCTCATTTCTCAGAAACACTGGTGTTTACTAGTCGCTTGGTCTAATGTTCAATAGAAACACACATTGCTTTCGCCTATGTCGCGATACACAAGATTTACTAGAGAATGACTCTTGTCCATTTTGTCCACACAACAAGTGCATATCGTAGATGAATAAAATCTGGGTACCCTCATGTCGAATGTGGACACATATTCCAGGAAATCGGAGGTCATTTATGTCACTGTTATAATCGATTCATAGGTCTAGTTAAACAAATAATTAATTAGTTGAAATATGTGGATTGGTGGCGATGATTATCCTTCGGCTTCTCCACAAAAAGAAATGTTTTGTTTTAGATTATAACAGTTGTATACGAATAGTTCAACATCCGAATATCTCCTTTCTTCACAGCCAAAGTATTGGAGGATGAGGTTTTCTATAATAAAGTGTGAACTATAAAACAGAGTTTTTATAATACCATATTACGGGAAGATGGTTTTATTTTTATTATCAACAACATCTTTGCAGCAATATCCCACCCTCTTCAACACATGGAGTAAATTTCCCAGCTCAGTCGATATGCCAGGGTACACTTGCAGACTGTTATAAAAAAACAAAGTCTACATTCGTGAAAACTATTCAATCCAGGGTTTTGTAGTGAATGACTGGCATTAACATTCAAAATATTGTTGACAGATATAATAAGCTTGTGGTTAAATACAATAAAACTATGATGATCTCACATGGCATTATACTGATTTGTCATGATTATGACTCAGAATTGGAAATGACAGGTTGCTACATGTGGAGCAGCATGCTCTCAATTTTTTCGAAATAGCTGAAATCATGTTATAACCCTAAATGGCTCTGATAGGAAGAAATAGACAAAGCCAGGCTGATGCCACTAAAACGGAATGGTTGAACATTCTGCAGTAGATAGGTGATACCTGATTTCTACAAATGGACAATGAAAGCGATTACCTTAAAACAATAGCAAAAACGAATTAGACAACACTTTTGGAATTAAGCCATGTAATGTAACTTCTTGAGTTATGTTTTAACCTTACAGTCAGTATGAAGTGACGTAGAATAAGACGGACTATTTACTAAGTGGCTACTGACGATGATTTTTCTCTTACAGAACCTAAAAACAATATTTAACTTAAATTTGTTGATTGTAATTTTGTTATTTGAAATTTTTCATACATATTGTCAACATGCCAATTGTATTTCACCTTATTTGCATTATTATTGGCATGACCGCATTTGTTGCAAGGTCAATATTTTTATCACCTACATTTTAATCATATATTTACTCAATTAGTGTCTTATGAGAGGACTGTGTGGAAGAAATTATTCCTGCCGTGTCCCCCCCCCCCCCACCGTGAATTATAGAAAAGTTGCGTTCGTCAAAGTACATTGACATTATGGTATTCTGGGTTAACAGATCAAATATAAAAGTACCACTGCGAACAGGTCATCTGTCAAAGGTTGACAGTTGGCATATCAACTGCTAACTATGCACCTGGATATGATGTACGATGCCACTGGTTATGACCTGCTTTATCCATGATAATTTGCCTGCAAAGTGCGAAGAATCATATTCCTACGTGTCACTGTATTTCTATATGGCAAAATAGCTATCATTGTGTTTGACCCACAGAGTACGACCAATGATAATAATACATTTCCCACTTTAATTGTTTAATTAACAATTTAATCTCCTGGGAATCCATCACCCACTATCAAATAATCCACTGAAAACTCTTCAATTTCGGACAGATTAAAAGCAGGACAAGCCATAACAAAATAGAATTGCGCAATCACACATATACGAATGTGTGTTTATTCAATAAACTATTCATTTCCGCGTGTCGCAGTGTCATCCTACACAGTACCGTATATAACTCACAATCAGAACGACATGTATACTAAATTGTGTGAAATCATTGCGACCTTGACCTGATCTTGACCTCGATGATCAAAGTCGGATGCATACGATACAATTATTTGAACCTAACCCTATGCCATAATCGGTACGTTAATCCACCGTGTAAGAATTTGTGACGTAACCGTTAGAATTAGTGTGAGTCGGTTCGTACTTCTCTGAAATCCTGTCTGTATTTTACGCGTATTTAAATTTACTAATATGAAGTGGTCTACCGCGATGAGAATTGAGGCACAGTGAAATCGTAAATTATATATAGAATACACAACATATTCAAGGAATACAAGATTCTGTCTATCATTTTATAAGTCTGAAAACAATTTGCTAGTGAATGGCAGAGACTACATCCAGTGTTTTCTGTCATTTTGCTATATAAATCACGTGTATTTTTTAGTCTAGAGAATACCTCTGTTTGCCCCGTTTTATTTGTATATGTTTTGAGGTGCCGGGTCGTCCACATGCTGTATTTCTGTGTAAGGAAATAATTTGTTACGCTACCACGTGACAAATGAATTTCAAAGCTAGACCTATAATTAGTGACCTAGTATTATACCTATACATTAATTATATTATACACACGAAGGCATACACTAATTTTATTGACGCAAGAGATACTACATGCTATCAACATTGAAAACGACATTATTTGTTCCCAGACCGCTGATAGCCATGTTTATGAATTGCCAGTATACATTTAGTTCTGCCCCAAATCTCTTGGTTATTGACGAAGTAAAAATCTAATGCTTACGTTTTATAAATCCGGTTCTGTCTGGATACATGTCTGTAAGCATTTATAACATTACAGTAACCATGGATGTGGATAGCATTAGCTTCGAATGACGTCACTAAGTATTGCGTGCTGTGATTAATTATTCATGAGATGATCGATTCGATAGAAGAAACGAGTGAATGAAATAATAATTAAAACACGAGTCTCAATATTTTTTCAGTACTCTGACCAGGAAGAAAACCTTGTAATTGACAACAGATAACTGAAATGTCACTGCATAATAAATCAGCTGGGTTCAGATTAGACCGGTTTCAGGCGCTATACCGCATTTCAATACCATATATAGTAAGATCTAGTATTCGTGAAAAAAACGCTATTCTGACGACAGTGTTTGTTTCATGCAGACTGTTTTTCAGACATTGTGAGTGTTGCATTGTTAAACATACTATTTCAAAAATTTGCCACGCGCAAATGTTGGTGATTCCATTCCCTTTGCACAGCCGTATGATTCTTCAAAACGTAAAAGATATTCTAATAGTGATCTGATTTCTGTTTATGTGTTGCAATCTACTGTATACGGCATTATAAGGTTTCCTATTGACTTCGACAGGAGTGTACATTTTGATGTCGAAACATACGACCAGAACACAAGACGGTGGCCTCTGCGGTTGGTTGGTTGTTCTCGGTTCTCATATTTGCTGCATCTTCATTCACGGTGTTTACCAGTCGTTTGGTCCACTGTTCGTGGCACTACAAAGTTACTTCGATGCAACCTCTGCAAGCACATCGTGGATTTTGTGTATATCTCTATTCTTGCAACTCGGATTAGGTGAGTACACCAGCTGTATTAAATATCTCATTTGAGTAATTAATATTCCATAAGTTGTTTACCTGGGAATGTTTGTTGTAGCAGTCACAGTGATTTAGATTTCGCAGCCTCTACAGCTTGAGCTGCATCACGCATTATCGAAATTATCACATTATCACGCATTATCTTGCGCGCATTGAATAAGGTTATTAATGAACACCGTGATCAAAACACCATTCGGAACACTGATTGATCTCGAGGAGCCTCGGGCGTATCTCATCGCCGAAGTGCTGACAACGGAAGCAGACTAGGGTGAATTAGAAGCTATAGAGGACGCTATTTTCAGAAAATGCGTCGGAAGCTAACAGACATAACTTTGGAAACCAATTATTTCCTACTAACTTACACGTAGACCATGAACACAATAACAGCATAATTTGATATACCAGGAATGCGACATTACGCGGTTTCCCACCGGTACTGAACATTCTCTGCTCAGTACTGGTGGAAACCACGTAATGTCGCGCGATGGCGTTTACAGGCGTTAACTGGCCTCAGGCCTCCGTCCTCCACTGAAATGCCTGCGGCACTCGTTTGTCGATTTAGTATACTAACAAATTAAGCCCGAGGACTGTCGACAGTCTAATGGATTATCTATATCAAAACATCTCAACACAAATATACTACGGTGGTTATTTTGTGCCAGGAAATTAGTTTTTATCAAAAATGTCCTGGAAATATTCATACTTCCATTGTACTCCTAATCATTCATATGAGAGCTTCTGTGCAGCAAAAAATATTTTCAAAATTGACTGATTCAGTTCAATTTGCGGGTCAGGTCAAAGGTTAATGCTTGGCGCTGGTGTTTTGTTCATAATATGCATATAATGCGTTAGTAACGACCATTGAGTACATTTTCTATTATATATTAATAAGAGTTTTATTTGTCTTCACGGAGGACGTAAGGCGAATAATTTTAGGATAAAAGTGTACAACATTGTACCGCTTTATTTGAAAATAATTTTAATGATTTAGTGGAGAATTATATACATGTAATGTAAGTGTCCCGGAAGTGCAATTGTCATTATATGTATATTAAGTAAGTTCACGGCGAGGAGTCTTCATTCACATAAATGACGAATTACGTGGGTTTGTACAACTATGAATCGACTTATTTGTCTGGAGAATTACTACAATTGTACAAGTTTCACTATTTATCTTACAATTATACATAGATGACGTAATGACAGCATGCCAATTATAATTTTCTTGTTGATTTGTCTTGGTATATATATATATATAATCGTTGATGAAATGTTAAATACATTTTGAGAGTGAATTTTTAATTATACGTATACAATATAATGCATTAGATTAGCTGTGATTTGATTAATAAATAATAAATGACGAGCCCATGTGATACACACGGTCGATATTTGAAACACGTACACTCTACCAAACGATGTACATCACAACAAGTGGTAGATTTCGTTTTGATGGCTCGCTTCTGTCTCTCTGAAAAGTTCATAGATTTTGGCAAACCCACTCTTGCGTACATTCTAACATCCAAAAACTCGTTGCAAAAGTTACACATTTATTTTTATTCAATACAAATATATACAATATAGTGCAAGTCAGAGAAATCTTGAAAACAATATAATAATCAATAACCAAGTAATAAAAGTATGAAAATATGAAACATTACACATGTGTAATGACGTCATCTATATTGGGTTTACACGTAATATATGTGGGCATACAGGTAATACACAGTTAATTGAAATTACAATATTACTGTAAGGAAATGTGGTGTTCGTGATGATACTCACATTATGTGTTTCTGAATACCGTGTGTTTCAAGTAATCAACATTAATTTGAATAACATGGTTTGGAACATTAGAACAAATGATATGTACAAATCAAACTATAACATTACTTTGCCTGTGAAGCAGCCCCAGTACACTGATATGTCTTTTTCTACATTGGTAGTAATACAATCTTTTGAATGTTTTTTTTTTTTATATTTCTCACCAGGTCCGTTAGCTAACGTCTATGTAAAAAGGTTTGGATATAGAGCAACTGTCATGACCGGAACGTTGATATCATCCATTGGATTTTTTTCCAGTTCGTTTGCACAAAGTATTCAAGTTCTATACATAACATATGGAGTATGCATAGGTGAGTTATTTCTAAATGATTTTACAAGCAAAAAAATATTTAAAATGTCCAGAAGAATCACTTTTTAACATAATTGCAGTCACTAATGGAGTGTGTCTTTGATAAATACAGGGTAATTTAGTAAACAAACATGGTCCTACTTCAATGTAAGAACTGATGCCAAGAAATGTATTGACTGCTGATGGTCGAAAATTCGAAGAAATTTTCATATACATGCCGATGTGAAAACAGTGATTCGCAAATGTGAAGAGGAATGCCAGAGTGGGACACATCAATATATAATATATAATGTTAACAATTTTATTTTCCATTAGGACTAGGAAACAGTTTGATACTGACTCCTTGTCTTGGAATTATACCTCTGTATATTAAGAAGAAATACACACTAGCAAATTCACTAGCAGTACTGGGATCTGGAATTGGTCCATTTTTACTTACACCCATAATTCAACTACTAATCAACACGTACGGTTGGAGAGGCACGTTTATTGTGATGTCAGCATTAAACGCCCACATGTTTATATCGGGACTTTTTTTTAATACTCCAACCACCATCAGCCAGACTAGCATTCATCTAATATCGCGTCCAATTGATGATCAATATCTTACAAAACGACATCATCATGAATGGTATGCTCCATTCGGCAACATAATTCACGCATTGGATTTGAAATTAATAAGCAGATATCCTCCTTTTGCCCTTCAAATTGTGTGCGTATTTATTGGCATTGGATTAGGCACCTTTGCAGTACCCTTGTTCATCGTACTTAATGCAAGTGATTTGAACCTGTCATCACCCTTTGTAATTGCACTGCTAATTTCCATACTTGCGGCAGGTGGTATACTTGGGATGCTTTCGCCACCTGTATTGCTATATATCAATTGTAAATGCATAAATAGTAGCCGCCTTTTTGGCGTTGGTTTACTGTTGGCTGGCATTTCTACGGTGATCAGTCCTCACTTGACACTATCTTTTGCTACACATGCCGTATATTCTGCATTCTACGGTTTCGTCATTGGAATGGTGTTTACCCTATATCCTCATGTTACGAAAGATTATGTTGGTGGAACAAACCTCACTGCTGCTCTCGCACTAGCATCGATGTTTAACGGAGTTGGTGCAATGATTGGACCAACCGTTGCTGGTAAGATATAGTCATTATTTTTAAAAAGACGCAAGTTGTTATTTTATATTCCCAATCATACAATTAATTTATATAAATTATATTACTAAATTTCACATCATTCAAACCATCACATCTCATCATCTTTAGTATTACCCATATCTTAATTGAATCTATTTTCATCCTAGGATTGCTATACGATATTACCAAAGACTGCACCACATCATTCTATTTCTGTGGTGGTTGTATTACATTTGCTGGGATCCTTATGTTAACAGTAGCACCAGTCACCCTGCGAATCCAGCGATCACGAAAAAAGGTTATTCACGTAAACAACGAATTCGACAATGTAGACTTTTATCCACATCGCGGGAGACCAGACACGTGCGAATCCATAAGTCAGAAAGGTGGCTGAACTAGTAGTAAGTGTTTGTAATGATTAGTTGATGAACATTAAGAACGTTTATAGCATGAGAGTGATACAGTACTTCATGAGTCATTTGGGGAGAAAACGATAGTATACAACTTTCCATTTGGTTTTTGATATTGATCATATAGTGGAAAAGGATTTTGCAAATGATATTGTAGTAATGGAAAGCGAGGTTAGATGTTCTTTGAATTGGCCAATCCAAACCTGAAATATGTTTGTAGGAACTGCTCCACAAGTCAATCTTCACATATTCAGCATTTTACACATGTCAACAGCTGTTTGCAGTTTTTATATTGTAGTTTGATTATCTCGTTTTTTTTCCCAAGTTTCACCTTTTGGTTTGTTATTGTTTGTTATTATGACACAGGTATAGCACGTACTAATACTAAAACTGGCATAATTGTTGATATACTCGAACTGATTAAAATTACTTCATTCTCTCGAGAAGGTAATTTGTAAAATTCTCTGTATTCACTGCAAAGTCTTTCCAAGTTAGCTATTAATATTGCTTTTTGTGTTGCACTTTGAGATATATTGATAATGTACTTTTCAACAACCTAAATTCAATGAATGTACGTGTACGTGCGATTGAGGAGACTACTGAATCTTCTTCTGCTTCATACTTGGATCTATGCCTTGAATGTGGCTAAAGGCACATACCAGACTGTATGACAAGAAAGATGATTTTAATTTTACTAGCATCATTTGTTCACGTATAGTGTATACTTCAAAGACCTTTTGTAGATGTGTGGGCTTTTTAAAGAAAATTGTCTTATCTCATCAAAACTATTAAACCAAGGCAGATATAATGAGCTTGTTTTAAATAAATAAACTTTTACAATCAATATTTCAAAGGTGTTTTCATCAGTGTGATTTGCCTGATGTAGACATGGGGGTCTATACAGAAGCCACTTGATTTTCAGTGTGATATATAATTGGTGACACACGTGGAATAACTTGTTCTCACTCCTTTCGACACCGTTTCATGTAACCATGCTATGACTATGTAGTGCAGTGTTACTTGCAAGGTGTTTTGTCAGTTGTTGTCTTTCATTAGTTTTGTGTTTTTGTCAAATTTCCCTACACGACTTGTCTTCAAGTTTTGTATATTATTTCGACTTATACAATACAATATAATTTACATACAGTATATATATTTGTTGTTGTAATATATATGCAGTAACAGGGAAAATGAACAGATATGAGATAAATTAGTAACTACATAGCAGTATTTTAACATTTATGCCTGGAAAACAGCAGTTAGCTAAAGAAGAGCTAATGAAGGCTATTACCCTTTATTACTTAGTATACTTGAGATATTAGGGAGAATAAATAAATAAATAAAAAACAACAACAAGTAACGTGATTAGTAATTTCTGAAAACCATGCATACAATTACGTAGCTTATCAGTATATTTATAAACAAATAAATTATATTGAATCAAAAGTCTCAATTCTTCAGCATCACCAATTCCAAAGCTCGCTATAGACCTATAATTAATGACCCAGTATTTTACTTATCTTAATTAAATTATACATAATTAATATTTAACTTATATTAATTATATTATACATAATTAATATTTAACTTATATTAATTATATTATACATACGAAGGCATACACTAATTTTATTGACACAAGAGATACAACATGCTATCAACATTGAAAACGACATTATTTGTTCACAGACCGCTGATAGACATGTTTATTAATTGTCAGTACACATTTAGTTCCGCCCAAAAATCCCTTGGTTATTGACGAAGTAAAAATCTAATGCTTACGTTTTATAAATCCGGTTCTGTCTGGGTACATGTCTGTTCGCTTGTACTAAATGTCACGTTATTGAATTGACGTTACAACCACAATGGGTGTAAAAAGCGTTAGCTTCAGTGACGTCACTAAACATTGATCAATTCGGTCAAACAAACGAGTAAACAAAATAAGTCTCAAATATTTGTCCACACATTTATTTTCTCAATTTAACAATTGTAATGGTGGAAGTTAATTAAACGTGACTTGTTTACACCACAATAAGTCTCAAATATATGTCCAGACATTTATTGTCACAATTTAACCACTTGGTAATGATGGAAAGTAATTAATTAAACAAGACTTGTCTACACCAAAATGAGTCTCAAATATTTGTCCATACATTTATTGTCACAATTTAACCTCTTGTTAATAGTGAAAATTACTTAAACTTGATTTGTTTAATCAGTTGACATCAATGCAACTTACCCGCAGACAGTGTACAACATAATATCAGTAATGAGCTACAATTATTAACAGGGACGTGTCTTGGCATTAGGGCTAGGGTCGGGTGGTCAGGTATCGACAACGTAATTATTAACAGGAATGTGTCTTGAATTAGGATTAGGATCGGGTCAGGTATGGTCAAAGCAAATAGAAAACACCCAATTGGCAAGATGTACATTAACGGGTTATGGCATACATATAGTTAACACAAGTAAAAACATGAAATTGGCAGTTTTTTGGACAATTGTAAATCAATAGAAATGTGTTGTATTTATATATATTTACACACTATATAGTCTCATCAAATGCAAATACAACCAGTCAAATCATAGTGGTCTTGTGGGTCTATATAGTGACCAGGTGGACCCGGGTTCAATTCCCATGCCTGCCCGTCTTTTCTCCCTGGTACGTTTTTGAATGCTAGTGCTCCTAGTGCTCCTATAAATAGGACTTGAATCTTATCACCTGTGCAAAGACACGTGTGACACAGTAGACGAAACAGTGCGCTGGGTACTCAAAGATTGCATGTTCGGATCACGGACTTGATACTACCTCACATGGAAGCAAGTCACATGGCGCAACACAGTTACTAAAAAAGACGGTTAGGAAAAAACCGTGTTCTTTTCATTGGATGCGTGACGCGGGTAAAGATTTGAAACAAAAGACGTACTAATCTGTGATAAAGCTAGGCTAATCATTAACATACAATGTAGACAGGAAATCACGCAACTATGACGTCATTTTTCCCAGAGTTCATTGCAATCAACAACTGCACGCCATTTCATTGCTTATCTGTGTCGATGCTAAAGTGTAAGTTGTTCCAGTGAATCCTGACAAAACCTCTCAGCCATGCGAAAGTTTTAATGAAGAGAGTTTTAATGCGATACAATAACTGACCTACCTACCCGTGCTCTACAAAATGCTTGTAAGCACACCAAAAATGCAACAACAGGCAGTTTAATGACATTAAGAACGGTTAAAAAAGGTTCGAAAAATTGATTTGGCGAAGAGACTTCTAAAAAGTTGTACCGAGAGTTCAATGCTTTCAAAAATTGTTGCGTTGACTAAAACTGTATTTAACCACACGTTGAATAATTTGGCAAAAAGCTTAAACAAGGACAGACAAGAACAATGAACAGACATTTCATGAAACTGGCGGAAAATGTTTACTACATTTTCAACGATTTCTACGGCGTCTACAAAAAAGTGTAAAAACTTTAAACAAAATGGCTGATACAGTGAGGCGAAAGCACAACGATAAAATTCACTCTAATTAGCCCCCGAATCGCATACAACCGTCATAAGTACGTACAGAAGTATACTAAAATTCTTTTGATACCATTTTTTATAATATAATTTATTTTAAAATAATGACTTAGGGGTTAGAATTTTCGTCACTTTTTCTTCCGAAACCCAAGCTTACTTTCATGACAACAGTGAAAACGATAAATGACGATTCTCGATTCTGAATGTTATCACAGTCACAAAGAATACTCATCCGAAACGTACGTGTAGTTCTTCGTAGAGCTTGTGCACTAAATATGGACATTCTATCGAAAACGAGCTGAATTTCAAATTCGCGGGACATCAAGTGGTGGACAAAAAAAGAAACAAAATGGTGGGCCTTGAAATCTCGAGCGACAGAGGGCTTACACAGCGCGACACGCATACATGAGGGATTAGGCAGATTCACACCTTTTACTTACTTACTTTATTAAACATATAAAATTCCCCAGGAGGAATTAAAATGGTTACAATTACACTAAACAGAACTAGACTAATAATACAAAACATTAAGTCTAAAGTAATGATTAAAAAAAAATAATAATAATAATCGAAATAAAAATTAATAAAAAAACATGAATAGTAATATATCCTATATATATAACAATAGCGTTTCCTAACCGTCTTTTTTAGTAACCGTGCATGCAACAACAACAACAGACACGAGGATCATTGCTGCCCTCCAAATGGGTTCCTTCTTTTGTATTGACCCCTAACAATTGCTAATTCCCCCTTTCTAACTCTTGCCTTCCAAAATAATATATCGCCTCTTTTAGAATGTATTGACCCACAAATTTATGAATATTCATGAGCACAGAAACTTTTACGTCATGAATAAATTAGCATAATTGAAAAAAAATTGCATAAAGTGTAGGTACGTCTTCTGGAACCCTGCCCGACCAGAAAGCAAGATGGTGGCTGTGTCTGTTTGTTGGTTGTTCTCGGTTGCCATATTTGCTGCATTGCCAGTCACGGTGTTTAACAGTCGTTTGGTCCACTGTTCGTGGCAATACAAATTTACTTCGATGCAAGTTCTGCAAGCACTTATTTAGCTTTATTTAGCATATTATTTTATCTTTATTTTATTGTTATATGACCATAGAACAACTCACTATAGTTCGTTTTAGTGTTGAATAAATAAATAAACAAACATCGTGGATTTTATCTATATATCTCTATACTTGCAACTGAGTTATAGTACACCAGCTGTTTATGCACTGGATTAAAAATCTTATTTGAATAATAAAGCATTCTTTGTTCACCTACATCTTGATTGAAACATGGAACTATAATAAACCACAGGAAGAACAACGCAACTAAGAGGATTAAAAAAACCTTTCGCTTTTGTTTCCACAAAATTAGTCATACTCCATGTTAGTTACCGCTGATACGCCCGTATCAACCGTTTTGCTGGGAACGAAAAACTATTGCATATCTGCGCAGTAAAATATTTCATTCACTACGCATGCGCAAACAAGTTGGTCTGCAGGGTGACCTTCAGTGTACCGGCAATCGTGCAACGGGTCGGAGTTTAGCGAGTTTTTATCATTTTCAATGTCGTTTTAAGATTACTTCTTGTTTTTTTCAACCCTCGAAAAAATAAGGTTGCGAAAGTTTGCGAAACATGGGGTTTGGTATGCTGTTTGTTGTCGAGATATCCAGACTTATTCCGTGTTTCCCTTCGATCGCCAGAAGTGGCAATGGTTTTTTTCCCCGTTGAAAGTCGCTCATTTATCAGTGTTTTTGTCTTGGCGCCATTGTTTTTTATGATATAACCAAAACAACTCGAGCACGAGATCTCCCGAAATCGCCCGATTGACTTCGAAAATTAACGTTAGTCGAGATTAACGTTCATTTGCGTAAATTGGCTCATTTTTTAATACGACGAAATAAACAGTCAAAATTCGACATCGCGGCAACTATCATAGTTCGCAACGATCGTCCTCAAGGCTAAGGCTGCATATTGCTGAAATCGTACCGCATGTCGTGCGCGAATTGAATGAAGTTAATGAACAAGATGCCTATTGCAGCACTGATCGACAGGGAACTTCCAGCGTATACGAGGCGCGGAATGTAAATTTATTATTTTGTGTATACTAGAATAAAGCGGACTAATAATTCAAATTACGTTCATATTGGAGGCCGTGGAGTGTGTTTTAAAATGATGTGTGCTTAAAAATGAATGTATGAATGTATGTGCATTAAATGTATGTGCATTAAACATTATGTGTGTAATAAAATGACGTGTGTTTAAAAACGATGTGTGTGTTTTAACAATTATATGTATATTAAAATGACGTGTGTGTTTAAAAATGATATGTGTATTTTAGAATAATGTATGTTTAAAAAATGACGTGTGTATTTTAAAATGACGTGTGTATTTTAAAATGACGTGTGTTTAAAAACGACGTGCGTGTATAAAATGATGTGTGTTTAAAATGAAGTATGTGTTTAAAATGACATGTGTATTTTAAAATAATGTGTGTTTAAAGTGACGTGTGTGTTTTTAAAAAAAATGACGTGTGTGAGGTCAAATGGAAATGTTGTGTGTGTAAAAAGAACAAAACGCGTGCATTAACCTATTTACGACTGTAGGAGGCGCTATTTTTGAAAGATTTTTTGTGTGTGTGTGTGTGTAAGAAACGCATGCATTAACCTTGTTATGCCCGTGGAGGGCGCTATCTTTGAATGATTTTTTTTTCGTTGGTGTGTTGAAAAATCGTGTGCATTAACCTATTCACGCCTGTGGAGGCGTCGTCTCAAGTGGTAGCAATTTTCGTTTGTGGATTTCTACGATTACTACTACAAAATACTAGATTGTAAAATTTTGCCCGCCATGCTGTATGACTCTGAAATGTGGGGATTTCATTCATTCCCGTATGTTGAGAAAATCCATAACAAACTGTTACGTCACGTTCTTTGTATTTACGCCAACAGTCAAATTTTAGCAATGAGAAAATAATATATTTAGCTAAGGCTGCAAGCATGGGTCTAAAAAGGCGTTGGTAATTAAAACTTGTTTTTATCTTATTTTCGGGGAAGATGTATTGCCATTGACAGAGGCGATGTGGTGTAAGCAACTTTCATAAATTATACGATTACACCTCGTTTAAAAAGGAACTTACACCAGAGCCATATTTATTATATATCAAACCACATACTCTCATTGAAACGATTCGATGTAACAACAGCCCATAAGCCAAAATAGGAAGTGCACACTATGTAATTTCAACTCATTCGAAGACGAATATCACTTAATGTTACTCTGTTATACTTACTTTAGAATGAAATATATTGCATAGTCCTTCTAACAAATCTGTATAACACTGATAAATCTGTCAAAGTCCAAGTTCATCTTTAATGCTTTCAAAACACAGAAAGTGAAATTAGTGACGACTAGTGCATCACGGGTAAACGACGTACGGGTTGTTATACATACCGCTCCAAAAAATCGTTTATTTTCCTGCCATTATATTAAGATTTGCTGTTTAAATCCTTTACAACAGTCGACAATGAATTGTGTAGATTGTGGCGAGTCCAGAGCAAAGCTTTGTCAAGACCATTTGCACTTATGTTAGTTATTCGGTTTCCGTCGAAAACACCAAGCTCACGATCACCCAAGATGGCGATGACCCAAACAATGGATTAACCAGAACAAAAGATGGCGATGTTAAGCTTGACAGCATTCAAACTACCCTCATTGAACTCACGAGAAATGTTGACAACATTACAGGAATGGAGGGAAAAATCACCGAATTGCAAAGATCTGCCATGCACGTAAGTGGTATTTTCGACACTTTTAAAGAGGAAATAACAGTTTTGAAAATGGAAAACAACAGGTTGCGATTGAGATTAGATGAAACAAAAGAGGAGTTAAACATATTACAACAATACGCACGTATGAACAATCTTGAAATCTCTGGTATAACGGAAAAGGATGGCGAAGATGCGGATGATTTAGTGGTGAAAGTTGCGTCAGCGGTCGGTGTTCACATCACACATAACGATATTGACATATCACATCGGCTACCACATAACAGAAGCACACCTCTCAGACAACAACAAGCACCGATCATACTTAACTTTACGAGACACACTGTTCGCAATAAATTGTATATGTCCAAGAAATATCTTAAAGGCAAAACCAGTCATGATATCGGCACTAGTGGAAATACCAAATTATTCATTAATGAAAACTTGACACAACAAAACAAGCAAATGTTTAAATAAGCAAATCAGGTACGGAAGGCAAAGAACTGGAGATTTATTTGGACAAATGGAGAGAAGATTTTCGCAAAAAATTCCAGAAGACCAAGTCATGCGTATACTGATGAATGCAGACTGGATTGTCTAATAACATTGCCACACAGATCAGATCACTTGCAAAACATTTTGACGATTTTGTCTCTCTCCTTAATAATATAAATCAATATTTCTCTGTTATTGCCTTTAGCGAAGTTCTGATTGTTCCCTTTATGCACTCCCCTCTTACCAATTAATTACGTCAAGCCGTAAGAATTCCAAAGGTGGTGTGGCGGGATTGTACGTCCACCACTCATTATCATTCTTACACCTTCATTGTTATGAAGTAGTCCATTGAGAATCTGTCTTTGTTGATGTTATTATTGCAAAAAAAACACATCGTAATTGCTGTAATTTAACGCAAACCCAATACTCCAACTCATGAATTCTGTGAATGTTTTGGCCATGTACTTAGTCAAATATCTGCTTTAAACAAGAAATGTATTATTCTAGGTGATTTTAATATTGATGTAAATCAAGATACTCATATTACCTCCACATACGTATCACTTTTGCACAGTTATAACTATTCACAATTAATTAATACACCAACGAGAATGACCCATGACACAAGTACCTCTATTGATCACGTGATTACTAATATTACTGACCACTTTGTTAAATGTGGCACAATACTCTCAGATATAAGTGACCACTTTCCCATTTGTTCTGTATACGAAAATTTACATCATCATTTCAATCAAGGCAAGATATTTTACAAATGTGACTTCTCAAATTATAACAGTGACAAATTTGTTTCCGATTTGAACAATACATGTTGGCAGCTAATATATAATTGTGATGAACCAAATCGGGCACTCAAGATTGTCTGTGATGCTTTCAGTGCTATTGCATCAAGGCACGCCCCAATTAAAAAATGTAATGTTAATAGCAAATCGTTTTGTAAGCCCTGGCTCTCGAAAGGCCTTCTTATTTCAACTAAAACAAAACACAAATTATTTTCTAAAATGAAAAGGTCTCCCAACAATGTTCAAGTTGGTAACAAGTACAAGATATACCGAAACCTTCTGACAAAACTTCCCTAAAAAGCGAAAAAAACTCTATTATTCAGCCAAATCCCAGTCTTCGACCTAATAAAACCTGGAAAATTATAAATAGCATTTTAAACAATAATATTTCTATGTCTCCAAGACAGATTATTAAATCCAATACGGGGGAAGTTTTGTCAAAGGATATCGATATTGCACAGAATTTCAATGATTTTTTCACTACTGTTGGACCAGCCCTAGCAGCTCAAATCAATCCTCCTGAACATTTTACAAACTACCTTTCTGATAATCATTAATTACACAGCCTCTTTCTTCCTGCGTCCACTTAGTCAAAATGACGTCATTAATGAGATCGGGCGTTTAGATCCCAGCAAAGCTATGGGCCCAGATCATCTTCACCCAAAAACAATAATCCATGCTGCCCAACACATTGCTAGTCCCCTAGCCCATATCATCAACCTATCCATTACTACAGTTATTTTCCCAGATCTACTGAAAATCGCTAAAATTACCCCCACATATAAAAAAGGTTCACCCTTAGAAATTAGCAACTACACACCCATGTCCTTATTGTAAATTCTAAGCAAAATTATTGAATCTGTTGTTAAATTCCAAATTTTAGAGTTCCTTGATAAATGTAATATTCTTTTGCCGACTCAATATGGTTTTCGCAAACACTACAATAACAAACTTGCACTTGTAGATCTAATTACTGACATCACAGACAAAATGGACGCAGGTTACATCACATTTAGTATATTTATAGATTTAAAGAAAGCATTCGATACAACTGGCCAACACATTTTATTACAAAAAATAGAGCATTATGGGATTCGGGGCCTGCCACTTAAATAGTTCCACAGTTATCTAGAAAAATCGTCTCCTGGCAGTGGATGCCAATGGTACCGTATCAACCCCAAACCAAGTTAAATGTGGAATTCCCCAGGGTTCAACACTCGGCCCTTTATCATTTCTTCTACATATTAATGATATTAACTCCAGTACCAATGCCTTTGATTTTCGTTTATTTGCAGATTACACTAATCTATTCAACTCACTTAAATCTAACCAAATTAAATTAAATCTTAATACTATTAATACAACATTTAAAAAAGTCGCTGACTGGTGTAAAGCTAACAAACTAACAATTAATGCAAACAAAACTAATTATATGGTAATTAAAATTCCACAAAAACAAATTCATATTAATGGATCCTTGGAAATTGATAATGTACCGTTAAAGGGCGTAATATCAGTATCTTACTTTGGTGTCAATATAAATTCGTCTTTGAACTGGAATGCTCATATTAACAAAGCCACTAACATACTTAGCTCTAAAATTGGTATAATCTCACAAATTCGACATTATGTCCCAAAGTATATTCTTATTCTAATATATAATACCCTGATTCTTCCACATTTAACGTACTGTGTTGAAATATGGGGAAACGCTTATCCTACCCTTCTTGAAGCGATTCTACGACTCCAAAAAAAAAAAAAAAATTGTGCGGCTTATCACTTTATCAAAATGGTACTCGCATGCTGCACCACTGTTCCGTTTTCTTCAAATTCTGGACATTCACAAACTATGTAAATTTCACTCTTGTCTATTTATATTCGATATAAATAAAAATCGTTTCGCACGCTGTCCCGAGAACTACATCAACATTCCTTCTCATAATTATCTTACTAAAATAAATAGCATAATAAGCATAATAAGTGGCAGCCTCTCTATACCAAAAACAACATTTTCTATAACCCAGCATAACATAAAGTTTGCATCAATTAAAGGGGAGCAGAGGTGTGGCTTTTGATACTCTGTACATGAAATTTGAGATCTATGAATGAATTCTGTCGATAAAAACAACTTGTATGTGCAGCGAAATGCCCTAAATATCGGGTATAAAACGGACTGTGAAGCAGACAACAAACTTCTGCTTTTCTTGGCGTTATTTCGGCTCTAGAGGGACAGTCAGATGATGTCATCAGTGAACACTGATAATTGAACCCATTCATGCTCGTACTTCAATCCCATAGAAATGCTACGATGAAAGACCTTGATAACTGACTACTTAAAATTTGAAACATGGCGAAATGTTGTGCGTATGAATGCCATAACGATTCATGTTATGTTTCTCAAAATCCCAGAAAAAAAATCACGTTGTTGGTTGCGAGAAATCGGCAGAAGAACCAACCTGAAAGTGAAGACACGTACAGCGCTCTAGCTATAGTAAACAGTGAGTAAATAAATATTGTTTGAGTTAAAAACTAAATTAGAAATACGCTAATATCTGTCATGAATTTGTTTTTGCGTATCTGTTAACCGACTTTATTAGCTGATTATTAGCGAATTGCTGTGTTATGTCTGTCATCGTTTAGGTCTATTTGAAGTTTTGGACGGAACTTGGCTCAGTGATTTGGAACTAATTACCAGATAACCGCCGCTTTTTAGACTACTCATTTTGACAGTTTATATCCGTAGTTATTAATGTAGTGAACGATTAATCAAAAGATATGACGTATTCAGTACTTAGTGTGATTGGCTTTATGATTGAAGGTTACGCCCTAGAGTCTTTTTACTGCTTTGTAATTGGTTAGAGTTGTGAAGATGAATAAAGAGAGTTTGAGTTGGTCTTGAGGAGCACAGCACGATAGACGCAGTAGAGAGAGAGTGCAGTCGAGAGTCGAGTCCTGGGGCGAGCCTTGAGGCATTCCAGTCTTGGGCGAGTCTTGGTTCAGCCTTGCGAGAGTCTTGGGGACTTTTCCCCAGGGCGCTGTGTCTTATAGAGTGCTCCAAAAGATCGACTAAGACGAGAGTTGAAACGTATTTCGTTGTGTGTGCCTTATTTGACTGTAAAGTATAAGTGACTTTCCCGATCCCGTACCTCAAGGGGACGAGATACAGAGACGAGACGAGTTCCCCCCCCCCTGACACGTGTGGAGAACCCAGAGAGTACAAGATTTTCTCCCTGATATATCACTTGAACTACAGTAATCATTTCGCCCAACTTCCCACTTTTAATCGACCGCTTATCGCTTAATTTCCGACCGCACTGTATTTTCTGACCGGAAAACGACCGCATTTTATCGTAAGCTTTCTCTCACCACTCATTGAAAACACCGACCGGTCGCCCAAACACTGGTCACTTGCACAGGAGTGATCGAAATAGTGGTTTTGAGTGATACAGTTTGGGGATATAACGGGTACTAACTATTTTTAAATTCCGCACTACTCTTCAAATCTATACCACATTGTATCGTTCGCGGACGAAACTTCACCTGTGTCCAATATTAAATAACCGAGTTTGCGTAATTATTATGAAAGCGATATATTACAATGTTGAATTTTTTAGAGCCGGTACAACACTGTAAACAAATTTACGTAATTAGAAAAGCAGCACACTAAGTAAACGACCTCAAAATATACAAGTTTGCGTACAGCACCGTCAGAACTAATAACAATTTTACAAGATCGACGCGCGGAGCATGAAAGAAAAAGATTGCTAAGGTAACGCGCCTGTTCAGTGCGTGACTTGGGGGTCAAACTTCGGTCAACACACACTTGATATCAGCATCGCCGCGCAGTAAGTTACGCAATGAAGTACTTAAAGTTCTATTGCGTCCCAAAATGATGTCGTTGATCACTCAGTCTTTTGCAAAATATTATAACTAGTTTCCAAGCTTTTGATGCAGCCAAATTTATTTAACTTTGTGGCAATATAAGCTTTTTAATTTCCCAGTCCTTTCTGTTCATTCATTGTCTTGACAATTTATGTGAATTGCTGTTCGAGCTTTTCGTACCCGACCGCGGTTAGACGGCGTCATGAAATGATAATCTATGCATAAAAGGCGGGCGACCTGCGGCTGTTTGATTTCCTACTCTCTCCTAAGCTAGCGATTTGTGAGAATGGTTATTAATATATTACCCGATGTACTTGTAAATTGGACAGTCATACCGCAATTGTGTTGAAACATTTTTGGGGCAGTAAGTAACGTCAGAATATTGTTTAAAATAAAATATTCCATCCCAATCAAATCTAGGTCAAAGGGTCAAATTGCGTGCCTATAATTATAGATAGTTAAAAACTAAATATATTTAAATTGTTGACGGCTATTCAACGTTTGTTCAAACCAGAATAAAAAAAAAGGTAGTGTATACATTAGCGATATGACTGAGATATCATGGCATTTGTTTACAATATTGTACCGGCTCTAGTATTGGACACAGATGAAGAGCCGTTCAGAATTTATAATAGTTAACACTCGTTGTATATCCCCAAACATTTTGACTACCCCTGTGCCGGTGATCAATGTTTGGGCAAGCGGTCGGTGTTTTCGATAAGCGAGCGAGAGAAAAAAAAACGGTAAAATGTGGTCGTTTTCCGGTTGGAAAATACAGTGAGGTCGGAAATTAAGCGATCGTTTAAAAAGTGGGAAGTTGGGCAAAATGAGTACTGTGGTTCAAGTGATATTAGCATATTTCTCATTTAATTTTAACTCGTACAATATTTATTTACTCACTGTTTACTATAGCTAGAGCGCTGTACGTGTCTTCACTTTCAGGTTAGTTCTTCCGCCGATTTCTCGTAACCAGGAACGTGAATTTTTATTTGGGATTTCGAGAAACATAACATGAATCGTTATGGCATTCATAACACAACACCTCTCCATGTTTCAACTTTTAAGTTGTCAGTTAACAAGGTCTTTCATAGTAGCATTTCTATTGGATTGACGTACTAGCATGAATGGTATCAATTATCAGTGTTCACTGATGACATCATCTGACTGGCCCTCTAGAGGCGAAATAACGCCAGGAAAAGCGGAAGTTTGTCGTCTGCTTCACAGTCCGTTTTATACCCGATATTTAGGGCATTTCGCAGCACATACAAGTTGTATTTATCGACAGAATTCATTCATAGATCTCAAATTTCATGTTCAGCGTGTCAAAAGCCACACCTCTGCACCCCTTTAAGCATTGGAATTCACTTAGACCAGAACTACAAAATGCCAATATTAGTAGATATTTTTTTTTAATTGTCTGAAAGCTGAACTTGTATCTCAATATTCGGATTAATTATACGACTATTGATTGACAACTCACTACAGACTGACTGATTAACTGATTGACAATCCAACTAATAGACTGATAGTTTGTACAATGTGATTGATTGTTTTACGATTAGAAAAATATTAATCTATTTATTTTGCAATTAAGTGACTTATTTATTCAATTAAATTATAATTGTTCACCATATCAGGATAGGGTATAAAAATACATATACATATATAGTACTACCTTGTGATATTTGATCGACAGACTGTTTGTTTGTTTGATTTTGCAGTTTAGTGATTAGTTTATTTTGTGGAAAATGATTTTATTAAATTTAGTGATTTGTTTATTATGCGACAAAATAATGTTCATATTCACTCAGCAATTTCAATGACTTATTTATTTAATTTTGATATTTAGTAATTGAACTATAATTTTGCGCCATATCAGGATAAAAATATATGTATATAATAAATTTATGATAATCCGCGCGTCAGTACAATATTATTTCTTTCTCCGGGGCAAGGACTCAACTAGCTCAAATGAGCTATTTCCATGACCCACACCAGAATCCGTTGCAATGGTAAAAAGGACAAATTAATTGTGTTATGTATATTTTCTTTTTCTGGTGTAAATTGCAAAATAAATACAAATCATTATTACTATATTGTATTGAATTCTCTGGAGATTTTTTTAATTACATTATGTTTTAATTTTTGTACATTCACTCTAATGGCTTGTAGTACTGGATAGACATAATAATAGTATAATACATTATTCTCTTGTATTTTTTTTTACAGTAGAAATTTCACGAACAAAATGTAATTTAAATTCCCATACAATCATGGGCATTCACAGCCCCTGAACACATAGGAACCTTGTTTCAACGCCGCTTTGAAATTGACTGTATTGGGGTTGTTACACACAACAGTACGCACATTCAAGTATGGCTGTGCAAATAAACACACTTTACAACAGTGTAACAAATGGAAGTTCTCCATTCAGATTGAAATATGAATGTTAAATAATTCATTCATTTATATGCGGCTTTCGAATCGGGGTCTACACTCACCGTATTAAATAATTGGGATATTAAAAAAATAATCTCGTTATTAGTAAGTTATTTATATCCCACCTGCATGAATCTGATTTTTAAAAATAGAATCAACAATAGAATGTATTCTTCCTCCGCGTAAAATATAGGCCTATCGGTATAATTTATGTTTTTAAAGTTGCGAACTTTTATTGAAACAATTGTACATCTATATATTTACTATTTAACTTGCTTCAATTATCTTGCAGAGCAGTGTTTTGCATATATGGGTTGTATTTTATATACGATATAAGTATGTGGCGGATTAATCGAAATATTCGGCGATGGTTAGTAAACCGGCGTGTTGACGGCCATTTTCGAACCTGAACAGAAGATCGGCAGGTTTATTGAATTTTCTGTCTTATTTCTCTGTAATCTATTGAAGAAAGAAAATATAATATTTTATCACCATGGATGAAGAATATGACGTAATCGTATTGGGTACTGGTCTGAAGGTAAGACAACATTTCTTGAGTCAGGTACCGCCCAGTTTGGTACGCCCGTTCGCTGCTCTGACACGACAAATTTATATTGTGATGTCATGTGTCTGGGCATATAGCTCTTTGTAGGCCGATTTCCCTCCACACAGCATCGAATAAAATGATACTTTCGTGTACCTTAAAAATCAATCGTTGTGCGTAAATACTGTCACTTTAAAATGTATCTCTTTGTATCTCACTCACCGCTTGAATGCGCCCTGCCCCCTGTTTGAAATCCGATGATCCTCCCATTTACATTGAAATATGCCAATAAAATATCAATTGATAATTTAAAAAAAAGATGTTGCAACATAAAATATGATATTACGAGTCTTGTAATTCCAAGTTTATTGTTGGTACCACGTTCTTGATTACGGTAATTACGGTAGATTTCCAGGCAATGTCCCCTGAATCGTGGTTGAAATATACAGTGGGGTCCACAGTGAATAC
Organism: Saccoglossus kowalevskii; assembly: GCF_978046115.1. NCBI lineage: Eukaryota > Metazoa > Hemichordata > Enteropneusta > Harrimaniidae > Saccoglossus > Saccoglossus kowalevskii. The sequence continues at coordinate 10,516,975 of NC_140658.1, read as the reverse complement.
AAAATAGGACGTAACTAAGATATGATAATCCCTCTGTGAAAATGTAATCAATGTGATGTAGCATGTGCATAACAGGAAAAAAACAAAACAAAATATATTAAACTGTGCTACCTAATTGTTCGTCACTTTGCGTTCTGTGCTGTGCTCGTTCATAGGGTGGAATCAACTGCCATTGAAATTTATGATTATTTATAAAAATCAAGTGAATGGGTTTGTTGTGTTGATAGGTGAGCATAATTTGTCCGGCAATACATTTTTGTGGTATATTGACAGTTAAAGTTATATAACAATTTTATACAGAAGGTCACAATTTTGAATGCAAATTGTCTTACAAATATATTGCATAAAGCTTTACTAAAAATTTTATTGTTAAGACACTTTCATGCTGATAGTTCTATAAGATATTAGTTTTGTGGTGATGTAAATATTTATTTGAATTAAGCGGTCAAACAACAAACAGACAGTTTCATAATAACATGGAAGTTCATTTTTTCCTGATACTTGCAGGAATGTGTGCTCAGTTGTCTCTTATCAATGAATGGTCGCAAGGTACTGCATATGGATAGAAACAAATATTATGGTGGAGAGAATGCATCATTGACTCTTTCTGAAGTAAGCATAAATTATTTATCTTGGTTTAGTTATATTTATTTAAGTAAAAGGATTAATATTAATATTCTCTGGGTTACAATATCACTATTTTGATGTCTTCAGCACATTTGGTGGTTTTAAATTCTTAGTCATGAGCTTTATGCCTTGATATATTCCCTTGGTTTTAATTTATCTCATTTGCAGTTAGTGCAATGAATATATTACATCCACAATCTCTGAGAAAAGTGGAAAGATCTGATAGTGCGTGATGTATTTCTTGGTAGCAAATGATCGCCGTAGCGCAATCCGATCATGCTGCGTTTCAGAATTGATGATTAATACCTAGTAATAATTATAATAATGGGCAAAACAAAATTTCGTTGCATTGTTATGAAGTACACATAAATTTCAACTTATTTAATCGTAAGCGAATGATTCCGATCACATTTTCAACGCTCGATGCTGTAGAAATGAATATCCGCCTATTTGACCTGGTACGGTGTTCTTTGACCTGACAGGTCAAATCGATTATAAATCAATGAAAACGATGGATGATGTTTACGTGTTCAAATTCCCATAGCTCATTTATATATGTTAATGTTATTGAACGCAACGCAAGAGATTTGCCGATGTTGTTGTAGGATTTGTTTGCTTTGGATTTTGATGAGAAAGCGTTATGGTTTGTTTTTAAATAAAAAAAATAGTTGTTTTCAAAAGATAAACTGAATAGTTGAAGAATAATTTAACATTGTTTACAGCGATAACAGCTCATTGTCGAAACAAAGCTTACACATATAGGCATCAGAAAAGATTAAAATAACACCTTAAAAACTGCCGAAAAATCGCGAATTTACGGCAGAATCGGGTAATTGGTGATGGGAATTACCAAGCCATTTTATAAAATAGTGAACAAATATTGTCGTAACAAACACTAACCGTAGAATACAATCATTGTCACTGGTGGAATATTTTATATTGAAATTTCTTAATGCTATATTAGTTGTATTGCAACACATTAGTGATACGGTTACCCCTCGCTAAATCACGGGTGTCGGGATCCAAACAAAAAACGTGACATATCAGGGTTCGTGAGGGAAGGTTCATGCGTTGAAAACTGATAAATAGCACATATACACATGTGTTCGTAGTAAGTTTTCTTTATTGAAAAACATCACAGCTTACATGCCTACATGGATTCAACTCATTGTAGTGCAGTAGGCAGTAGGCAGACCGGCCAAGAAGTATGTAAAGTCGCAACGTAACACCCCGTCAAAACCTTGAGTCAGGCGACTGCCACCCTTTGTATCACAGTAATTGACGGACAGTAAGTGTTAAGTTGTCTCCCCCAGCCCTTTTACGGCCAATGAAATACAGTATGCAACGACACATTAGTTCTTTTACTTACTTCTGTTACATCCGAGTTAACTTATACCAATGTTTGTTATAGCTTACAAAATATTTGTAGACTATTGTCAAGTAATATGAAAGGGTGCACTAGAAACTAGCTAGGATATATACATCTCAGTTACGTATATGCTTTCCTATTACCTTATACTAAAATATGGGGAAATGTCTCATGGCATGAAAAAATAATGCTTTCTTTTGTCCAGGTTATATGATAAATATTTTGAGTGTGTATGTATTAAAATATCGAAAGTGAACAAAATTATGTTAATTTGCACTGTGGTGGGAATTTCCATGTCAGTTTATAAAATTGTGAACAAATATTTTCGTAAATAATACTAATGTCCTCAAGGTGTATCATTTATGCATATAATTACATATCTCATATACTTTGTATCATTTTAATTATACATGGTATTCCCAGAGTAACACCGGTTGCTAATTGCATGCAATATTCGAATCTCAACTCCGATGAAAAGACAAGTGTCTGCACTTACCGGGAAAGCCAATCATCGCGAAAGCCAATCATCGCGAAGCTGCTAGTATTCTTTAAAAAATACATGGGTTTTGTGATCCACTGTGTTACTCTGTCATTTGTTATTTCGAAAAATGTTAGAAAATATTGACTCTTGTATAATTTGAATAATACTTTTTAAACAGAAAAATAACATCTTAATTTTTTACTCCCGTGTGCGAAGCACAAAAGGAAGTCCTTGCTGCTACCCTGTCTGTATGTCTGTATGTAAATGAGGCATACACACGTCAACTTGAGCTCCTGCTGTAAGCCGTGTTTTTCACCTTTAAAACAGTTGCGTGAGTTTCTTTCTGTTTAATCCTTTCATAAGTGTTTACTGGTTTTACTTATTCATGTTTGGTTCGTTTCGGCAAAGATTTGCCCGTTTTTGGACTGATTTTGTTTTGGGTTGTTTTGGTTTGGTGGTGTAGCCAAGATGGCGGCTGCCACGTTGACCACATGTGTCAACCCATTTTCGGGATTGACCAGGAAACATGGAATTCGATGCGAATCCATCACTGTTGTCAGTATTGAGACATATGTTAGTGCTTTGGCAGATGTTGTTGGCCATCAAAATGTAATCGCTGCCTCTCGTGTCAGTGGCAGCGTGATTGCTTTTCTAGATTCGTTGTAATCGGTAGAGCAGGTATGTACACTTGGTGTCCAAACAATAGATGATTGTTTTCTTTGTGTTCAGCCCTAGGTTAAACCTACCTAAGTAATACTCTCTGGTGTTCCACCGTTTATTTCAAATGCTGCCCATAAGGTAGAACTACAAAAATATGGGCGTGTTGTGAGCTCAGTCAGAGTAATTCCTCTGGGTTGCAAATTACCTCGGCTCAAATACGTCAAATCATTTCGCAGAGAAGTCTACATGATTTGCAGTGATAAAATTGATGCTGTCACAAACGTTACACACGAGCAACATACCTGCAGAATTTATTTTTTAACATATGAAATTGTTTGTAACAAATGCCACAAAAAGTTTCACATAAAACGCAACTGTCGACAAAATGACGAAACATACATACCAATAGTGGTGAAGCAGATGGAAACAACGGATACACGTATCTCACAACCAGAAACTAATAATGAAATCAATGAAACTGATACGAATGTACGAACTAATGATAATAAACAAACGGGAATTTCTCACACAGAAACAGAGAGTGTGAGTAATACTGATGAAGTACAAAGCAATGCTAAACAAGCTGAAAACGAAAACACAAACGATGAAGGTCAAAATGAAATGCATGCCGATCAAAGTCAAATTATTAGTGAAAAAAACAAAGCTACTGATGGATGTAAAACTAAAACTGATATCAATACAAACAAAAATAAAGCTCATAAAAATAAAACACGCTCTCAACATAAAACCACTGACACTAATGTAAACGACTTTGATCAAACTAATGTCATTGACACTGACGCGTGCGGTGCTCATTGTGAAGCAAATGATCTGTTAATAACAATGAAACTGATAACATAAATAGTTCAAGTCAGATTGACTCTTTAACTACTGATGTTGATCTTTCAGTGTCAGTCAATGATTCAATTGGTGTTTGTACTGGTGAGGACAGGGTTTCAACCCCTGACTCTATCCCTACGCTTGGTGGGGATGTTGGGCTTTCATTTTCTGGTGACATAGAGTTTTCTCCGGAGGTCATTGATGTCTTTACCCAAAAGTGTGTTGACCCTCCAGACAAGGATGACATTGATTCTATTTGCTCGGATATTTCTGATATATAGCAACTAATACAAGATGATCAAGCAAACGAAAGAACACTGTCCGATGAATCTATTAAGCTTTCCCTTAAGGATTCATACAACTCGAAAAGAATTGTAGAACACACGATAGAGTTTTGTTCTGAACTTAGGCTATTGGCGAGATCACTTCAACAATATCGTAAAAATACTGAAATGCCCATTAAAGAAAAAAATAGAGTCAACAAATGACATTCAATTTGGCAAAGCACTATATACATGTAACGAAAAATATTGTTGGTTTGAAAGCAATAGGAAACCGATAAATGAACTGTATGACGTGATGTTACAACTGAATTAAGTCTGCCACTATTCAGCTTCACTTTAACTTCTCTGACCACCGCTCTGTTACACTCTACCTTTCATTCACTTTCACCAGGAATCGTAATCCAGTCTGGTGCTTCAACACTAACCTCCTGGAAGACGAAGAATACTGCAATATAATTAGGGATTACTGGTCGAGAAATGCAAATTACCGTTTTAAAACAAATCAAGAGTGGTGGGATGTGGGAAAACTGGGAATAAAAGACTTAACCAAACAATACACTGCTACGCACAAACTTCAGACAGACTAAAGCTTATATGCAAAAAGCAATTAACGCCTGGAACAACAACGCACAGACTAACCCCAGTCTTACAAACCAACTCAAGGAGAAGCAAACATTATATGAAAACTTGGTAAAAAACGAAGTCCGGGGAGCAGTCATAAGATCTTGACACATGGTTCTTAATGTTGGAAATGCTAGTCGAAGCGCCAGCAGTGCTTCCGGACTTACCGGACCTGCCGTCCCAACCAGACGGCGGACTACCAACGAGCCCAGCAGGTATCACTTACATGCATAGAAGCTCTCAGTAGACCGCACATACGAAAGCCTTATCTGAGCGGGCTGCCAACGTCCTGGCCAGGGCGAACAGGGATTCCACCTACACGGCCTACATTTCTAGGCTGCAAGAATACACTGATTGGTGTAGCGGAAGGGAGATTGTTCCATACCATCCCTCTATTGGCCAGGTAGCAGGCTCCTTCGTCCACCTGTTTGACGAAGTGGGTTTGTCCTACGCAGCGAGCATTGGCTACAGGTCGGTCTTGTCCCCCACCACTCAGAATGTACGGGAACAAGACTAGCCGATTGTCCTATTATTAGGAGACTATTTACTGCTTTCCAGACGCCAAGACCCCCATACAAGGGAGCCGCCCAACTGGGACTCGTTGGCTGTGTTGTCTTCTCTAAGCAGACCACCTTTTGAGCCTCTCCAATCAGCACCACTCAAATTTTTGACGTGGAAAATAGTCTTCCTACTGGCCCTCGCCTCAGGTTGGCGCCTGTCAGAGCTAGGCGCGCACTGTCCTTTGCGGACGGTTGTGCCGCTTTTATGGATGATCAAGTTGTACTAAAGACACAAATCGGGTGTCTCGCCAAGTACCAAATCCCAGGACACGATCCTCAACCGATCGTCATCCCCCGGCTGGCAAATATTGTCGGTCCGGAGGATCAGGAGGAATTGCTTCTCTGCCCGGTCCGAGCGCTGAGTTGCTACGAGAACCGTACCAGGTTTTCTAGATGGGGAACCAAACACATGTTTTTGTCTTACGGCCCTGGCAAACAGGATAAGCCAGCTTCCCTGACTTCCGTCTCCAGGTGGATTACTGCGACTGTACTGGAGGTCTATAATACACTACCCTCTTCAACACAGACCTTGCAGAGACACCAAGTACGAGAACACGAGTTCCGTGCGATTGCTAACTCACTAGCGCTAGCGTCAGGTGCCCCCCTCAAACACATTCTGAGGGCAGGCTTCTGGAGAACGCAGAACGTCTTCATCAACTACTACTTAAGAGACACCCAATCTATTGAGCAGGGTCTCTTCAGGTTAGGCCCCGTCGTAGCTGGTCAGGCCTTGTTTGCTGACCCAGCCCGAACGACTGCAGGGGCCTCGGCGCATAGGCGATAAGTCAGTCTCGGCATTTTTGCGGGCAGATTGTCTGTTCCACTAGCACTTCCTGGAAGCTCCCAGGTTTCGCTTCTGTCGACCTACGCCCTCATGCGAACTGTTTCGGTCCTACTTCAAGCTTATCACGCCCGAATTCGGCTTGGGTCTAGCTTTCTCGGGCACACCAAACCCTGTCACCACAGCGGCATTGGCTTCTTGCTTCGGGGACAGCACAGGCAAGGTATCTTACCACCCTTCTTGGGTCTTAACTTAGATTTTTGGGTTTGTTTTCATCCCGGACTGGGGAAAAGTCTTTCATCGTTCTCCTTTTTTTGACTCCCGTGTGCGAAGCACAAAAAGGGAGTCTTTGCAGTTAGTGTGTCTGTCTGTCTGTCTGTCTGTGTGTCTGTCTGTCTGTTCCATCGATATCTCAAGAACCAATGTTCGGATTTCAATGAAACTTGGTATATAGCTTGTCTGGGGCAATGCGCAGATTTGATTAGTTTTTGGTTGACATCCATGCATATAAATGAGCTCATCTGCATAATAATGTGTGAATTTTAAGCTATTTCAGTTATATCTCAAGAAGCATTAAAACGATTTTTATGTAACTTGGTAAAAATGTTACTAATGATTGGCTGTTGCAATTCATTGTTGTATTTTACATTTTAATTAAAATTTAGCATTTTTTATGTATTTTTTTATTATTTTTTTTAAAAGTTGTTTATGCCCAATTGCATGAATACAACTGATAGGAATCGGTGAGTGGACTAATTTGCATAATGATGCGCATGCGTATTCTATTTCTTATGACCAGCAATTTATGATGGTGTCAGCCATTTTGTTATTTTCAGTGTGTTGTACAAAAACGAAGCAAGCGCTCGGGAGATGAAATGTATCAGTTTACATTATGAAAAGGTCTAAGAAATTACATGTATGATTTTTTATTATCGTATACATAAATAAATAAGTAATTGAACAAATGTATAACCTCAATGACTGTGAAACGAATTACTGTGCAAGCTAGTTTACATTCACGTGTGGTGTACAATTACACTCAAGCCACGGAACATTGAACCCTGTTTGAGCCCAGTCAAGAAAATAATGAATTTGAGATTCATCATCGCCAAAACCATGGCAGTGTTGAAGATATGAAAATGGTTGGTAGGTTCGATTTCATGGTAAAATGTTGTGTAAATTCGTTGTATTTGTGAATCCTGATTTATCACCGTATTATTGAACGCGAGAACAAATATGGTGACCTCCAGCATCAATGTAGTTGTATCAAGTCACTGCCGTAAGGAGATATTTCCTTTGTATCGCTTACCAACATTGTATTGTACTTCTTTCCTTTATTTTCCTTTACACATTTGGAAACTTGCATGGTGCACTTTCACCCCCACCTTCCCCAAATTACGAAGCTAACAAGTCGATTAGTAGGTATAGGATGTCTATGTGTGTTGATGACTACTACGTTGTGTAAGGGCTTCTCGTACGTAAAATGGGGCACATTCCCAGTAAAAAAAATATCTATTTACACAGAGCTGACAAAATTCGCCTACATGTGTAAATATATGTTGGGATTTGGAGAAAAAAATTCGTAAAACATGCCGAATTTACCGTGACAGGAGTGATCAATTTTGGTGCCGATTGTTGGTGGGCTGATCAGCATGTCGGATTATTTCTGAGAAAGTTCTTCGTGTGGGAAATCACAAAATCATTAGCACTAAGTAAGCTGGTTTACCTTATTTTTGTGTCAGAGTAACCTGTACAAATGACATGAATCGACATGCAATGATTACCAAAACAATTTGACAATCGGTGTCTCATTTGTTCACCGCCCCCTCAACACGGTGATTTGTTATGACGGTGATTTGTTATGAGGGGTATTTTTCCCGGCCCTTTTCGTCGGAAATTACGAATTCATTGGCTCTAATATATCCTAGTTTACTTTAGTTGTTTCATCCGATTATTCTGTACATTGACTTTACCTAGAAAAGGAAACAATCGGTGTCTGGCTTTGTTATATTTACACTATTGCAACACCTTATGTGGGCCCCCAGCGTGAGCTTCGTGTTTCACTATTTTTTTCATTGAATACATTACACGGCACGATATCCCTCAAATCGGAAGGCACATTTATTGCTCGAGTTACTGTTCCTATTAGGTTAAGCCATGGAGCAAAAAAGAAAATATGGTTAAGCTGAATACCATGCTTCATGTGGAATGTATAGACCGTGATGTCGGCATTAACTACTGGATGCATAGTGGAAACCACTGGGGCAACGCCACGCTGACCGGCGTCTCCTGCCTGGTAAAAAAATAACATGCGGGACGGGCTGCAGGGGTTTAAGCCATCGTAGATGTTTTCAAAACGAAAATTAGCGAATAGGTTTTGTTTTGAGCCACTTAAAATGTCCTGTGTGTATTTTTGGTTGATACTCATCGCGTGCGACGTGCCCCAGATAGTGTCAATTTATACGCAGTATCAAATGAGACGCGTTGGGGATTACTTTGAATTTTATGTACCGAGAAGTACGTTTGCCGTAAATTATTATTATTTGTTATGGTCCTGAGCTGTACGATGGTTGTAATTTTACCATGTCGATTTTTGGGATATATGAACCAATCCAAAAGATTGTGATGCCTTCCTTATTAATATACGTAACTGAAAATAAATAAATATAATATTTATTGAAACACATATTGATATTAAGATAGTGGTTTGAATTTTAGATATTTAGATTGTTTGTCAGAAATTTACATAGTTGTTTTTGCTACTTTACGTTTTCTGTGTTAACTAAATTTCTGAAATATGTTTAAATGCCCTACAAGTTATTTTGGGCATTTATTTGTTTACTATTTTCGTTGCATTTCATTTTCCCCAATGTTTTATGAATTATTTCAGTTTTCTTTTTAATGTTTCAATTTTGTATAGACTTTTTATGCATATTTTTAAGTAGGCTTATTGTAGGTATACAATGTCTATTTGTGTAGATGACTACTGGTGCCTCCTTATTTAATAGATTATTCATAATTTGTTTATCATTTTCAAATATTCCCGAATATTAGATCATGATCCCTATTCCCTCAGCACACGGGAGTTCTTTCTAAGCTTTCTTTGATTTTTGTTTGCTCGGAAAAACCCGCCACCTATCGGTGTCTGACTCTGCCTAAAGTTCAAAATAGTCATTTTGACTGACCGGAGTCTATGGTGGATAATTGGACGTACTGAATTTAGGCAAGGGTTCTCTGAACCCGCCTATTCACATAGTTCATACCCACCATAGCAGCTATACATGTGACACGGGTAAAGAAAATGAAAGGACTAGCTAAAACGGACGTCACTCAAGCCTTTAAGGCGAGACTAAAATGGAGAATTAACACCGAGTACAACTACCATCATCTCAACCATACCGTCAACCAGTTCAAGTACCAGTGGTGTAACAACAATGCGCTGGCATCCATTGCAGAAGATAAACTCGTCTACCCGGATTATTTGAAATAACACCATTATGAACATTGTAATCATCATCGTACTTGTTAATAACATTGAGAACTGTATTATTTATAATTAATCGATTCATACTTAATTATTGTCGTTACTACCTACCTGAATAATACTTACTCGTCATATCTATTCGCAATTGACATCTTGTGTTTCATGTAAACCTATATTTTTATCCTTTTTAGTCATGTAATAACAGAAATGTAAATATCTTTTTATACCTGCGAATACAAATTAGAAATGTATGTATGTATGTATGTATGTATGTATGTATGTATGTTTGTAAATGAGCATACACACGCCTTCACGTCGCTCTCCTGGTAAATCGATTTTTCATCCTTTTATAGGTCAGTTATTACACTTTATTTCACTGCACCTTTTTTGTAACCTTCCCGTTTTGGTTGGTGCTTCTCTTGGTTGTTTTGGCAAAAATCTGCCTTGTTCTCAGTTGTTTTAGTTTTCTCTGTTTGTGTTACTCGTCAAGAGGCCTGCCAAGATGGCCGCCTCCATGACGAGTACACGTGTCAACCCCTTTGCCGGGTTGACACGAAAACATGGAGTTAAATGCATGTCACTGGATGGCGTTAAAATTGAAAAATATGTTGAGGCTTTCTCACAGCTTTGTGGTCCGGAAAAAATTGTTGCAGCCTCTCGTGCTAATGGCAGCGTAATTGTTTTCTTTAATTCACTTGAGTCTGCCGAATCTGTGTGTGCATCTGGGTGTGGAATTGAGCACACATTTATTACTGTACAACCACTCGTGAAACCCGCAACGAAAGTTGTGCTATCTGGTGTACCCCCCGTTTATACCCGACTACCTACTACAAGAACAACTTTTACGGTATGGTAAAGTAGTGAGCAAAATAAATACAATTCCACTAGGTTGCAAAAGTCCCAATTTGAGACACGTTAAAAGTGTTCGCAGACAAGTATACATGCTGTGCGATCATGATAAACTAGAAGGTGTGCTTAATGTCGTTTTTGAGGAGCGTATTTATCGAATTTATTTGTCAACGGACGAGATTATCTGTTATAAATGTCACAAAAAAGGCCACACTAAACGTAACTGTAGTCAGATTATAACACCTGTCCCTACACCAGGAGTCACTAACAATACAAACTCACAAACTGATTTTCAAAACGATAACAAAAACGGAAATCAAAACCCAAACCATGACGATAAAAATCCCCCAAATGATATGCAAACCGATAATGTTACAGATAGTGAAACAGCACAATCGATACCACACAAAACGTTAATATAAGTAAAGAAACAAATGTGAACGAAGCGATCGACACAACGTCATCTGAACCAGCTCAAAATAAACAATCTGCCACGCGTTCAGTCGTTTCTAATGCAAATGATGCCTCTCAAAATGAGTGTGTCAATGATAATACACCCACACCGTCACTCATTCAAACAGACCCGCATTCCACTGAAACAATTGATACAACCACTCGCTCAACTGAATCTGAACCAAACGGCTCAACAACTACCACTGATGCGGCGGAGGTACAAACCCTCTCCGCTTTTCCTCTCTCTTACGCTGCTGTCACTTCAACGCCCATTGATGTCTTTGACAGGAAGCAGACCTCATCATCCTTTCCCTTTCACGACATGGACGATGTGGAGTCCGCTTACTAATAAGATCACTAACTGATTTCCGCAAAAACAATGACCTGCCGTCCAAGGAAAAGGTCCGCATCCAACGACTATCCTGCAGAATCGCTAAAAATATTGGGATCACAAGAACACCCGTTGAAAACAAACGGAGCAATGAAATCCTCGATAAAAAGCGTGGTATTTCTACTACCTGTAGTAGAAGGTCAAAAAGAGATAAACAGTAAATTGTATCATGACAACTATAATAATGGACTCTCCACTTGAGACGTATCAATGGTCTATTTGTTGCTATCATATTCATCCATATACGAGTATTAGTGTTATTATATTATTTATTGTTCCAATAACTGGATCTATGTTCTTCATAGTCATTGCTGGTCAGATTTTAACATCTGTCTTCTTGCCTACATTGTGCTATTTAATACCCTTATTTGTCACATTTATCAAATCGATTTTAGGGAATGTTTTCACCGTTGAAATAAAACTCTGCTCTGCTACTAGTCTTTCAGGTATGTTCACTATGGCAACAATGCTTCTTGGGTATTATCTGTACTGCTCAGTCGTTGATATTATAAAATCAAACATGCAGATTGCTCTTGCAGTCGATATTCAACTATCCTCCGTTATGTGTATGACAATTTTGCCAGCTATGTTCACCATAGCAACAACGTCCGAGCTATTTGGGTATTGTCTACTCTGTCCATGGTTTAATAATGTAAAACCATGCCTAGAAATTAATTCCGAAGTTGATATTCAACTTGTTTGTGATACATCAAAGTTTGTAACTGGTCTGTCAACTATCACCGTAGCAGCAATGTTTGTATTCTGTGGCATTTTTTTACATTACTCATGACTCAATACTATATACATAGTTTTTGGTTTCACAGCTGACTTTCAACTATTCTATGTTACACCTGAGTGTGTAACGAGTGTACAAGCTATTGTCACCATGGCAATAACGTCGTTATCTGGGCTGTGTCTATATCACGCATCTTTTAATATCTTAAAATCAAACCTGAAACTGGTTCTCATAGTTGAGTTTCAACTATTCTATGTTACACCTGAGTGTGTAACAAGTGTACAAACCATGTTCACCATGGCAACAACGTCGTTATCTGGGCTGTGTCTATATAACGCATCTTTTAATATTTTAAAATCAAACTTGAAACTGGTTCTCATAGTTGGGTTTCAACTATTCTAAGTTACACCTGAGTGTGTAACAAGTGTACAAACCATGTTCACCATGGCAACAACGTCGTTATCTGGGCTGTGTCTATATCACGCATCTTTTATTTTTTTAAATCAAACTTAAAACTGGTTCTCATAGTTGGGTTTCAACTATCCTATGTTACACCTGAGTGGGTAACAAGTGTACAAGATATTGTCAGCATGACAACAACGTCGTTACTTAGGTCTTGTTTATATCATACTTTTTTAATATTTTAAAATTAAACGACCATACTTTTTATAAATACACATCATACTATAGCCAAGCTTATCATAATGCCGGCTCTCTATTTAAGGTAGCTATCCTGCTTCACAACTCGTGTATAATAGCGATTAGCATCATGAGCTACTCCTTTGTTCGTTTTGACTTTCAATACTACCAGTTTGAACTCGTCTGTCTCCGTGTTAGCACCTGCAAAACATGGAATAGTCGATGTGTCTTGATTCAATGTTTTTTAAATAACATTCATGAATTGTTTTTTTCTGGTCTTGTTCTCTGTTTCGTACATGGCTGATGTATCTGAGCTGACATGGAACGTCCATGGATGTCGTGACGCATTTAAACGATACCAACGTTTCGAGTTCATCAAAATTAATCATCCTAGTTCATTTTATTTTCTACAAGAAACACACACCATCAAATCCGATGAATCTACTTGGCAAGTTGTCTGGAGAGGACCGGTTAGTTTTAGTCACGAAAACACACACTCAGCTGGGGTGGCAATATTGTTAAACCCAAACAGAAAGTTAACTATATTAAATGTTGACAATGTGATCAGAGGACGACTACTGCATGTTCATGTTGATATTGATGGTCTTCCGGTTCATTTAATAAATGTTTATGCACCAACAAATGGCCCAGAACGTATAGAATTTTTTCAACACGTAAAATGTCCCATTAATAGATTGAATAATGACTCCATTATAATGGGAGGGGACTTTAACTGTAATCTCAATGCTAATGTAGACAGAGCTGACAGCTCTGAACCACATGCTCACTCTTCAACATCGTTGCAACACATTGTCCGTCGATGCAAGCTCGTAGACGCATGGCGTACTCTTCACGCTACCACTAAACAATTCAACGGAAGGAGCCTCTCAAGTGGCCACTTAAGCTTCTTAACGGGCTTATTTTATTTTGTTTCAACCCAAGTTAATCCCGATGAGGACGTTGTCTAGCTCATCTTTGATGTCGATGATAGTTTGCGATTGTTTACACAAGTAACGAGCTAGCGGAATATGATACAACCCCGCTGATTTTTAAATGTGACCATAAAATATATGCGCATTATGAAACTACGGTCATCACACATGCGCAGATGAACGTTTGACTTCACAGATTTCACATGTTTTAGTTATTAGCAACTGTAACAAGAACGAGAATTCGAGTGTCTACAACAAAAATTCCTAAGGACTCCTAAAAAGTATTATCACTGAGAAATTGTCTAGGCATGCCCTTCTTTCGATACTATCTTTTCTGGCGGTGTTTGCCGATGCCCGGTGGTCGAAAATTTCAATTGTTTCGAGTGTCAAACCCACGCAATGACAATAGTACCATTGAATAATTCAATAGTTATTGTCACAGGCAATTATTGATTAAGTCTTATCACCATTACAAATACAAACAGATTCACAATAGTTCATCAGTTCTTCTTCAATCGATGTTATATTTGCCAAGTTCGCCAAAATCTCCGGAAACAACAGCAATCAAACTGGACGCCACTTTCAGTCTTATTTATGCGAGGTTCGTCTATCGCTTCCGAACATGCCCCGAATATTACCGAATGCTCGAGATTAGCGTAACCCATTGTACGAAGGTGTTAAGAGCTAACGAGAACCAATGTTTGTGACCAAACAATGACAAACGATCATGGGGTAAAGCTAAAACAATAGCGTCGTGGCTCCTTCCGTTAGTACCTTCCATGGTCAAACAAAATAAAACTTCTGATCATCAAAATAAAACAACTGATAGTATTGCAATAGCACTGATCAAAAAATACTCGCAACAGTGACACGCGCAATGCTGATTCTTATGTAAATGACCTCAACCACAGCAATGAAACTGATACACAATCTGACTCTTTGACTACTGATCTTGTTATTGAAATGTCTGTTGATGGAACTGGTGTTACCTGTACTGGTGAGGAGAGGGTTTCAACCCCTAACTCTTTCTCTGGGCTTCCTGGGGAACCCTGTGTTTCGTTTTGTCCTCCTGACGAATCCATTGACGTTTTTGACAGAAAACGTCATGTTTCTGAATATCACCCTGACGACATGGACGAGGTTGAGTCAGTTGCTTCTGATATGTCTGATGTCTCTCAGTTGTTTCCAGATGAAAGAGAAAAACTTTTACCTGATGATACAGTCAGAGCCTTTATTGAGAGCTCTTATAAATCAAAAAGGATCATTGAACATGCCACACAGTTCTGTCCTGATTTAAGACTTCTTACGCGCTCACTCAATCACATGCGCAAAAACACCGACTTTACTAGCAAGGAAAAAATAAGAATCCAAAGAATGACCAACAAAATAGCTAAACACTATATAAAATTAAACAAACAACAAAAAGTTGGTGCAACTGAGTGCAGTCTGCCTGGAGCCCAGAGCAAACGCAGTGATGAAGTACTTGACAAAAAACGTGGTATATCAACTACTAAGAGTAGTAAACTACGAAGATAATTACCTTATTTATGGTATTGAGTAACATTACGAAGAGCTCATTGTACTATTTTGTCTACTTTGTTGTCATGGCAAATTTGTCAGGAGTTACTTGGAATATACACGGATGTCGAGATTCCTTTAAGAGATATCAACTTTTTGAACACATTAAACTAAACTTGTCCAATGATTTTTGTTTCCTACAGGAAACTCATACTGTACCCAGTGATAATAATAATAATAATAATAATAATATAATAATATTTATTTATTTGCCCAATAATAATAATAACAATAAGAAACACTGAAACAACAAAACAAAAACAAAAACAAAAGTAAGCCAAACAGAAAAAATGAAATCAGAAAATAGCTTACTGCAAGTCTTGTCTGATTTCCTATATATATTGGAAGTAAATTATAATGTATATAGTAGAGGGCCAAAATAAGTATATCAATATGAAGATTAACTAACCAAATTAATAAATAACTAAACAAATGAATATGAAAGTTAATACAAATCGGTGATGAATAAACATATAGCTTATTAATCAATAAGTGAACAAATATGTCTGTATGGCATCACACTTTGCCAACACCACGACCAGCACCAAACACCACAGGGCATCCGCGAAAGTGGTACCGCCAAAACTAACCTGATGCCATACAGAACTTCTAAGTCTAAGAAAATAAGTTTTGGAAAAATCAATCAGGTAAAATAAAATGAATAAATAAACAACTTAGCAAACACAATCATATGTATCTAGTTTTCTGCCAATAATAATTGTTTAGTCATTTCTTTGAACGAACTGCGTGAGATAATTGACCTAATTTTAGCCGGGATTTTATTCCATATTTTTGCACCTGAGTATGTAATCGTAAACTGGCCAAATGCTGTACGGGTATATTCAACAAAAAGATTTTGATTGTGGAGTTGTCTGGTTTGGTATGGATGATGGATAGGTTTGAAATAGGTTTGAAATAGTCATTAATATTATTGGCAGAATTATGAATTATTATTAAGTCATGGATGAAAGTACAGGTGACTAATTTGTGCATTTTATAGGTATCAAGGATGTTTAATTTTTTGAATAAAGGGGCCAAGTGTTCAGTGAACGAACTAAACGTCATTGCGCGAACTAACATTTTCTGGGTCATATAAATGGTATTTAAGTGTGAGTGATATGTATTACCCCAAACCTGTATAAGGCTGTATAAGGGAATTATAATGCAATATTAAAATGTTAAGGGGTATGAAGTTTCTGAGTTTATATAATAGGCCACATTTTTTTCTAATTATACTGTTGATGTGATCGATGTGACATGACCAATTAAGATGTTTATCAATTAAAACACTAACTTCCTCAACACAATGGGTAATGAACCACATTGGCGTGTTGTTTGGAGAGCCCCAATTTATTCTTCTCATGAAAATACCCATTCTGCTGGGGTTGCTATACTTTTTAAAATAAACACGGATATTGATGTGTTGAATTTTAACAATGTCGTGCCTGGTCGTCTGTTGCACTTGCACGCTTCCTGTACACTTATTCAATGTATACGCTCCAACCAATGGACCGGAGCGCTTAGAATTATTTAAGGTTCTTAACAATTCTCTTAACAACTTGAATAATGATCCAGTTATCATTGGAGGCGATTTCAATTGCACTCTAAATTCAGAAAATGACAGCCCGGAAACACACTTACCTTCATCTAATCTACTTTCAAATATCTGTCACCGGTTCAAACTAGTTGATGCTTGGCGCAATCATAACACTACTGCAAAACAATTCACCTGGAGTAGACAAGAAA
This sequence comes from Saccoglossus kowalevskii, assembly GCF_978046115.1. Taxonomy (NCBI): domain Eukaryota; kingdom Metazoa; phylum Hemichordata; class Enteropneusta; family Harrimaniidae; genus Saccoglossus; species Saccoglossus kowalevskii. The sequence goes on along the minus strand of NC_140658.1, from coordinate 10,499,944 downwards.
GTCAATCTCGCATTGACACATTTTACATTACAAAGTCTCTACTTACCCGAATCAAATCTTCTTCCATTCAGCCTCATATAAATTTGTCTGATCACTGCCCTGTTACACTCCATCTTTCTTTCACTTCCTATACATATCGCAACCCTGTCTGGTGCTTCAACTCCAGCCTCCTGCAAGATGAGAATTATTGTAAAATTGTTAATGAATACTGGTTAACTTGGAGAAAAGAGAGAGGGCGCTTCAAATATATCCAAATGTGGTGGGATATAGGGAAGCTGAAAAATAAAAATATTAACCAAACAATATACTTCTAAGCTCTGCACTTACTACAGACAAACTAAACACTGTATGCAAAATGAAATCACTGCTCTTGAAAAGGAAGTACAGTTGCACTCCACTCTGATCAACCAACTTAATGAAAAAAGAACTCTACTTGAAAACTTGTTAAAAAATGAGGTCAGTGGAGCAGCAATACGCTCCCGGCACAAGGTGTTGAATGAGAATAATGCACCAAAATCTTTCTTTTTTAACATCATAATGTCACAACTAGAAAAACAAGATGGTACCATCACTAATACACCCTGTCAAATGAGACAGCTTACAAGATAATTATATTCAGACTTATTCTCGCCCAATCCTGTGTCACTTGCCTGCCAACAAAAACTGCATGCAAACCTCCCCCAACTTGATGAAAACCCAACCATGAAAAGCGACTGTGATGCCGAATTAACCTATGAAGAACTAACATCAGCAGTCAAATGCATTGCCACTGGCAAATCTCCAGGAATAGACGGCCTTCCAGTCGAATTTTACAAACACTTTTTGGCCAACTTTTGGCAACGACTTATTCCAGGTTTTCCAAGCATCAATATCATCTGGTGAACTGCCACTCTCTAGCAGACGAGCTATTATAACTCTTCTTCCTAAAAAAGGAAATACTAACCTGTTGAAAAATTGACGTCCTGTTAGTATATTGTGCGCCGATTATAAAATCTTCGCACAGGCACTTTCCCTTAGAATGAAACCTGCACTAACATCATACACATTGACCAGAGTTATTGTGTCCCTGGCAGACAAATATTTGATAACATCAATCTAGTGCGTGACGTCATCACGTATGCAAACATCAATAACATCACATTGGGCATCGTTTCGTTGGACCAAGAAAAGGCCTTTGACCGTGTAAACCACGGGTAGCTTCTGAAAACCCTAGAGGCTTTTGGGTTTGGTGAGTTTTTCATCAAATATATCAAACTAATCTACTGTCAGGGGGAAATTCTCTTTCTCTCGGGTTCTCCACACTTGTCAGGGGGGGAACTCGTCTCGTCTCTATATCTCGTCCCCTTGAGGTACGGGATCGGGAAAGTCACTTATACTTTACAGTCAAATAAGACACACACAACGAAATACGTTTCAGCTCTCGTCTTAGTCGATCTGTTGGAGCACTCTATAAGACACAGCGCCCTGGGGAAAAGTCCCCAAGACTCTCACAAGGCTGACCCAAGACTAGCCCAAGACTGGACTGCCTCAAGGCTCGCCCCTGGACTCTCTCGGACTACGTCTCTCTCTTCTCTACTGCGTCTATCGTGCTGTGTTCGTCAAGACCAACTCAAACTCTCTTTATTCATTTTCAAAACTCTAACCAATTACAAAACAGTAAAAAGACTCTAGGGCGTAACCTTCAATCATAAAGCCAATCACACTAAGTACTGAATACGTCATATCTTTTGATTAATCGTTCACTACATTAATAACTATGGATATAAACTGTCAGAATGAGTAGTCTAAAAAGCGGTGGTTATCTGGTAATTAGTTCCAAATCACTGAGCCAAGTTCCGTCCAAAACTTCAAATAGACCTAAACGATGACAGACATAACACAGCAATTCAGCTAATAATCAGCTAATTAAGTCGGTCAACAGATACGCAAAAACAAATTCATGACACTACACACAAACACAATGTCTCATTCATGTGAACAGTTCAATCACCTCACCACTTCCTTTTATGCGTGGCATACGCCAGGGTTGCTCGCTGTCTGGGCTTGAAGGTTTGAAAGTGCTTGGTGTTTTTATCGGCAATGATCCCAAATATGAGGAAAGAAACTGGTCCGATGCCGTTGAAAAATTAAATTTAAACTTGATTGGTTTTCCAAATATGCGCCTTCAATGTCTTACAGAGGGCGCACTCTTATAATCAATCAACTGGTTGCCTCCAAAATCATACATAAGTTTGTTTGCCTATGTCCACCTAAAAACATAATCAACCAATAACAGAAACTATTTCTGGATTTCCTTTGGCAGGGGCGGCATTGGCTCCCTGTTGAAATAGTTTACCTACCTCCATTTGAAGGTTGACAGGGTCTTGTTCACCTTCCATCACGTATTACCTCGTTTCATATACAATACATCCAAAGATACCTGAACCTCAGTTCCAACCATCCTTGTTTCACCTTCACAAGTCTTTTTCTTAGTCAAGTAAACAACCTGAAATACACTAAACAGTTATTCATCACAGATGTACAGTACTCCTTTCAAAACACGCCTGAATATTATTGCAGGTTACTGAAAATTTGGTCTTCCCTAACTTCATTAAGAAAAAAATTACCAACCACGTATGATGAAGTCCGTGGCGAACCTTTGCTATACAATAAACTAATACTGCATCCCATCCATGATGAACCACTTACCCTCACACATTTTCGTGAGGCGGGAGTCACTAAAATTGATGACCTGGTCTCAATCAATACATGGCTTGACTCTGATGAACTGCAGGGCAAAATACCAATCTATTGAAAAAGGCTCCTTGACATGGCTCTAGATGTAGTCCATAAGGCAATCCCTGTAAAATTCAAAGAAATTATAAATGGTCAAAATGGTAGTGGCACACAAGTCACAGAAAATACCTACCATTTAGAGCTACTGTACAGGGATGATCACAATGACACGCTCTTAAACTGTCCGCTATAACCTCCCATAAAAGGTGCCATCTATAAATTTATAGTATGCACAAATAAAATATCAAAACACCAGGTCAACAAAAACATCTGGGCAGACATTCTATCACTACAGAATGCACATGAACCCATATATACAGACAGCTACATTACACCAATAACCAACAAAGATGGGGATCTTCAGTGGCGCTTCTTACACGGGGCCTATCCCACAGGAGGTTTCCTACTGAAATCCAAATTGCAAAACACTGACGGCTGTCCTTTCTGTAGTGCAACGGATGATCTTGTTCATATATTTATTGAGTGCATCAGATTAACCCAGCTGTTTCTCACTCTTAAAATCATTACAAAGAAGCTATGCGATCAAGACAACATACCCATAGCACATTATGTGCTCGGCCCACCAAGAAGGAAGACCATCACCCTCACACATTGCCTGCTGTGCTATTTGCTTAGCTCTGTTAAATCAGTAATTCACATCACGCGATTTAACAAGCTGAGGGATTCTACTCAATCTGATGCACTGCAGTGCTTTAAATCGCGTCTTAAACGGAGAATCAGAGACGGGTTCAACTACCACCTGTTGACTAATTGATGTATTTAGAGCCCAGTGGTGCATCAATGATGCTGTAGCAGTACTCAATGGGCAGGAGCTGACATTTCCAGACTACCTTGACAACGGTTAAGCTACCAATGCTTACTACTGAAAAGGACACGACCAAGCCCACACTGGCAAAAAAACGATTATTTACACTACTATCTTATTTATATCAGTCTTTATTTGAAATTTATGTAATAATTTAAATCAGTCATTATTATTATCAATTTTATCGTACTTAATTTAATCGTTATTATTAATCCACCAATGTATCATTCTTTCATTCGTTTTATCAAATCAAAACTCATTTCAATCGTTCCTTTCCCCTCACCTATGTGTGAGTTTTTATACTTATTAATAAAAAAAGAGAAATGTCGCCTAATGTCTCAAGTACTAATCATCATACTTCAATGAGACTTGCAACATAGATTTTCAAGGACTATGCATATACCTGTTTAGTTTTAGGGTAAATAATTTTGCATATTAATTGCCTAATTTGCATAATTAGTAAATTTTTTCCATGAATGTTTCACTGATATATAAAAAACGACTAATTTGATTTTAATGAAACTTTTAAAGAGAACTCATCATCACATTTCAATGAACCTAGGACTATGCAAAGACCCAATTAGTTTTGGGTAAATATTTATGCTTATTAATCACCTAATTAACAAAATTAATTAACAATGATATCTTAATTACTGATCATCTCATTTGAATAAAATTTGGTACATAAAAGCTCTAGGATAATAGACAGGCCCGATTAATTTTGGGTGAAAAAATTGTTCATATTAATTCTCTAATTAGCATAATAATTCATATTTGTTTTTTGTTCTAATCAAATTTCAAGGAAACTTGGTACATAAATATTACATTACGCAGACCTTATTCGTTTTACACTCAAATCTGTTCATATTAGTTACCTCATTTACATAATTAGTTTTCACCTTTTCCATCAATATCTCAAGTACAAGTAATTTTGAATTAATTTTTGATGTGTCTTCAATACTCTCAGCACACGGGAGTTCTTTCTAAGCTTTTTTTGATTGCAATTGCATTCCACTTTGTATTATATGCTGAACACCCCCATGAAATGTAAAATTAGTTAGTCTTGCCACAAATCCTGCAATACTAAATCAGGCATTGTTAGCTGCTGTTGACAGTCAACAAGAGCTTATGTTCTAGTCTTGTCTGTCTTTCTGTGCAGCAGATTTTGAACTAGTGCTTAGATTAAAATGAAACATGCAATAATTGTAAGTGTTGTTGTTAATATGAATATAATTCATTAGCTTAATTAGTATCTGAATTAAATTCTTGTTGGCACTTTTCAATTCAGATTGTTACCTTGATGCAAGTTTAATCTGAAATATCAGGTCCAGTGCCAGCTCTTAATTCAGCTTACTTTTTCTCAGAACTTTTCATTTTTAATGAGTTATCAAATATGCTTACATTGTATCACACAAGTTTATTACATATTTTTTGTTTTGCCCATGGTAAAATAAAGCGAACAAAATTATGAGTGACAAATTGTCACACTTTTGAGAAATACTTTCTTTAACTATGCTTTTTTGATAAAATTACTCTTTAATCTAACTAAGGTCATTTAGTCAAATACAAATTGGGACCGATGATGTAATCGATAATGTTTGTAGTACGAATAATGTCTTTCGTGTGCTATCAGTGTCATAAGGTTAAGTACATACAGTACGGTTGAAGTATAAGGAGTACTGTCTTCTGCAGAATATTGCCAAGATTTGAAATTATATTTTTTTCTATTTTTTTCTAGCTATATGAAAAATTTGGTTTAAAGGCAGAAGATGTACCTGAATCTTTTGGCCGCCAGAAAGACTGGAATGTTGATCTAATCCCTAAATTTTTCATGGCTAATGGTAAGTTGTCATTCAAAGTAAAGTGTAGCAACTACAGAATTTTATTCAATGTGACTGACCCAATTATGATTTTGTGGGTACAAATTCTTACATTTTTTATTGCTGAGGTAGGTCATTGTGTTTCTGACATGTAGGGAGGTGGGGTATGTTAGTTATGTGACCAAATGTATTCACAATTGCACTGGAAAATCGCAAATGCATAACAGTTGACTTGTTTGTTTCTGTCATGTTAACATTTTTTACACACGACTCTATCAACGAAGAGTTATAAATTTTGAGTTGCCTGGTTATGACAAGTGAATGTTGCGTAAAAGATGTGTACTGCAGTTTGAAGTTTAGTAGATTTTTTTGAATACCACCACTGTATAAGTCATGTTATAATACAACATGTGTGGATACCGAGATGACAACTGATACTTTTGCTCTATTTTGGAGCACATGCTCTTACATAAGTTACAGTGGTGTTTCTATTGAAATTAGTATTGATTAATAATTCAGTATAGAACAAATGTGATTTTTGTTTATATGTTCATATGGGCTGATGTTTGAGACGCACTCTTGGTAGATCAAATGCAGTACTTACCAAAAATCATGTATTGTGTCTTTCAGGCAAGCTAGTCAAATTACTAATACACAGTGGTGTTACTAAGTTTTTCGAATTCAAATCTGTAGATGGTAGTTATGTTTACAAAAAAGGTTATAACATTCATAAGGTTCCAGCTGATGGAAAAGAAGCTTTGGCTACAAGTAAGTACAAATGTATTCTGTATTTTTGATTGTATCAGCTTGTATTGTTGAAGTAATATAAACAAGATTTGCAAGGTAGCATTCAATCTGTTCATGTAGTCCGCAAATTTCATCTATCTGTATTCGTGTGTGTGCGCATGTTGGTCTGTCTGAACTGTATCTTCAACATGCCAGGTTCAGACTTTACACACACATCATATCACACATAAACACGTTCATGATCCAATTCTAGATGGCCAAATAGTGGCCATTATAGTGGTAAAATTTATTAAAATCAAGCGATTCTGTCATTCTAGAACTAGATTCTTAGTCGTGTTTTGAGAGACAGTTGAAACAGTCTATGGCCACCCGAAGGAACTTCAGATTTTTGTCCTTTATAGACTAATTAATTAATGAATATTAATTAGACCATAGTCGCTAATATCTATTATTAAACAATGAATCGGTGTAATTTTAATCTCATTTTGCTTACATGAACTATGGTGCATACATTGTCAAACAAAAAAAATTATTTTAGTATATATGAAGGAGATTTGTATAAATATAATCCACAATTGCATCAGTTATGTGAACAATTTAGCATTTGTTTAGTGGCCGTTAATTATTACTGGAGGCATTCTGGAAAAAAATCAGATTTCCTTCTAGGTTTTTTAACAATTATTACATTTTCTTTTTGCAAATTTCTCCAACATAACATTTATCCAGTGGTACATCCAAACTGACCCATTCAATGTGAAAATAAATGTTGAAAGCTGGTCGGTCCTGCATTATGCAATAGTCAAACAATTAAAAATCATTACTGACTAACTGAAGTCAATTGAACAGCTTTGCTGCAGCCTTCAATTATTACATATATCGGGACTGTAATGACCAGAAAATTCACAATTCTACTTTAAAAAGAAAAATGAACTAAAAGCGAAAGACTCTTTGACACAGCTTTTCCAGTAACTTCATAGCACCAAATCGCACGTGCAAGACTCTATTTACATAATGATTACTCAATTTTCGACTTTTACACTGATATCTTAAGTATTAATCGTCGCATTTCAATGAAACTTGGTACATTGATGTCATAGGACAATGCACTGACCTGAGTTTGGGTTAAAATGTGTGCATATTAATTATCAAATTTGCATAATTTGTTTAGCCAATTTTTGGCTTTTACATATCTCAAGTACTCATTAAGCAATTTCAATGAAGCTTGGTAGATATATGCTCTTGACAATACACATAACTGATTAGTTTTGTGTTGAAATATGTGCATATTAATTATCTTATTTGCATAACAATTAGTTTTCAGCTTTTCCATCAATATCTCAAGTACTTATCTTATTTCAATGAACCCTGATACATAAATACTCCAAGACATTGCAACAATCTAATGTAATCTAATGTTTTGGGTTTATTTACATCCGTAATAATTACCAAATGTGCATAATAATTTCCACCAAGTTTTTCAGTATTCAACATCACATTATAATGAAACTTGTGGCCCTGGAACAATACACAGACCTAAATATATGCATAATAATTACTTAATTTGCATAATAATTCATTTGGTTCCTTGGGGTAATCCACAGACATGGTTAGTTTAATGTTGAAAAACATGTGTATTGATTATCGAATTATTATTAGCCCATTTCTAATATCTCAAAGAATTACATTTAAATTGAATTTGTGGTAGAGTTGTTGGAAATAATTAGACTGAAACCACATATGTTATTTATAATAGATAATTTGTAATTTTGATAATGTGGAGTACATTGTTTTCATTCACGTTGTACATCTCAAATAGCAGACAAATATTAGTTGCCAAGCTCTTTATTTTGAAAGGCTAATCTTCAATTTTGAATTAATTTTAATGTGTCTCCATGTGTCTTTTTTTTCTAAGCTGTCTTTTATTTGTGACTATGAACAAGCAGCCAACACAAATTATTTTGCCTTCAATTCGGACTTTGCCATTATAAATGCATATTTGCTTTACTGAGTAGCTGAAAGCTCACTGAATAACACATGTACACATGTTCTACTATTATTCCTTCTAGGTTTAATGGGATTCTTTGAAAAGCGCCGATACCGTAATTTTTTGAATGATGTTGCTGCTTTTGAAATTGGTAATCCCAAAACTTATAATGGTATTGACCCAAATACAACCACAATGCAAGATTTGTACCGCAAATATGGCTTGGATGATAATACTGCAGATTTCACTGGTCATGCACTGGCACTGCATAGAGATGACAGGTAAGCAGCATTATACCAGTTAAAGTTGCAATTATTTCAAAATATAGTTTGTCTCTAGTTAGTGATCCGGAAATCTGCCAACAGCTAATCCAAAATAGATAAATAAATAATCTTGGAATATTGTTTTTAGCTACAAACAAGAAAATGTTTTAGACACAATAGAGCGAATTCAACTGTACGATTCATCTCAGAAACATTATGGCAAATCTCCATATTTGTACCCACTGTATGGACTGGGAGAACTTCCAGAAGGCTTTGCAAGGTTAGTATGTGAAGATCATTTGTCATCGCATAAGTAAACAATTGTATTTTACCCACACATGTTGATAGAAATGTATATTTATTTACAGGCTATCAGCTATATATGGTGGCACCCATATGCTTGACAAACCAATTGACGCTATTGTATATGATGACAATGGTGAGGTTTGTGGTGTCACATCTGAAGGTGAAACTGTCAAGTGTAAAACTGTTGTGTGTGATCCCACATATGGAACAGATAAGGTCAAGAAAGTAGCTCAAGTAGTACGTGCTATTTGCATCATGACTCATCCTATACCACGTACAAATGATAACGCCTCATGTCAAATCATCATTCCACAAAATCAAGTGAGTAGGAAATCAGGTAAGCATATTATTTTCTGGGTTTTGCCTAGTCTGACTTGATGACTGGCTATTAATTATTCACGAGTTAATTAATATACATGTTTGTTATGCAGCTGCTTTGACACTTTATATATATGTACCCTGTGTGGACCACTATTAGATTGAGATATTCATGAGAATGTCTTCACTTCTGTAATTTTAGCAAATATGTTTGTAATGTTTAGCTCAACAGGGTAACCCTATTTCAGCCATCAGGGATCCTTGTTCAAATGATTCGTTTAATGCTAGTCAATTTTTTCTACACTCTCTAAGTACACACAAACTGTTTCTAAGCTGTATTTGATTCTTGAATTTAGTTATAACCCTCGTTGAATCTGTGAAAATAAGAATAATTAATATGATTGAAATATTATTATATAAAAAGTTACCAGTGAACTGAAAATCGAAGTATATTTTAATATGTAACCATGAATGCGAAACAAGGTTACTGATATCCAGCATTGTTATCCATTGTAGATATCTATGTGAGTTGTGTATCTAGCACTCATTGCATAGCAACTTATGGTTTTTATGTCGCAACGGTATCCACCACTGTTGAGACTGACAACCCAGAAGCTGAATTACAACCAGGTCTTGATTTACTTGGCCCAATAGAACAGAAGTTTGTGTATGTAGCTGACATATATGTACCTATTGATGATGGTAAAAAGTCTAAGGTATGGCATTACATAATTACAGAAATTGAAGTCCTTTTATCTCCACCGTTTTCATCATCTTGTGTGACTTGTATCAGATTTACATTATTTGCTGTATTAAGCCATACTTACCTTACATCCAATTGATAGTAAGATATTGATTGCAAACTATTTGACATTGCTTGATCGTGTCCTTTAATTTAGAAATACAATACACCATATTGCTAGAAACTGGTAGACAGAAGTTTTTAATTGTGCTTCCAATAGTGTTCCAAGGCAGGCCTCCTAGGTTTAGTTATAAAAAATGTCCACAATCCTAATAGCCAGTTGCTTAAATGTATGTTTGACAGGAGAAATACAATTCTAAGGGAGCTTCTATACTACCTGTGGTGGTCAGATATTTCATTTTTTGTTAACTGAAGTTTGATTTTTGTGATTCTTTTTTAGTTACACGCATAATGACCTAATGTGGCCATACAGAGTGATTTTTCCCTGGACTCTCTTGGACAGGCAGCTAGCTAGTACTAAATAAAATGAGCATGCAAATAGAATGCACTGGCAACATATATTCTGATGGAAAGTGCATGTATGCATAACTGGCTACTTTGATACAAAGTGAGGTGCTCACTTGCATATGTCATTACCACACATAGATTAATTTACATAAACCGCTTCTGCTACGCTTATAGTTTTTCGGAGGAGGAACTATTTAATACAAGAACTATTTTAAGGGAATATGGCCCACACATTTTCTGTAAACCATTGGCGGGAGTGACAGAGCAAATACGAAAGTACACAGCATATACACTGTCAATACATGGGAGCACCATACTACTAATAAATTCTTTTATGTATATTATAGAGGAGTCTTAACTTTTGTTTGTTGTTCCAAACAGGTATTTGTGACCGCATCTTACGATGCTACAACTCACTTTGAAACCACGTGTAATGATATCCTGGATGTATGGACACGAATGATTTGGTGAAGTATTTGAGTTTAACGAGATTCAGACTTCAGAGGAAAATTAGTACAACGTCTCAAATCTGAAAGTCAAATCTCCTTTTCGCTAAGTTTATGTCTCTCATTCTTATCCAAGAAAAATATTGCTTGCAGAACATTGTTAAAATCACCCACCCAAAAAACATCAATTAAGAATGCCAGTTATGTACTAAATATGTGTTATGTACCGGTACTGCTAGTTGCTCAACCAAATTGTAGTATACGATATTTTTTTTCTGCTGAATGAGCAATGTTGATTCGAGCTGTACATTTCGTGATTTACTTTGAGTAGGTTTTACTATTTGCTTCCCTGTAGATTTATTGATGTATTATTATGTATGTTCTTGTAAACCATTGTGATGAGGACTTTTCAGATGGACCTTGGTTCGTTTGATGTCATATATCATGTATGACAATCGGCTTTATCGGTGTCCATATATAGAGAGAACGGGAAAAACAAAATATGCAGATCAATATTTTCAGTTTAAGAATTGTTGAAAGAGACTTGCATGTGCAGTTGTAAAATACTTATTTATCCTTTGTTAGCATTTGACAGTGTCAATCACATGTGAATCAATTAAGTAATCTAAATATGGTATGAATATATGTGGAAAATATTTGAAATCATGGTCCAATAATTCCCCCTGTTGTGTTATTTTTTCTGTGGCTTATCAAATTTGAGGATTCATGTAGCAGGTACTTGCCACAGTGACACACTAGTATGCACGACATCAGTATGGGAATAGAACCACGGTATTCTGTTTATGATAGTTAGGTAATTGTGTTGGTTGTATTAGGGGTAGGAGGCGCGTTGGTTCATAACTTATTTACCGCATGAAGAGTATTTGACAACAAAAAGAGCCATAAGTAGTGTACTTTCTGTAGGTGTTCCCCCAAAGAAGCAACTTTTGCGTGTAATTTAATGTCGGGCGACATGGAAAATAGACAAATAGGTGAAGTCTAAATTAGCTTTACCATACACAGTACTGAATGAAATATTTTCCTCATTTTGTCTGATGCATTGAAGTTGACAGTACGGGGATCAATGTTAGAGGACTATGTTGTTGCATTTACTTTCATATTGAATAGTTGTAGCTAGTTGGATTGTCATGCTCAATAATTTCATGAAGCTATTACTGTATCATCATGTTTACCATATAAACCTTGATCTTGTTAATTCCATAGCTTATAAGTTTGAATTATCTTCAAAGCAAAGTGTACTTGCATTACTTGTGTATGCTGGACTTGTACTGTATTAAAGGAAGTATACAAAATGCGTTTCCTTTTGTCTTTCACTTATTGCCATTCACTTATTTCTGTTACAGACTGCAATTGTATTGAATCAGCATGTTCCAATGGTAATGTTGATTCTATCATTTGGAATTTGTGGTAGTTTTCTTTTTGCTTTTCATAAGTAATATTTTATAGTTTCACGAGCTATTCTGCAAAAATAGTGTTTTAACTCGTTATCATTTGTTTTTTCATGGATATCAAAAGACTAAGGGTTCCAAGCATTGTGATGGTGGTCACGAGAAAAGTCATATGAATATCAACTAATTTTGTGTCAGCCCAACATAACCTTATTTTCATAAGTGATGTGGTGTGTATCATGTGCCTGCTCAAACGTACAAGCCGAACATAATTCGGAGAATAGTATTCAAATTCAAGCAATGATCAATGGGCCAGTGCAAGCAAGTCGGATGAGCAAGAATGTTCGATATGAAGGCATGTGTGGGTATCGGATCAAATGCTATCAATGTTCGAACAATCCCAGTTTTTAACGAAGACCAGGGCAAGCCTCTGTATTTCTGGCATATACCTCCACACTACACCAAACCTAAGCGATGTTCAAAAGGCTGTCATGTATAAGATCAAAACAAGGCTCGGTAGTTTATACAATTAACACTGCGTATCACCCATCATTGTTTGAACCATCAACAGATGACTCACTTACTAGCATAGATCTTCCTCTATGCTTCTGAATAGAGGTAATGTGAATAAATATCCCACTGAAGTTGTTATATTTGTCTGTACAGCAGGTCATCCATCAGCCACTTAGTCATTGATGACTTCCCTGTATGATCAATTCGCTGTCAACGCTAGTGCAGATGCAGTCATATTCGGCTAGCATCAATTCTGGCAATCCAACACGCCTGGGAACCTAGACACCCCCGACATCACAGACTGGATTTGGTTCCACGTAATTCTCAAATCGCACCAGAAAGACACTGCTTACACTAATGCATGGACCAGTGGAGAAGTGTACTTTATCAGTGATAAACATACATCAGAATAGTAATGTCGCACGAACATTTTCATAAGTTACTTGGGCTAACTTTGTACAGAGTTTAATAGCTGATCTTTGCTTATAAGAAACACGTCTAAACACCTTCCAGGATAACACTGTACAAACTGCATATTATTAGTACCATTAATATCGCATCATAAATCAAGTTTCAGAAAGTGACACAAAACAATCAGACCAATCTCTTTTTTACCTAGGTAGGTCAAAAGTGTGTATGATGGAATACACAAACATGTTATACAATTAATTATCTACACATTTATTACCAGCAACAGTTGAAGTTTGTACGTGATCCTATACGATCACACCATCGCGGCGCTACTGTTTACCCGATGGCATTTCATTCAATGAGTTGACCGTCTGCAATGTTGTAAATGCATTAAGCCAATTAACAGCGCACAAATAGTTCTTCGACGAGGCTTCTCGTAATATGAGCGCTACACCGTATAATAACTATGGTTCAAACGAAAGCACTAGTCATGTAAGGCACAGAGGACGCTGTTTACAATATCACGTTTAACGGATATTAACAGCAGCAATCAGCAACAGAATGTCTTTAAGTACCGGGTAATTATTTTGCATAGTTGGAAACAAATAAGTCGCTGCAGCCGGAATAAACGCATGCTGACAAACGATCGTTTAAACATTGTCGTCTCACGAATATTAACGCATGTCTCTTCACATCGCATCAACTGCTACAAATTGTCAGTGACATTTGCGAATTTACATTCAAATTATGTTACGCAGTGGTTTCCACAGAAGACATCGCACAGCGAATACGATTCAATCTCGACGTGAGCATTCCATAGCCGCCTGACTGTCCAGTCACCGAATTCAGGAAATATATTCCTTTCGCGGACACGAATACGACTCTACCCAGGAGCAAACAGGTACGATTCCGGCAAAACAAAGTTTTTTTTACTCACTGTGACGGTCTAGCTCCATCTTCCGGTGTGAATTGGCATAGCAGATTTAACGTCAATGAAACTATTTGGGAATGGAATCCAAGGGGTTACATTAACATAATGGTAAGAATTGGAGACTACCTAATAAATAAGTATTCTCGGTTTCAGAGGACTGACTGGCTCATAAACCTAGCCCAATGACAAATTAATTCTATATTGGAATACAATTGAGTGCATACAATCTACAACGGAAGAAAGTAACATTTTGAGCAACCTTTTGAAATCTACGATTCGTGTCATCGACTTTAACCAAATATTATCATACTCGCAGACCCAAATTCAGACGTAACATAATTTATGAATAGAACAGGAGATATTATATAGGTAACCTCCAGTTAGCGTTTTCTTTTAGACTAATTACCACCACGTTAATGGCCTTTAACGTTTTCTATATAATTTTATCAGAGTTGGCATTTGATTCAAATTCGATGTGAATGTTGTGAGGTTGAAGTCAAAAAATGAATGAAAATGAATTATACATGTGACAGATATAGATGTTTTTGAATTACAACCATTCCAGAACACTAAATACACTAACAAAATGATCATTATATAAAGCCAGTTAGTTCACACAAGCAGAATGAGTTTCATTCAATTAAACAACTGTTGTTGGCGCATGAGTTGTTAGCATACTTTGCGTGATATTATGTTGTAATTGTTCTAATTTAGAATGTAAAGTTGGAATATCGTTGATTTTAATATGTTTCATTAAAGTTATGCATACTGAAAATTGAATTCTTAATTCCATGGCATATTTTCAAATATTGTATATTTAACAAAATTTCCGAAAAAATAAAGTTTGTAGAATAGTAATAACAAATATTAAAATAGTAAAACAATGTCACGATAACAAGTTAAATTGTTGAAAAACAAAATGTATGAAAACGAAGGCTATTATATACATTGATTTGTATTGAGTCAATACCATCACGTTAATATTTAAAAAAAAGGAAAGTAAAATGAGTTTGTTCTTTTCTATAACTCTGTTCTCGTTAAATCCACTATATTGTCTTTTGTGGCGACAACATTCAGCCAATCGTTTATAATGCTTATTGGCCAATGGTGATTGTAAATTTTGGACATAAGATCACACAAAGTATGCTAACAACTCATGCGCCAGCAACAGTTGTTTAATTGCCTATATATAATGATAATATTGTTAAAATATGCACATAATTGTCATGATCATAAAATGACTAAATACTAAACAAAATGTATTTAGTGTTCTGGAATGTTTGTAATTCAAAAACATCTATATGTGTCACATCTATAACTTATTCTCATTTATTTTTGGACTAATATTATTATATTCGGTTATACTTACTCTAAAATTTATGTATCATTTTCATTTGTATTTGGCATATACATGTCAGTTTATTTCATAATCAGATCAAAGATGGCCGAATAACGGCTGTTTTTATTTTTGACCATATTACTATATCTCTGTCACTCATGTATTATTTTCATTGATATTTAGCATTTCATAAATGGATACATGTACATGTCAATTCAATTTGCAATTTGATCAAACACGGCCAACTGGCTGCCATCTTGTTTGTTGAAAATGTGATAACTTGGACATGCTTTCCCTTGTGATCTATGTTTTTCATTCCTATGTCTTAAACTATAGGGGTCGTCACGCAACATGTGTTCGAATTTGACGTAAATAAACAATCTGTCATATACGCCACTTAGGACTAAAGTTTCAAAGACACGCTCGCGACAACCCCTTCGTTTTAATATGACGAGCGCAAAGAGAACTTTCGAAAATTTAATGGGGACAGTGTCATTTTCAATGACTTGTTGGAGCCTGTTTTATGTAATTAAACATTTTTCAGCGATTCTCCACAAATGTGATTGCCAATTCTTGTGACTACATACATATCACATGTCATCTTTTATGAAAATGTATATTCAGAAGCCATTTACTGTGTGCCTAATAGTTAGTATGTTTAGTATCATAATTAATAGTAATGTTTATGTATGACAATTTGTCTGTGAATATAGAAATTAAATTTAATTTATGCTTGTTTACCTAATGAGTCTATGCATATGTCTGTGTCTGTATGTCCCCCTGGTTGATTGCGCAGTGTTGAAAATAGTATTAATTGTGGAAAAGTATCTGAGCCTGATATTTCTAGACCACTATGCCTCTAGGATATTGAAATAAAAATGCAGTACTTACTGATCTACTCTTTTATAATATAACTTAAAAGATAAAAGATAACTGTGAAAATGGGAAGTGACGTTTTGTTGTGAATCATTAAAAGCTATTTTAAGCCCAATCCTTCCACACAACGTGAATGTGTATGTCTTAACAGAAGGATGGTGGGGAGAAACAAATGGTGGTTACCATCTCTTGATTCCAAACTAAAGCTCAAATTTTGTACAAAATCTCATCACTGTGGAATTAAGTGATGCTACCCCCAATTTTTTTCCACATCTTAAACAATGGGACAATTTTCCGTTGCTATCACTTCATGGTACTGAGATAAAATGATTTTTTGTTTGGCATGTTTCGTAACATATTTTTATTGGATTCACCCCGTTTTGTGCACTTTTTCAGGCATGATTCTATGAGAAAAAAATACTAAAATCAATTTATGTGGAAATGAATTCCGCTAATATCTATTTTTTCCACATATAAAATTTAATATGAATTCAATTTGAATTCAAAATAATTTTGTAGTTATTGTAAAAATCAGCTGCTCAGGTTGATGGTCGTAGCAGCTTCGCACGTTAGGCTAGTAACATCTTTGCAGACTGGGGTTTGTAACAGATTCATGTGTAGGGGGCAGTAACAGTTTCACATATGATGTAGTAACAACGTCACTGGTTAGTGTAGTGTCAGCTCCACAATTTGAGAGTAGTAATAGCTCCATATAATGGGTATTTAAAGCTTCACAGGTTAGTGTAGTAACAGTTTCTCATCTTCATAGGTTGATGTAAGAACAGTTTCACAGGCTGGAGGTGATAACAGTTTCACAGGTTGGGGTAGTAACAGTTTCACAGTTCTGGGTAGTAACAGTTTTACAGGTTAGGGTAATAACAGTTTCACAGGTAGAAGTATAATCAGTTCCACAGGTTGGGGTAATAACAGTTTCACAGGTTGGGGTAATAACAGTTTCACAGGTTGGGGTAGTAACAGTTTCACAGTTCTGGGTAGTAACAGTTTTACAGGTTAGGGTAATAACAGTTTCACAGGTAGGAGTATAATCAGTTCCACAGGTTGGGGTAATAACAGTTTCACAGGTTGGGGTAATAACAGTTTCACAGGTTGGGGTAATAACAGTTTCACAGGTTGGGGTAATAACAGTTTCACAGGTTGGGGTAATAACAGTTTCACAGGTTGAGGTAGTAACAGTTTTACGGGCTGAGGGCAGCAAAAGCTTCACAGCTTTAGAGAAGTACCAGCTTCACTTATAGGGGTAGTAATAGCTTCCAAGGGTGGGCATTAACAGCTCTACATATGGGGTAGTAACAGTGTCACATGTTGGGGTAAAACAGCTTTACAGGTTGGGATAAAACAGCTGTTGAGATCTTTTAAGCTTCTCTTTTTTCATAAGACAGTTCCATATTTTGATTTATTGTTATCATGTAGTATTTAAAGTGAATTAATGTTTACGATGGGCTAAAGTTTGAAATCCTTAATTACTGGATACAGTACATGTACAATCACGTATTTGTGGCCTTTATTTCAGCTACAGTATTCTCTATATTAGAAGTCATTGCTAAACTAGTAGGGGCGGAGTCAATGTCGGTGGGTATGTACATCAACATGAACCATCAGTAGTATTACCGAAAACAAAATCGATTGGAATTTAATACACCGAGAACAAAACGATACGTAACTGTTATAGAACCTGAAAATTACAACGCAGAAACATTATCCTAAGCAATATGTAGAAACAAATATAATAATTAAAAAAAATGCATACAACAGGAAAAACGTGTCTGATAGTAGATGATACATATAAACTGGATTTTAGTTATATGTTGACAGTTATTGGTGTATTGTCAAATATGCATTGCCTATTCAATTAAAAATCGAAAAGAGGTGATAAATTGGCAGACAGACACGCTTTGAAAGATAATGCAACAAAGAAAACATAAAAAAGATACAGTTTTTATTGTTTGTTATAATCTGTATTTAGTATATTTAATATTCATAATGAATGCTTTGATACAGTTAGTTAAGCAAATGTAAAAATAATTTTGCAACATGCTGTTTTGCTAATTAGTTGTGACAAACACAAATTTCTAGAAATAGAAGTGTTCAATCCAAGAATTCATGTCCCGTAAACACTCTATCCCAACTGTAACGTCGTTGACGTGTAAACATATGCATCCCTGTAGCCTAACGGTATGTCCTTCACCTGCACGGGAATTCAAGAATTAGAAAAAAAAATGGCGAAGTTATTTACACTCTGAATTTTGGTAATGTCACTTTATTTTCATAATTGCGAAGTTGCCTGATTTACATTTTGTTATAATTGGAATCCGTGCTCAATGAATATGCAAATAACTGTCTGTTACTAATAATTTAAGTTTCGAGGTGAGTTTGTAGTGACTGAAAATTCTGCACGCCGATTTTACCACCAAGTGCTGTTTACCAGTTTGATAACCTTACATCGGACACGTTTGCATCAGGTCTTTCTGTGAGGAAACACTAGCGATTGTTTCTTTAAAGTCGAATTTTGTCTCAAATGGTCCACCCAAGCTGAATTTAAATAGTAATATAGCTGATAATTGAAACAAATTGAAAAATATCTGGGATGTATATGAAACTGTTCTATGACAGGAATGAGTGCTATGTTGCTACTTTCATCTCTTGTATTGGCTTTAATAGACGCTTTAGAAATACACTGTAGTCAGATAATAAAGACAGCGTAATGTACATCTAAACAATACACTGTTTATTCGTACAGTGTTACAACATAAGAACTACAATGTAACAAGGATGCAAACTAAAGAAATATACAATGAGGTGTCCTTATATAGGGTTGAGTAGGATTCACACCTCTGGATTAAAGATTGGAGGGAAACACAATGATTGGATAGTAATATTGATATATCAGCTTCTGAGGCGGCAGCAGGTTTTTTTTACTGTGGGGGCGAAGATTGTATGTGAATGTCAACAAATTGACATTCCCAAAGCGCGACCTTTCGTTTGAGGTCCGGAGACATGCTCCACCGAGAAAATTGTGAAATCTAGACCCTCCTGAAACGCTGTTTCCTGCATTTTGGGGAGCAAATTTTGATGGTACACTGAGGTATATTTCTCTTACAAATATAGATGAGTGTTTCACCTTATTTTATTGCCCCCACGGTGCTGCCGCCACTGAGCTTTAATTATATCTTGCAACTGATTTCCATTGCGTTCGTGCTGATAGTAGTTATTACTAAATGGCTTGTGCAACTCGAATCTATGTTTCTTGACAATAGAGATCCATGCAGTGCTGTATAATTTCAGATATGTAACAATTTTCAATTATTGTAACACAGCTGATACAGCTTGAAATTGTATAAAATGAAGACGAAAGGATGTAGTAAAATATATTCTAATAATATTACTAAATTACGAATACGATAGAATAAAACTGAATAAACAACAAGTAATATTAATGAATGCGGAAACACACTAGCATTTGTGAACCAACGCTACGTGTTTAATAATCATTAATATCAGTCAGTAGAATGAATTTAATTTCTATGCAACACCACTATAAATTCTGTTTAATAACTGTCATTATGGTACACTGCAAAAAGATTTACTGAATAGATTTGTGTGCGGCATTCACAAACATGTTGTCAGACGTAAATTGCTACAAGAACTAAATCTACAAGACAAAACATATCGACACATGTAGAGCAACTAACTGGAACAAAAACAGTTTGTGAAGAAGGAAGGTGAAACATTTTGACAAATGAAAAGGTACTCAGAATCTAAAAGGTCCTTGCAAAGTTGCTTAGAGATTGAGTTTGATGATGAGTCAAGTAAAAAGCTAAAAAAATATAAACGTCTCCTAGTGCAAAGAGATACATACACTTTATTAGACATTCCTTGACATAGGAAGGTTTGAAGCCAGATCCAATAAAAGTAGAAGCCATACAGAAAATAGAAAAGCCTAATGTAGCAGCAGTGGCAATAGTAAAGTACCAAGTTACTCAAAGATTATTCCGACAGAGAGTGAAACTCGAACAGACGAATGAATGAATGAATGAATGAATGAATACAACTACTGTGCATGGGCGTTGCAGTGTAGTTTTTTCTATAGCACACCATACTATACAATGACGTTATTTGTAAATATTTTATACAGTATTTTGTAAGTATTTGTGTTCTTTTACCAGGTTATTTTGGCGTTTTGGGAGGCGTTCTGTTTTTTAGGTATGGCAAAGAGGAAAGGCAACCAAGATGGGGGCCTCCGTTCAAACAAATACCTTGACCACATCGAAGCCTAAACTGACAAGAAATCATGTTGTTCGTTGTGTAGGGTTGTGTAATGACCAACGTTCGGATAATCGGTTGTAAAAGGCCGACATTAAAATCTCCAGCCTTTTCGTAGACAGGTATTTCTATATTTAAAAGACGTCAATATAAATGGTTTGATGTC
Source organism: Saccoglossus kowalevskii (assembly GCF_978046115.1). Lineage (NCBI taxonomy): Eukaryota > Metazoa > Hemichordata > Enteropneusta > Harrimaniidae > Saccoglossus > Saccoglossus kowalevskii. Next base: position 10,479,323 of record NC_140658.1, on the reverse strand, counting down.
AATACAACATGATGGTCAGGTGTACAATATTTATGTCTCTACTGATAAGTTTATTTGTTTACTTTGTAAAAGAAAACCGGATCACACCCGTAAAAACTGTGAAAAACTATGATCTTGTCACAAGTATGAACTCGGAACCAAACAATAACAGTGAACACTTAAATAACGCAATTAATACTGGTAAAAACTATGGTAAAATGTCACGTATGTCATTGAAAACAAAGGTGAACATACAGAAAATATAGAAACAGTGAAAAGTAATACTCAAGAGATGAAACTCGGGTTGAAATTAAAAAAAGGGAAAAATGATTAAAATTTTGAGGCAATAAGCGTGATAGAAAAAGAAAAGTGCGAAATGCAAATAAGAAACGTTGCAGGTGGATCTTGAAAAACTAAATGAAATGAGAAAAAAAATTAAAACATCGAAGGCAATAACAGTAATAATACAGAACTCTTGAATAAATTAACTGATGAAGAGAGGGTACAAACCCCTCCTCTAAACCCCCGATTTGAACCCCCATCTTCACCTCAACCCACCCAAAACTCTGTGAAGTGTCGCCACATGTATATGAGGAGGTCGTACGCGACCCGCCACTTTGGGCATTCCCAGCCAATGAAACAAACTGCAATCATGACTTTCGACTCAGTACCTCTTCCGATTTCTGGTTTGTCTGGGTCTAGTTTTTCTGATTCGCAGTATCTGTTTGCCACCCACAGGCACCACGGGATTACCGTGAAGAAAGTGAAAATGAGAACAGTGATGATGAAGGTTCTATAGTATCAGACATCTCTAGCTGTCCTGGCATGTAGATCAATCTTAGTCCGAACTCAATAAAGATTTCCTGGTTTTTACACTCCATTTACACGTACACACAACCACTGAACTCTTCACAGAAAATCTGAATGAAAATATCTCACTAATAAAATAAAAAGAAGATCAAATCAACTGGCAATGACATTGCCGAATTTTAATGTTCACTGCACGTCACAATATATGTTATTTATTATAGCTTGGCAACCTCCATCTCTGGTATCACTTTAAATATCATTGGCTGCCGAGATTCTACGAAACGATACAAGCGTGATCACTCCTGCTACATTTATTTAAATATTGAAACCGATTCCCTGTTTTCTAAAGAAAGCACTTGGCACGTTGTATGTGTGTGTGTGTGGGGGGGGGGGGTAGCTGTAAATTTTATTTCAGTTACTGATATTGTACGTGGCCAACTTTTACATGTTCATGTAACACTTGATATTGAACCAGTATACCTGTTTAATGTGTATGCTCCCATTGATACCAAGGAACGCATACACCGCTTTGGGCAACTAGGGAGGCACCTCAGCAACTTGAATGAAGGTCCGGTGATTGAAGGTGAGGGGTTAAAATGCACTACAGAACCGAACATAGATCGCAGTGCTGTCACCGAAAATCGCGATGAAGTAATGACTATTGCTCGCAACATTTACAAAACCCATTTACACTCCCGATATTACAGGTGACAACTCTCAAAGTGTTCTGGAAGGATTTCGTCACTGATTTTCCCCATTTAGATGACGTCATCACTTTTGACAAACTCACTAGAACGGTTTAAGCGCTTGCCACAGTGAGGATACCAGGCATTGATGGCCCTCCTTATGAATTTTACCAGAAATTCTGGAATATAATTGGTAGTGATCTGTGCGGTGTTTTTGTCAGTGCATTTAATGATGGGGCTTTTCCACGTGCTCGCACAAGTCCTGCCTAAGAAAGGAAATACAACCGACCTAAAACATTGGCTAATTCACGAAATTCACTAAAACTCTTTCACTCCTGAACAGAGCTGCAGTAAACCGTCACATTCATTCATCAGGAAAAGGCATCTGACGGAATCAATCACTTCTACATGTTTATAACTCTCCATGCAATTGGGTTTGGTCAACATTTTATTCAATATATCAGTCTGTTGTATAAAAATTGTCAGCCTTTGTCACAGTAAACAGCGCCCTCACATCACCTTTCATACTATCTCGAGGCATTCGTCAGGAATGCTCTCTATCAACACTGTTGTATGTAATTGCTATAATTGAGCATTTACTTGATCAGACGGGATCAAAACAAGATTTCAATAAACTAGAAGAATGGCTAAAATTCCACGAAAGTGCAACAAATTCTAAAATTAACTTGCACATATTGAAAGGACTGTGGGTAACACTAAAACATCTATGGACGAAAATAAAGCAAACAGTTGAAAACAAAATAGAGTTTTGCGCACGATTTGCTCCTGCAATGTCGTACAAGTTGCTTTCGTCACAGTTATTTTGTCGCTTCTACAGTTTGTCCCCTCCCCCTGATATTGTCTTCTCACTCCATATGTCTTTTGTAAACTGGCCGACATTGGGTGCAGGCGGAAACTTTGTATTTGCCCATATATAGGAAGTGGTGGGTAAAATGTCACACACACACACACACACTTACCACCCCACATTGAAAGTATGTGCCTTGAGTGCGCGCAGTGTTATTTATACTCCGATTATGAACATCCTTGTTTTAAAATCACTGATTTTTCAATCTAGCTGGTAATTTATCGTAATACAAACACTTATTATGCACTAAGCGCTGCATTTCATCAACTTCCTGCATTTCACCCTGGCTTGCTACGCTGTTGGAAATCACGTGACAAGAAGCTTACTTTGAATGACTCAAATGTTACCGACATTCTTGCTGAACCATTGTTTATCAACCCCCATATTTGTCATCCAGTGCGCAATGGGCCGTTTTGAGTGTACGTTGCCTTTTTGACTTTGAAAATAACACCTGGCTTCTTATCGCATTTTTTGTTAATAAAATCAATATACACTCCAGACGCATATTTGACCTTTGTTTGAATGTTTTACATGATGCTATTTCTGGTAAATAGAAGGCAACCATAAATACAAAATTAAAAGACAATTTAGAAAATCAACCTTTATCTAATCACCTCAGTTTCCAGTTACATTTCCCAGATGAGCTGAATTTGCCACTACACAAATTTGAAGAGGGCGCTTTTTAAAAATACCCCATAGCGGTTATGAACAAAAATAGGTTATCCGGACAAACTTGACACTGTGTGGCGTGATCTGCTGGCCTTGTCTTCAGATATTAAACCCAATTTCAAAGTGTGTTATACTCCCCAATCACAAAACGGTGTATAATGCATGGAGCATATTCTACTGCTGTTTTTTTTTTGGGGGGGGGGGGGGCAAATTTTGCTGATTCTGAAAACTGTTCACATTGTGGTGACCTGGGTTCTCTCATTCATATTTTTATTTAATGTCCGGCGATTGACAGCCTTTTTCGCTTCGTTTCTCGTATATTTACTGATCTTTTACAACCTGGTTTAACGGTTCCTCTTTGGTAGTTCGGTATTTTGCCACTTCACTACTCACGTAAATTTCTCTCCCGTGTTCTAGAACCAGTACTTCACACTTTGGACCGCAAATGACGCAAATCCATTTGTGAACTTGAACTCACACTGTTATTGGTCAGTGGTTGTTTTTTTACGTTTCCGTAATTCAATCTTGTTGTTCCATGTCTGTATCTGTTTCAATGCATCTCATTCAATGCCGTTGTAATTACACAACACGTTACGTGTTTACATTTTGTTATTTAAACCTCTGATGTTGATACGATGTTCGGTGAGCCATAATATTTTGTATACCAATAAAAAGGAATAGGATCTTTATTAATTGGGTTTGGTAAATGTATTGGTTCCATGGTAATTTTAGTCAGCCCTCCATACCAAGGAAAGATAATGTTAGAATCGTTCAAACAAATATATTGATAAACACATTAACATTTTCAACTTCTTGTGCATCCCAATCATCATTTATATTACAAATGGAAAGTAAATTTTGGATGTTACTGATCCAGGTGTGTTTTGTTCTGGTTTGTATAGCATATTTTAACATTTCTTGGGGTACCTTAAATTTGGCATGGAAATTAATTTTGCCCAATATTTAACGCAGTGTTTCGCTATGTACAGATAAATAGAATATCTCCCACACTCTTCTAGAATACTACAATTCAGTGATCTATTGGAAACACAAAGAAACATTCTACAGGGAAGTTGTATCAAAGACCTTCTGTAGATTCTTTAGGAACAAATGAACAAAAGAGTGATTTTTTCGCTTGCTACGCCAATAGTTGTGTTGCCATTGACCGGTGTAGTCTACAGGAAACTTAATTCCAAGATATTTGTAGTATGAAACGGTTTATTCCCTCCATAAACTCACTTTTCGTTCCTTGATGAATGTCCCCTGGCCTTGAAAACAAACATTTTGGTCTTGTCCAAGTTTACAGACATACACCAGCGCTCACTATACAATTCTAGTTTGTCTAGTACCCTCTGGAGCCCAACAAGTGAATCTGATGCTAATTGCAATGTCATCAGCAAATAGAAGACAGAACAATTCGATTAAATCGGCTGCCAAATTTCTGCGATTTTCGTTGCTGTACCAGATACAATCTCACGTAAACATCTACTGTAAGTACTGGGAATACATACGTGATTTGCTGTGACAATACCATCAGTATGAGAATAAGCATCGATGCGTACAGAGCAAGAATTGGTTGTTTTACACAGCCAATTGCCGCCAAGGTGAGGTGTCCATTAGTGACACCTATACATTTACATGACAATGGAATCAATCTGGTGATGAGTATACGACTTATCCTTATGCTGCTGTGTATTGGCAATGTAGAATCCAACCCGGGCCTAAAGGACACAGCTAAGGCTGACGACAGTACTAAATTAATAGTAGAAGTTCGCAAAATGGGCAAATAGCTCAATGGTAAAAAGGACTACTACAGAAATCCTTGAAATGAAAGCGACCCAGAATAAACTACAGCAGACGTGTTCAAATATAGCTAACAAATTGCAAGATTTATCTAAAACAGTATCGAACATAACTACTGACGTGGGTGCATTAAAAGAGAGCTTGCATATTCCAAACTTGATGTATAGGATCTAAGCGATAAACTAGAAACACTTGCAAATCAGGTCAAAAATTTGGATGATGACGTTGACAAACGAGAAGTAATTATTAGGAGAGACAATGTGGTATTGTTAGATATCGATGTTGGCGAGACTTATGAAACGGTCAATCAACAAAATCGGCCAATTGTCGTGAAATTCCATCATTTCGAAGACAAAATATTAGCACTGTCGGTACACGCTGACCTGAAAGTGGACGGAATTGGAAGTGATAAAACCAAACGGTAGCGTAGATGTCTGGCTAATCTGAGAAAACAAGGACGCAAGGGATACTATAAAAATGGCAAATTGGTCGTGATCAGTGGCAACAGAATGACCCACGCCACATAGGGACGATGAATGAACTTTTGATGTCGACTAGAACCGGACTAAGAACTCGCCTACAAACCATGTTAGCCAATACCAACGACCTAGAAGCTTCTACCGAATTGATTGATATACAAGCAAACCAATGGAATTGATATCACTGTGTGCGCCCCCTTGCAGACTGACTATTCATAATTATATATCTTTGGTGCGTTGGTAAACTACCACAATTTTGAGCGTATCCATGGCTTCTCTTCACAGAGAGTCGCACGCATGCCATTGGAGGTTTCCCCTGTCAGACTAGCTCTATATGTCAATCGATTAATCTCTCGTGTCGCCAGGTCGGCTTTATACAGAGAAAGGTAAGGATATGGCACGACAAGCCATAAATAACTTTCCCCCATCACAAATACACAATTGTGTTTATTCAATACACTATTTAAAAACGATATTCTCTGTGAAGCAAAATTATTATTACACGCCACTCCATATGACTCACACAGGTCAAGAATGAAATACCTTCACCGAACGAAACCTTCAGTGCAGAAGGAGTAACCAGAGGCTATTGAGACAGTAAGACAGGATTAGATAGTTTTAGCAAATCGAAAGAATATTCTTAGATTTGTTACACTTTTCACAAGGCAGAAAATAACAAAATATTCAAACATTGCTTCAAATAGTAAATAACATTACTCCATAGTGTATTCACATTTTAATTCATGCCAGACAGACAAAACATTAACACAATTAAAACTACATATACAAAATGATGTGAACACACAACCTTGCCCTGACCTTGATCTCAGTGAGCAAAGTCGGACACACAAAATAAAACCATTCAATCTAGTTCATACATATAGCATGTAGGTCAAATTCGGTTCATTAATCCGTCGTGTAATGCTATTTATATTATGCCACTGGCGCATATTCAGAAACCCTGTTCGCATTACACGATACTTTAAATGATACATGGGGTCATTGATCTAGATGATAAATAGGGTACAGTGAAATGTAAAATATTTATCTAGAATATATCAAGAAATATCATCATGGAATACATCTTTCTTTCTACCGGTGCAACAAATAATAGTTGTGACGTCACACGGAGTTTTCTATTTATATTCTCATATAGTTTTATTCTATAGATTACCGCTGTTTGTCCCGTTTCCTTTGTATAGCTTTTGAGGTGCCTGGTCGGTCATTGACCCCGATCGCTCTGTTGTAGTCCTGTGTAAGGAGATAATTATTTATATTGCCTCATCACAAATGCTGTACAATGCTCGCTATAACCAATAACCTAGTATTTTAGCTTAAATATATATTTTTCACATATACTGCTCTGATGCCGGAAATAGACGCAACACGACCTGCGATATTGAAACGAGAACAAACTGTAAGTGTAGAGACCCGTGACAGCGGTATTTGTAGCCTACCTCTCGATTTAGTTCTGTACCAAAATCCACCTGGGTAATGACGAAGTGACGATCAAATGCTGCTGGTTTAGAACTCTGGTTCTATCCACATACGTGTCAGTTCGAACGTAGCCTAACGGTGGTCAAAGGGATTGACGTCACGATAATGATGGGTGTGAATAGCCTTACTTTCAAAGTATGACATCACGAAGCATTGTGTGATGTGATTAATTATTCATGAGATGTTCGATGCGGTCGAAAAAACGAATGATTCAAACAAAAATAGCCGACAAATGCGTTTATAATTTTTTCAAGGGCTCTGAGCATGTAGTGAACTTTTGGGGGGATTTACAACAAATCACCGAAAAAGTCACGAAAGGTAACGTAGATAGGGTTCAACATGTCTCTATCGTTTGCGTATGTTGTCCTCATTTGACCTGTTTTCGGTGTTGTACTGCGTTCTAGTTCCATGTTTAGTAAGCAGTAATAAGGTCTGGCATTCGTGACAAACATTATTTTGACGACGGTGTTTGTCTCATACCGACTATTCTTCTGTTATTGTGAGTGTTGTGTTTATACTGATGATTGCGAAGAAAACCACGAGAACACAAGATGGTGGCTGTGACGGTTGGTTGGTTGTTCTCGGTTCCCATATTTGCTGCATGTTCATCTATGGTGTTTACCAGGCGTTTGGTCCACTGTTCGTGGCAATACAATGTTGTTTCCATGCAACATCTTCATGTACATCGTGGATTTTGTCTCTATCTTTATTCCTGGAACTAGGGTTAGGTAAGTACACCAGCAGCTTATGTACTGAATTAATTTGTGTGTTTATGTCACAACATACATTTGTGGGAGAAATAATGTCTTGCCATAACACCCCTCAACATATTTTTACATCTTTTTAAGCGATGACAAAGTGAAGGGCGGTCTGAAAAACGAGATGTTATGAGGAGGGTTCCAAGTTCTGTTGTGACATGGGGTCAGAAACACTTTAAAAAAAATGATTAATTATTCACCAGCAAAACGAAAACGCCAGAATCAATATTACGAATCGAACTCATCTATTCCGTTCTCATATATATCATTCAATAAAAATAAATATGATATTTTATAGCAAATATTTTATTTTTAAAACGACATGTCGCGACGGCCATTCGTAACGTTGGTAGTCGTTTATCGGGGTTTTCCAATTGCCCCTCAGCAGATTGGCAAGGCCATGTAATACACACAGTTTGACAGACGATATTCATCGCAAAGAATGATGGATTCCGTTTTGAAGGGCAGCTACTGTCAGCCCCAAATGTGGTTGGCGTTGGAAGTTCCTAGATTCTAGCAAAGTCCATATTGTCCACATTAAAACTTTCCAAACATTGTTGCATGACTCACAAATATGTTGCATTCAACAAACATTCCTCAAGTTTGCTAGTTTAAACAGAGAGTTGAACATAAATACTTGTCGAGTGTGTACACATATTTCAGGAACGGAAGCCTTTCCCAATCGCAGGTCAACTTGTTTCAAGATCGATTTCTCCCAGGTTCATGTACTCAAATAATATGTTCCATCATCCATTATATGACGTCATAACTTATAAATCAAACGTGATCCAAGGTCACAAAACAAATATACACCAATATAGTGCCAAGTAACAGAAATCATGAAAATACTAAAATAATCAAGAACTGAGTAATGATGTATTCAAATGAAATTAAATGTGATAATTTATATAAGTGTAATGACGTCACTTTTATTGGGATTACACATAGTATATATGGATATACAGGTAATACACAGTTAATTTAAATAACAATATTGCTGTAAGGAAATATGATGCCCGTGATGATACTCCCATTATACAGTATACTCCCAAATACAAGTAATTGACATTAATTTGAAGAACACTGTTTTAAACCTTGTCATATATCGAATATATCAAATCGCAAACAATAAGCTGACTCAAGTCAAACTATAGCTGCGAGCAGCAATGATCGCGCCAATACGCTATTGCACCAACCTTGTTATGATTACGTCAATGGTTAATAGAACAAAAAGGTATCATCAAAGTATGAACTGTATTGGTCAGAAACTTACGACTATATATCATTTGAACTGGTTGCTATGGGATGCTAGGTGTCATCATTATATGTTCTACCTTTCAAGAAAATTTATCTCCCAGCCTGACGAGAAAATGTACCCAAACTCAACTAAACAGACCTTGTGGTTCTCAAAAAATATCTATTTACAAATTGAATTTTTTACACATTTCACTAAAATCATGGTCCAAATACTACACCTGACTTTGTGCACTATGGGGAATGCACACTTATCATTGCTATAAAGCTTTACTAACAAATTCACCGAAAGTATTTGAACAGTTACAACCGAAACCAATTTACAATTTACAAGGATAAAATTGAGATTATGGTGCCATCCCAAGATAATTACTTCATCTACTGATCAGCGCCAGTGGCACCATGACACAGTAATACGTGATTGTATGTCCGTTTTCTTGATTTGTAGTGATGACATTTGTAAATGTTAGTTTTATATTTTCCCCAGGTCCATTAGCTAACGTGTGTGTAAAAAGGTTTGGATATAGAGCAACAATCATGACCGGAACATTTATATCATCCATTGGATTTCTTTCCAGTTCGTTTTCACCAAGTGTTGAAGTTCTATACATAACATATGGTGTATGCGTAGGTGAGTTATTTAATTTTACCAATACTGGGATGGTGAAAAAAAATTAACTAATTCAAAGTGTGGTCGTTGATAAATACATTGTTATTGTGTAAATTACATGACCCTACATCAATGTGGGAATAATGTTTTTTTTTTTTTTTATATCCTGCATGTATCGGAAAATATGAGAAAATGGTTATTCACAACTGTAAAGTGGAATTATAGAGTGGGACACACCAATATAACATGTATAATGTTAACAATTTTATTTTCCATTAGGACTAGGATACAGCTTGATACTGAGCCCTTGTCTTGGAATTATACCTCTGTATATTAAGAAGAAATACACACTAGCAAACTCACTAGCAGTACTGGGATCTGGAATTGGTCCATTTTTACTTACACCCATAATTCAACTACTGATTGACGCGTACGGTTGGAGAGGCACGTTCATTGTGATGTCAGCAATAAACGCCCATATGTTTATATCGGGAGCTTTGTTCAAAGCTCCAACCACGATCAGACAGAATAACACGGATCTAGTCTCGCGTCCCAGTGATGATCACGATCTTGCAAAACGACATCATGTTGCCTGGTGTGCTCCATTAGACGCAATACTACACGCATTGGATTTGAAATTAATTAGCAGACATCCTCTTTTTGCCCTTCAAATTGTGTGTGTTTTTAGTGGTATTGGATTAGGCTCTTTTGCCGTACCATCGTTTATCGTGCTTAATGCAAATGACCTCCATCTGGCATCGCCTTTTATTATCACGTTTCTAATTTCAATACTTGCAACTGGTGGGATAATCGGAAGGGTCGCCCCTCCTGTATTGTTACATATAACTTGTAAATGGATGAATAGTGGCCGCCTGTTTGGTATATGTTTACTGTTGGCTGGCATTTCTACTGTGATCAGTCCTCACTTGACAATGTCATATGTGACATATGCCGTGCATACAGCACTGTACGGTTTCTTCATTGGAGTTGTATTTGCGCTGTATTCTCATGTTACGAAAGATTACGTTGGCGGACCAAACCTTACTGCTGCTCTCGCATTAGCATCAACGTTTAATGGATTGGGTGCAATGATTGGACCAACCGTAGCTGGTAAGACTACTGCTAAAAAAAATTAGTTGCCTGTTGGCAAACACCTTTCGATTTGAAGAAGTAAGTTTCAACAAGTACTTTAAAAAATGAAATTTGCGTTGAAATTCTCAATCATATAATTTGACGCAGATTTCTAAATTTCACACCACATACTATCATTAGTATTATTCGCATCTTAATTTCATCTTTATTCTAGGATTGCTATACGATATTACTGAAGATTCTATCACTTCTTTTTATTTCTGCGGTGGTTGCACTACATTTGCTGGGATTCTTATGTTAACAGTAGAACCAATCATTCAGCGAATCCACCGGACAAAAGACAGGGATACCGATATTCTCATAAACAACGAATTCGACGAAGTAGTCGTTTATCCATATCACGGAAGACCGGACACGTGTGATTCAACAACGCAGACAGGCAGCTGAACTTGTGTGAAGTCAGTGTTTGGTATTTCAGTGTCAGTTTGAATAATTATTGTAAATTAATTCACAGTGTATTTCACAATGTTATGGAGGGATACTTAATGCACATTATTTAACAAGCTGGTGGAACAGATGTATCAAGCTCAACAAGAACAGTGAGACATGTGCTAGTAGGTGACGATAGGATAAACGCAGGTTACCATCTCGAAAACGTATATATTGAGCAAACCATTGATTTGAACGTTCAATATTACCTTGAGTTTCTAGGGCAAAGGTTTCGAGACATATTTAGTCACTTGAGTGTTTGAAGCAGATACCAGGTCGCCCAACGACTTGACTGCCCAGCATCTAAACTAGCCTATCTATACCGGAATACATTTCAAAAAGCATGGTTATCTGATTGTGCAGTACACTTCTCATTGACCCAGCTTTGATATTAAACCTTGGACGCTACATATAGTCAATAGCACCGATTTTAAACAATTCATTTGTAACAACGAGCCAATATAATACATGCGGAAGTAAACAATAACATCCTGAAGTAGTACATTAGTATGCAAATTACGTACAAATTAATGCCATACTTATTTCCAATGTATGACGTAAAATACAACATAGTATCATGTAAGTTGGCAAAAAAAGCATCTCAAACTACTTTTGACACGAAATGAAATAAAAATGTTGCATGATTGTATTTAAGTCTTAGTTATTAAATACTGTAAGACAATAAATATGTTTTAACTCTGGCGTGTTATAATGTGATGTCTAACAAGCAACATGAATTTTCAACCTTTTTCGTAGTCATCTGTAAAAATAATATTCCACCTTGCAGGGCAAGCATTTCCTGGAACCAAGGTTCGCACGAGTGTGCGTTTGACTGTTGGTCACGTAATGGTGTCGACACGATAGTATTTCTATAATACGAAATGCACCTTGTTTTGCAGATCTGTCATAATACAAATAGAATCGTGCATATTGTTTATCAGCCAATGACGTAAATTACATTTTTTTAAATTAGATTTCTTCTTTTTGGGTAGGTCAAAATGATTAGTTTCTCATGAGGCAGTGCGCGAAATGGGGAGAGGGGGGCTATATTCTAATGTTGCCCACGTCTGCATTCGATACATTCGGAATTGTTCAGGTAACTAGGTCAAGTGAGTTTCTCTGTGTTTACACAAACAAGTATAGCACACCAACGGCAGTGAGTATACATTGCCTGCCATCAAATAACATAAGACGAGTAAACTGACATCAAACGCCACCAACGGTAAACTCGACCGCACCGAAGCACTAATACAAACTAAATATACGACGCCCTCAAGCGGCCGTGCTATGAGAAACATAATTCAGTGTTCTTCACTTACCCTGTGCTATTCATAATTAAATATTACTGCAACTGAGGGGTGTTTAAGTTTTTGTCTCCTGATGATTCAGTTATTCACCAAGGCGCCACTGTACTGAATATATTTCGCACCACGGAGTAAAATCTTCTTATATTCAGACGTTTACAGATAATTTTTTTTGTCATCTCGAAATTCGGAATGTACTTGAATGTCAAATTCATGTGGCGGTACGAATGGCAGTTGGCGTATTAAACTTGTGTTGGTTTATTACAAGCGATTCGCGTGGTCGCGATCTGGTCAGCTAATCGCGTTGCACAATTGAAATTGTTTGTAACCAAGTTGACAAGATTATTTTCAATATAGTAGTAATCAAGTGTATCAAACCTGCCCGTATTCGAACTCCGAATATTCGCCTTTGCAAACTCGCCAGCCAGCACGGTGTGTTTGTGTGGTTCGTCCTGCATGCATACACCATTTGATGTCGATGTCATTTGTATATACTTATGTATTTTCTATAAGTTCAATGCGAGATCTGGCATACTGCGTGAAAGGTGTTGACCAAACGTCTGCCGCATAAATCGAACGATTTTGATTTTGTTTTTTTATATAATTCAATGTCGAAATGCCAGCATATCGTCGTAAAGGGGAATTTTGCGTTGGAATACACTTAATTCATTGACTATCATCAAATGTGTACAGTAGATTATTAAGCATGAAAATACCCTTATATATTTGCCTTTGTCGAATCCAACGCGATGATTTGACGTCACTGCCACGCTATGATTTTTGTTTTGTTCTGTTTTCACGTTCTATTTCACGCATAACGGGGGATCCTGAATTGAACTGAAAATGGTCTTTTGTGATTTATTCAATTCCATGTTCCACTCTTCCAATCAGCATTGACAATGTTGACAATGTACTATAGCACAATGAGTGTGAAATATATAAATGTAAATATTAGGAAGGACGAAGACATTTAGTGAACGAATTGTCTTCATGTGGTCTTTAGAAAGTGTGTGGTGTATTATTCATCGCCAACTTATTTCTCAATATCGACCGATTCGATTTAAATATCTAACTTAGTTCCTACAAAACTTGGGTGATTTAATTATATACTGAGAGTCAATGGGAAAAAATTGAAAATTATAAATGTATGCATTATTTTGAAGCGTGAGTTTGTATGTACATTTCACCTGTATTGCTTCATCATCGATAGTTACGTTCTTCGGATCACAACGAATCTGCAGTCAAGCATAGCAAATAACTACGTGATTAATCTTATATCTAAACTTTGAGTGATTTGCACGTTTTTGTTAGTATTCGGGCTAATGGATTCCTGTTAATGTGACATTTCCACGTTTTAGTATATGTGCTAAGTGTACTTCTAATCGTCAAGAAAACATTGATCATACAACCATATCGGGGCCATGCGCTCTTTAGTATGTGATGTAACGCCTTATAAAATATGTTATTATAATTCTTATTTTGAATGACCACGTGCATAGAATCTCCATTGCCATCGTATTGCCCTAGGAACATGCAACACCCTGTAATGGCCATTTTTATTACCATATTTTTCAGTTTAACGATGTGTATTTATATGTAATATCCATATTTTTATGCTCAATTATAGCTGCAATTTGTTTTATTTTATATTATTTTTTTCCAATTTTCATATCAGTGCTATAATTTAGGTCTTTTGATTGTGTAGTTATGATCGGAAACGTACGTGTTTGTTGACCCTGTGACATTCCCCCTTTATGTCTACAAAACAAACGCATTCACACCTTCTCGCCGTTGTATGTAGCTCAGCGCATAGCGGTGAAAATGACGCTGTTCACCGAGGACAAGCTAAGTCACATGATTTAAAAAAACGTAAACCTACAATTCATTCAATTGGTTATACATTTTAAAGCGGGAGGGTCAAATGTGTAGCTTAAATAAATCATTCGTTTAATGGGAGACGTGTCGCTATCATACCAAAGACAATCGCAAACATGATTGAGAAAGTCGTTAAAATAATGAACCCGTTAATTGCAAAATCTAATTTGCATATATATTACTTTGGCGTTTTTTTTTTGAGCAAAATCAAAATTTATTCTAACAGTGAAAATTCGCCAAAATTAAGATTTATGGATGATGAAGAGATAATTTGAATTCAGGCCATGACTTTTACCTGCTTCGCGTTTAACAGCAATAGAGTATAAATCATACGCAATATTTTAAAGTATGCTCCCAGTTTTGTTACGTCGCAACCTTCGTGACGTTTTGTGAACCGCCAAAAGTGAGTTTTTGACGTCTTCATCCATTCCATTGTTTTCGCATAGTATTTGTGTCAGTGCGCCCTCATTCTACGCAACCCAACCAGACATACATTATACGCAGCAATTAGAACTTATCATTGTGAAATCGATTCCACGCTTACCCGCGAGGTATCTAACGCTAATGGACACAGAAACCCATTTCCCTGTACATGTATATTGACAATTGCTAAAATTGTTGGAAATGCAATCCTTAAAGTGCTTGTGAAATGGCTGCTATTTTCACGCCTAAAATTATCCATTGATACATAAATATTATTAATTTTATTAATTTATAAGCATGAATTATTTTTTTAAGTGAAAAAATGTGCTTTAAACTCAATCCACAGCAACTTAATTTGTGTGTATTTAAAAACGAGGCTCCTCATTAGCTTCTTATTTGCATACAGAAATTCCCCTTGTGACGTCAGAAGGGGAAGTCGCATGGCAGCTTGCATTGCCGATACGTGTAAATAAGGCAAATTTCTTCTGCAGTTTTCTCATCTTTGACTAAATTTTCACTTATGTACTTGTTCGTCGAGGAGGAATGGACCATAATGAACACATAGTATCAATTTTTGTTGCATGGGGTTGAGTTAGATGCGAAATATGTTCGTTCTGGTGTAGGTGGTCACCGTGATCGTCAGCGGCAAACGTTTGTACACTGTCGCTGGACAAAATAGAATTTGACGTAGGAATTATCTCGTTATTTAGCAGGTTACTAGGCACGTCACTACACTGTTTTATTTCATTGATCGTCTGGGTAAAACTTTCAAAATTAAAATAAAAGAGAACATATTTTGACATTCTAAACATTAGACTATAGTGATCACTATAAAATAATTAAAAAAAAACGACAAATCACAGTTACTAAATAAATGACAGCCGCGTGGAAATAAATTGAAATTTTATTGAAATAGGTGAACGCGTCGGGTCAGGACGAAGGCAAGTGCGTTAAAAGCGGCGTTTAATTGGATAACAAAAATAATCGAGGTCGACACACATACAGATAAATTCAGAGTGGATTCGTGTTAGCGTGATCCATGGCGTGATTGTCATAATTATAACATCATATTAAAACTTTATTTGGTGGAAATACATTGACTAAGCCCGGATTCTTATTTCATAAATTATTACCCAGATCAAGCTGCAAGCATGGAGGTAAAAAAAGAACGGAGGTGTGAATTCGACATTCAACACCAATCACCAAACAATACAGAAACTTTTAGCCTTCGAAAATGAAAACAATTAGCAGTGTGTAAGGGTTGTGTAATTTCCTGTTTGTCCGACGCTTCGTTTTCGTGTCACTGTCAAAATTATTGCTACCTTTTACTTAACAGGGACTAAATGGTCTCTATAAAACAATAATCACGATTGCAAAAAAAGTCAACTCATTTGAAACACTTGCCGGACGTCTCTCTCTCTTCTGAAATCCGCCTCGGTGATCATAGTCCGGAATCTATTTCTTTCAAAAGTGTTGCGCCAGGTTTATGTTGTCGGCGTTTCTCTTTAAACCTAGTTTTTTTTTTCATGCACGAGGACAGTATTTCCAAAAACAGGAATCTGAGGTTAAGTGGCATTCGTCCACTGATGTCGCACCTTCGGATCGATTAGAAACGTGTGAATACTTACACTATAACTATACGTTTCACTGCAACTGCCCACAACACAACATCTAAAAACTCTCTCTCAAAAAAAAGAAAATAGACAAAAAAAAGAAAGAAAAAAAAACGCCGACTGAAAAATGTATATCGTTTAAAAGTATAGTGAATGACCAGTGTTATTACGGCTCAGGGGTATGTCTTCCTCTCACATTTTGGTATTTGGTGGCGCACTTTCGGCGAGAGTCGGAAATCCGGAAACAGTCGACCGTTTCAGGATTGGTGGGCGTGGCTACAACACCAGAAATTTCCCAAATTTACTTGGATACGAGTAATCATTTTCTGCAAAAAAATCAATAACTGCCCATTTCAGTGGGACACAGATCTAAAATGCGAAACGTGAGGGTGGGCATTGCACAGGCACTTTAAGTAGAGCTGTATCACCGCGGGGTGGGCGCCTCTCACAATTGTGGAGTAATCATTCGCTACAATTGTCATTATAAGGTCAAGCAGACCTGATGTGATCGTGAGTAGTTCTCTGATCACATCACAAGTCCATGTCCAACCCTGCGGTCACAGTTTGTCTTTCTTGATTGTATTTTAAATGCACTGAGCATATTGTCCCAGAGGTCGACCCACTGCAAAATAGCATCATCATCTATATGTAAGATCCAAGACCATACGTCTGAAATATTGTGATTTCTATGTGATTAGAGTTTGATTTTGAATTAGATTAAAAAGTAAAATTCTTATGTTATTAATTATAGCACTGCCACTAGTTTTTTGACTGTGAATAAATCATGATGCGCCCTCACGAGATGCGCAATATAGATGAGTAGAAGTAGAATTTGTGACCGTATAACAGAGTGAAACACAGTGGTATACTATTCACGATGTAAATTGCCATGAACCATTTTACTTTTTATCGTTTTCGCGAGATTATATTCTTTACTATTCCGTTTCAGTTCCTCCCCCACGTAGCTTTTTTTTTGTTTTTTTTTACATCCTGTATTTATTCATTTAGTGCCTGACCAAGTTGGCCAACTGCAACTGATTTTATAAAATGTAAATATAATTCTGGAATGATTTCTTTTTTTTTTTCAATACGAAAACAAATCTGTTGTTATTAACGCTTCAGGTGTTGAAAGTATAAACCTGCCTATTTTTTCAATTATTCTCAAGAATTGTAACCAAGACCTGTAACCATCTTGAAATTATAATAATATAGTCGAAAATTTGAAAGAAATCGAAGAATGTACAAAGTGTGAATGACAAATTAGGGCTTCAAAAACTATGGCGTTCAAAGCAAGTTCTACAACAAATTAATCTATACATGTAGTATTTTGTCACGATAGACGCACTTTTGCAATAGTGTCACTCGAGTAATTAGAAAATTTTTTGTACGGACACGCACAGTACTATGCTGGTAATTTGTAATAATTGACACCTTAGAACCTGGATATGTGAAATCGAATTAATCAATAGTGGTTTGAAGCTCTACCTATTCTACAAAGTCAATAATAACTCAGATGTTGATGAATAAAGGTGACGTACCTCCACCCTCCTACCCTCTTCAGTGCCCAAATCAATTAGTCTTTTATATGGGCAACCATTACAGAAACGTCGTTATCTATTATTATTCTGGTGGTGGTGTTAGTTCATACCTGAGATTCGACAAATTTATGTTCAATCGCTGGCCAGGACAAATCCTCAAATAAATCCAGTGTATGTCGCTTCACAAATAATGAATCATTAATTGCGTCAGCTACATGTATTTTTATTTCAGAACGGAATTCACACGGGCGAGTATAGTGCCCGAGGCAAGATTGTGATCGCCACCATACGACAGATTTACAACCCCACTTAAACCAGTGCCTGGGTACTGGGATAGGAAGTCATCACTATACTACAGATTTCACAACAATCTGCGAATCTGTTTAATACCAGAATAAAAAAATCTCTCGATTTGTTTTTGGTTAGGTTGTTAGGGAAATCCCAAAGGTGAATTAACTTCCCTACAATGGGAACTCAGGAACGTCAGCTTTCCCCAAATGTCTTTCATCATATGTATTTTGTTTGAAACTAATCGCTTTAGCAACATGCACTACCGAGAAGTCAATCGAGGGCCGTGATGATAGAGTTATACAGGAATCATTGACAAAATAGACACGACATGAACAAATAGCGATTTTATGGGGCCGACATAGATCTTTTTTTTTAAGTTGTATACATTTTATTAGATCGGCCTGAGAAGTTGCAATTAATTGTGTTTATTATTTCCCACTACGGGATGTTATTGACTAGACTATGGTCACACGAGAACACAATGTGGTGTTTGTAGAGCGCCACTAGCATAGCCGATTACACGCTATTTAAAGCCAAGCACGTACACAATCACTGTACATGCGTAATACGAGTGTGGTGGGGATCACCCATTGATGTCAGCAACTGCCATGGGATAGAACAGAATATTTTAATGACTTGTTGAGATACTTACACCATGCTAAAGAGAAATAATTTTTTTGTAACTCGTTGAAGGTTGAGAGAAGAAACAAGAGAGGGATATTTAAAATGAAAAACTATACATACAACGCTGTCTTAAGTCTTTCTACGGAGGCATCGTGTTAGTATCATGCCTGTAGCCACCTGTCCCTTGATTTAGGACACTGCGCCGTGTACGCAGGCAACTGTATATATCGAGTCGATAATATGGGTGAGAGTTACTCAGTGTCACGCATGGCACATCTGCATTAAGAAGATTTGTACAAACAATTGGTACTTGGACTTAATAATGATATTATTCTGGAGTCGAATATACACTCTAATATTTAACGACCCTATCTTTATGTCAGTTTCCTCAAACGTAATCCCAGTTAAATCAACAAGTGAATGATTTTACAAATTCGAAACAAATGTTTGAGTACTATACTAGTAATTTTATAATTATAAGGTTACATGAGTGGCTCAATGGTTAGTTTGTTAGTCCGGTGACAGTAAAATTGCAGCTGTTCACCAAGAAATGAACCCTTGTTACGTTATGTCCTCTTGTTGTGTCGAATAACATTCTTTCTACACCACCTGACAGAGGTGACGCCATTTGCTATGTAATGTCGCCCGTGTAATCCTAACAAAATAATATTAAGGCAGTTCGTGCCAAATTCAAGTTGTTACTGCAATGCATTCCGGGGTGATCTTGTCATTGAATTTAATATGAAATTATTAGCACACAAGAAAATCACTAAATAAATAGAAATGTTTTTGAAATAGTATTAGGATTCATATCGTTAATAGTATATGAATTTATTATCGCATGTAACTAAAAAAATCTTCGAAATATGACAAATAAATTACATCATAAATTCCAGTGTAAAAATGCAAGTTTTCTTTATAGTACATAACATTTAGAACTCATCTCCTAACGTTGATTGGCGACACTAATATGTTTGTTTTTCATGTTCTGTATCGTAATGGCATTAACTTAATATGATGATGAATATGTGAAATGGATGATAGTTATCAGCACATTGACCTTCACCTTCTTAAGTCTACTGGTGTACCCTCAAGTTCATAATACGATTTCGCGTCACATTCTCCCGCAAAGAGGTGGTGCAATAGATAGTAATTTGATGACAACTTTAGTGAATGCAATAAAACTAGTGTGGAGCAAGTGTGCGCAAAACAAGGGGATTTTACAAAAACGGTCGATTGGAGAATTAAAGGCTGGGAAAACTTTAATTTGTTCAAGCAACAAAAACGTGCAGAACCAAATAGGTAGACAACGTGTTTACCTGATGTTTGGATATATGACCTTGTCATTCTTTATTTAAAACGCATTCGTTGCACGTGCTTTTAAAACACATTGTAAGCTAGTGCCGTGCGCCGTCGCGATAATAACGTTTTACGTTGGCGAGGTCTTCAGTATTCCTAGACACGTTGTGGTAGCTTTTGGCACTTAAAAGTGACTAACACTCCTTTTTCGATCCTTAATGTGAAGATGACTTTGGACTATGTATATAAATGTTACTTTACATCGATCCATTACAATTGATCCTATCATAATATTGACCACATGAATTACTGTTAAGAATGAATCCTTGTATTTCCCCTGTTTATTCCTTACCTATAACTAATTAGTTGTCGCTAAGATTCAGGTCAGATATATGACAAATTGCATGCAATCATGGCCACAGTTGATTTGAAGTGAAATCAAAATTGAATCTCGACGCACATTCATTTAAGCGAGCGATTATTTGCGCTACGTGTTGATTAATAGAAACAATTTCAATTAGATCGCGCGTTTAAATGGCAATGACTGGCGGGTATGTACGGCTTTGGTGCTTGATCACGTATTTACAGTGAGCTGACCATCTTGTAATATCAGAACAATCTGTCATGTAGAGTAACGTTTCCTATGATGTGTTTGAACGTCGGAGCACGTAATCCATTTGATATTAGCTGAATGTTGTAACTTTAGTTTTAGTGTTTCTATCATCTAAGGTTGCCGATATGGTTATGGTACACCGACATGGCGGGCGATGTATACCGTATACTATTTTTGTTCGTCTTGTTTAGATTCAGCACACACACACACACACACATACAACACTTTCTGTTATTATTATATAGACATGCCAAAACTATTGAACTGTGTGTAACGCGAAGCCATCTGTGAATAGGCACAATTTTCGTTTATAACATGTTTTTTTAACGTTTGGGCAACGCTAAAATTGTTTATGTTTGTGCTTCTTGTTAAGAAACCAATCCGTTGATATGCCAATTACTGTATCGTGCCGAGTTTATCGAGGAATAAAAAAACACAGACATGTGTAGAAAAGGTTTGTTTCCAAAGCCAATGTGTTGCTACATGCGCAAACAGCGCCATCCACAGCAGGTTAGCGAAACTAATATGTTTGTAATAAGTGTAGACATGAACTTACTATCCACATCCAATTATTATTGTACATACACCATATGGAAGTAAATTCCTCTCGGATTATGTTATCGCAATATTGCCGATACTTAAATTTGTGTGTGTTTATACACAGGCAAAGTAATTTTAATTAATGCTATCCCCCCAATTCCTTGTTCATTTCATGATTCTAATCCCTAGACCAACTAATCTGCTTGTTGCAGGGGCGGAAAGCTTTCACTAATACGTTCTTGGATATAATCCCCTGTGTAAATTCTAGTCTACTTCAAATTAAACCTGGTGGTATATCTGATTATATTGAAAACGATTCTCCCATGATAAAACTATGTAATCAAAAGGCAGCTTTGTTTTAACATAGTTAAGATGGGTTTCGTTGTTATAAGGTTGGGTTGCACTGCCAACTGGTGAGATGTGTGGTCTGAAAGTACACACATCGTTTTTTTTTTTTTTTTTTTTTTTTTTTTTTTTTTTTTTTTGTAAGTATTTATTGTTGGGAGACTGGTGTTCTGACCATGATTTTGCACGGATGAACCCAATTAGCTATAGAAATAATTCGTATTTGCATACACTGACCAATCACGCAAGGTAAGTTTGTGATAATAATATTATTTTCTTGAGATATAATAGGCTACTGGCCCCAAACATATATCAAATTCAAAGTAAGTACAATACACCAGAGAGCGCTGCAAAATAGCTCAGTAATTATTTTAAAAACGATATAAACTAAACACACACGTGTACTTCATGCCAATCAAATAATTATCAATCAATATTGTTTACCGAAATACAATCGGCTGTATTATCCACACGGCATCCCAGGAATAAGTTGGGCGAGTTAAAACTTAGACCAAAATTTTGCACTCTCCACATAAAAAAGTACTTTTCATTCATCAAACACAACAAATACGACTATTAAGCAAATATTCAATAACCGCATTATAATAGCATTTTTAATCAATCGGTTCATCATGAACTCTAGCGATTAAGGCAGAAATGTATAATATACAGAGAAAATAAAATACATATTGTTAAGTACTATAACAAATAATTCAGTGGTATCATTATTGCTTACATTACATTTACCCGGGGCCCAAAAGCAGAATGTAGGTCGCAGTGATTATGTACTTTTCTCTGTGGACATTAAACTCCAATGTAATAGTTTTGATGTGTATAATTATAAATATATACTGTTCCAATTAACCTTATATGCACATTATTTTTTTTATAAATCTGAGCTTTGCAGGGCAGCCGATTTATTATGAGATTTTGCCGAGTGCCTTAGGAGCCTTCATTAGTCAGTAGCATTTGCAGTATATGTTTGTTTAGTTTTAACAATAAGCCACTAGTGGAGGTTTCCCCTGCGTAACATTGAAACCCTGTATTTTAATTTTACCTCTAATGACACATAGTCATTGTGCTATTGTATGGGACAATTAATATCGCGGTATGGATTTACCTACGAGGGAATTTGCGTTCAAAAACATTATAATGAAGTTTTTATACATATATTTCACTGTTCTCAGTTGGACAGTGTAAGCGCAATGTTAGGGCGATTTCTTCAATTAGGCGTTTGCATCTCGTTAATGTATTTATAATTGCAAATACACTTACATTAGGTAGTTTGAATAATTCGTTTTATAGTATCGTGCACAATTTAGGAATAATACAATTGTGTGTCACTATGTCCACATTAATCTGTTAAAAGTTAAACGCTTGAACGATTCGTTGCCTGGAATGGGTAGATATACGTCCTTGTAAAGCCCAGCACAGTCTGGGACTTGCTCTATAAAAGTAATTTTGTCAATTAGAAGACAAATTTGTAAGGCCAAAACATGTCAATTCCTCAATAGTCTCGATTCCGAGAGTAGAATATTTACTAGCACTTTATTTTCTTAATGCGTGTGCTTATGGTAGATGATACAGATCGTGGGAACGTTTACTCAATACAGTACCACGTTATGCGGTGACCTTGAAACACACGCAACACACTGCTTGAGTTGTGTACATGTTGCCTATATCACGTTGATAATCTGCGAGCATAAATTTACCAGGGAAAACGCGTTTCAAGAAGAATGTTTATTTACACGGAGACTAACTGAAGCAGGAATAACAAACGCTTGAATGTGAGATCCGATTGCTTGCTTTGATTACGTGTGTTCTGTGTTGTATGACGTGAATTGCGAATTGGAATGAACTGTGTTATCGGGAAAAAAAAGTTATCACAACATCGTGCAATTTTAGACGCCAAAAAGCATGTACTGTTTATTCGACTATTGAAAATTCGGGAAGGTTTTAGAAGGTTGTTTGCGACTAAGAATATAAAAGTTTGGTCGAAACCATGGTGCAACTGAGACACGTTGTGAAATATATATATATGTATTGTAATTGCTAAATATAGTAATAAATATAAAATGTAAGTATTGTAACTTGAATTTCGAAAGATACATTTAAGCATTAGAAAACATAGGCATTGGCAATTGTGGCAAACATCAAGAGAAATGATTTAATATTCCTTGCAACGTCTCTTGGCGCGTCGCGTTCTATTACGTGAGCTTCATGATGCATGCAACAAGTTCACAACCGCTATATCATGTTATTCAGGGTAGTTCATATAACTCATTTTTTAATATACATGCTATAAGCTTCATGCTTTTTATGTAAGCTATTTTTGAAAACACCAAAGCCGTTCAAAACACTCAATATATTACCCATGCAAGCTTTTGTTTCAAAATTCGCCCATTTTTCTTGGGTATATGTATGATAAACTTTCGAATGTGATTTTGTACATGGAGGATTCGAGATCTTATTCAATACCAGAACACGATAGAAAAAATCGCAATTTTTTGTCCCTTTATTTTAAAGTTTATTTCACATAATTCAATTTACATTAGCTATTATATAACACATTTGGATGAACGAATGCATTTGGCAACACAAAGCCATAAAGTTGATAATACTAGACATGTCTACACTGAACTAATGTTGAACTCTCCTTAAGAAAACTGACGCACGCAAATAAAAAACGTGATGGCATGCTTTGGATATTGATGTATTCACCATTTTCGCTTGGATACACATATTGATTATTCACTCCAGTGTGATGATGTCGACCTATGACCTATGACCGATGTCATGACATACACACATTCGAATTAGTACTTTGTATCGTGCACCATATGTGCTATTCATGCAGCGCTATTTAAATATTATCGTCTATCCACCAGTCGTTATAGCGAAGGTCAACATTTCACGCTAGTATTGCTTGACAGCAATGGATTTTGACTTTGTAGAAACACACTCATCCTAATCATAACCTTATACGTTGATGTTACCAATGTAGCAATTAGGGAATGGCTGACACGCATCGACAAATCAATACCACGACGTCTCGAGAAGTCAACCGGGTGGAGATGACAGGAAATCAGACATTCATATATAAGAGAGATTAGTTTTTGCATAACTCAATCGATATGACCCACAAAACTCGGGTAATAATTGGAGCAGAGAATATCGAGTAGTCACGAAAACTAATCCTGGAGTAAATGGAAAGAATAAATTGTGTACTTGTGTTCATACAAGTTGGTAATCTTAGTCTTTAATAAAAAAAACAGTCAGAATAAAAAGTGATTTGTGTTTAACATTGACGAATTTTTCCAAATCTAAAAATAAAACTGCACCATGATTATTTCTTCCATCTTCCTGATTATTTGATATTTGATCCAATTGGAACATATTCGGATTGGCTAACAACAACGAGTAGCTGATGACAAACTAATCAATTTTGCCCACAAATAAAACACATTTAATACAACTGTGATGTCGTAGACGACAACGAAGGTGTGTATTCAAGATTCCAACGCTGTTATGAAGGCTATATAATGAAGTAGATATATCATGAAAACTGAAGGTTCTTTGGAGTTAATACTTACAAAATGCGTTGCCGATTACTATACATATTATTATGTATGTTTTATATATTATATTCATAACAGACCACAATAAAATATGAAAAACGTATAGTTTATACGATACTTTAGTATTCAATACCCTTCGTTGTCATTTCAGCAATGCTGAAAAATAGTGTAAATTAAAGATAAAGGTGAAAGTACAGGTAAAACAATGTTCTATATTCATGAAACACAGGCACATCCAATTATATCCGAAACATTCAGGCAAGCCTATATACATGGTAACTATGCTCAGTACTGCATGGAAATTGGTTTGCATTTGTTTGCCCTCAGAACGCCCGGACTGTCTCTTTAAAATATAATCTCTGTATTGCCACAACTTTCCTGAAAACGATCCTCCTAATAGGCCGACTTCCTGTCGATCGGAAACGCAAGGGAGATAAGACTCGATTTTCATAGACGCAGGTCGTTTAGATCGGACGGTTACTCTTGTTTCAGGTTCGTCGTTGTTTTGGGTTAATATAGAACATGTCCAAGCTTAAAATTGTAGCAATAATGTTCACGTCGCTGTACGTTAAAACACACTCTCGAACTTGACAAC
Source organism: Saccoglossus kowalevskii (assembly GCF_978046115.1). Taxonomy (NCBI): domain Eukaryota; kingdom Metazoa; phylum Hemichordata; class Enteropneusta; family Harrimaniidae; genus Saccoglossus; species Saccoglossus kowalevskii. The sequence continues at coordinate 10,453,691 of NC_140658.1, read as the reverse complement.
ATTCACTTATGGACCACTAAGATTGATGATTCGATTGCTGACCGGGATCGCTGCATTTAGTGTTCATATATGCAATATAAAATCATATCGATGCTGTGGACGGCGAAGGCTGACCGATTGTTTTGGTTCTGTCGCCGGCTCTCATGGCACGGGCAACTGACATTAGCTGACTTTTTTTACTATTCTGACGTGTTCTGGTCTGTATATAACAGTTAGACACTGACAAGTAAGTAGGTTGGTACTAGTAAACAGCTCGGGACATAGTCAATATAGGAGCCTGAATCAGTTAGGCCCTGAAAATAGCGTCATCGCACAGTATTCCATTAATGAACGAAGTTCACATGACAATCTTATGCCTACAAATCATCCCATAATTATTGACAAGTTGTTACTAGCTTATACTAAGACAAGCCGGTAGGCTGGTTGGCGATCGGCTCCACTCAAAAAACAAGCAAATGTTTTCGGCTGTTGCCACGGTAGGCACCGGGCACCGTATACGAAGTTCGCCAAAAAACACTCAGTCTTTAGAAGTCACTTTATTTTATTGTTAGGACGTATTCTGCTGTTCAATTTATTATTTCCAACCGTTTTGCAATAGTAGTTTCTAGACTGAAGGCAGCATTTACAGTTCATTCAAAGTTCAAAGTTGCGTTGGGATTACGTTGATACAGTTTAACAATGTCGGCGCCGGTGATCTCTTACCGGTGTACAGGCAACGTAGCCAAAATAAAAAGCATGGTCATTTGAACACTGCTATTACAAGACTGGTAAGATGTAATACATTTGGGACGAAAGTATTCCAATTAGTGGCGGTACGACCTGCCTGTCAAGTATGAACAAAATCAGCCAAGCCAAAAAAATCACAGAGGAGTTAAAAGTCGTTGCTGATTAAAAGTTACCTCCACTTTGAGGTAAATTTTCTCGGTAATGAAAATAGACATAAGAAAACAAACAGTATATTTTTGCCCACACCCAAGCTGATTATAATGAGCTACGTCCGTGCTTTTTAATCGTAGAAATGTAGGGTGAGATACATTTGGCGCGAATGTATTAAACAAAATCAGATTTTTGGCTATTGCATTAGAAACGATGGGCCAGAATTTGTGTGCAGATTTTACAACCTAACTACAGTGAAGGTGTGATTCGCCTGCCAAGTTTGAACCAAATCGGCTCAGCCAAAAAAATCGCAGAAGAGTTAAAAAGCCATTCATAGTGAACAGTTACCCCAACTTTGGGGTCAAATTTCTCGGTAATGAAAACAAATTTAAATAGTAACTTTGTGCCCACACTCAAGCTGAGTAGAATGAGCTATGTTAGGGGTGTTTTATCTCAAATTTGTAGGAGGGGATACATTTGGCGCGAAGCTATCCAAAAACGGCAACGGTGGGCCAAATTTTTTTTCAGATTTTTCCCAATAACTAGGGTGAAGGTGTGACCTACCTGCTAATTTTGAGCGAAATCGGCCAAGCCAAAAAAATCACAAAAGAAATAATACATGAAAACACTGGAAATCACACACACAGACACACACATGCAAACCTACAAAAGTGATTATAAGGGCAATCCTTGCGGAGCGGATCGCCAAAAAGTGATTTTAAGGGCAAACCTAGCAGAGCAGATCGCCAGTATGTTATTTAGAGTACTAACAAATTCCCACTTCCTGTCCGATTAGAATTAAAATACACCACGAATATTCACTTTTGAGATTTGTGGTATGTGTTGGTTCTTGGATATTTCAGCTTCGTCGTCCTGTACTTCATTTAGTAATTTGAACTTCCCAGATTGTGTCAAATCGGAGGGTTTCTTGATTTCGATATCGAAACCGCCTTGGCTTAATTATTTGCTGGGGGGACGGCCGCTTAGGTACGTGCTCTGCAACTTGCAACGCATGAACCTAAACATGTTAGGTAATCAAATTCACGGGAAGTTGACAATCCCTAATACTGCTAAATCGCTAGTTGTGAACTTTATCAGGATTCCCGTATGAAGTTACACATCATTCTAGCAAGGAAAAATATTGATTACTGTTGTGCAGGTTATATAATAAAATATGAAATAATTAATATGTCATTTGTGTTAGTATATCTTTATGTATTAAAATATGTACACATTATATCTAATTGGGGTGGGTATTGCCAAGCAAGTTTATAAAATATTTTCGTAAATAACACGGACCGCGAAATACGCCTTTGAGAAGTATCACTGATGAATACTTTATATTGCAATTTCTTTCAATTTGAATTAGTTGTATTGCAATGCATTATTATTAATAATAATAATAATAATAATAATAATAATAATAATAATAATAATAATAATATTTATTGCATCTTTAGAAATACAGTATTTATATCAGTACAGTAGCAATAAAAGTGTAATAAATAAGTATAAATAATTTAAATGTATACATTCCTTTATTTTATTGTTGAGACTGAGTTATACAGTTTGTTACGTACTACAATTTATCTATATTGGAAAACGGTTATGGGAATTATTAATTTCAATAAACAATATTCAACTATCTTTTGCAACACCAATAAGATCATAATGGTAATGTTTATTGGTCTTTGAAACTAGAGGCATTATGAGAGCATGGGTCTTATTTTGGAACTCCTGCTAGGATGGTATTCCCGGAATAGGGCCAGTTGTTAAAGAAAAATAAAACTTTAATTCTCAACAAGGATGAAAGGACCAGTTACTGAGACAAAGCCCTACTCCCCGCAAAACTCTACAGATACGAAACCCAATTACCGCGAAAGCCACTCACCGCGAAGCTACTAGTTGACATTCAAAATGAATGCTTTGACACAGTTAGGTTAAGCAAATGTAAAAATAATTTTGCAAAATGCTGTTTTGCTAATTAGTTGTGACCAACGCAAATTTCTAGAAACAGAAGTGTTCAATCCAACAATTCATGTCCCGTAAACACTCTATCCCAACTGTAACGTCGTTGACGTGTAAACATATGCATCCCTGTAGCCTAACGGTATGTCCTTCACCTGCACGGGAATTCTAGATTTAGAAAAAAAATGGCGAAGTTATTTACACTCTGAATCTTGGTAATGTCACTTCATTTTCCTAATTGCGAAGTCGCCTGATTTAATTTACATTTTGTTATTATCGGGATCCGTGCTCAATGAATATGCAAATAACTGTCTGTTACTAAGAATTTAAGTTTCGAGGTGAGTTTGTAGTGACTGAAAATTCCGTACGCCGATTTTACCACCAAGTGCTGTTTACCAGTTTGATAACCTTACATCGGACACGTTTGCATCAGGTCTTTCTGCGAGGAAACACTAGCGATTGTTTCTCTAAAGTCGAATTTTGTCTCAAATGGTCCACCCAAGCTGAATTTAAATAGTAATATTGCTGATAATTGAAGCAAATTGAAAAATATATGGGATGTATATGAAACTGTTCTATGACAGGAATGAGTGCTGGGTTGCCACTTTCATCTCGAGTATTGGCTTTAATATACGCTTTAGAAATACACTATAGTCAGATAATAAAGACAGCGTAATGTACATCTAAACAATACACTGTTTATTCGTACAGTGTTACAACATAAGAACTACAATGTAACAAGGATGCAAACTAAAGAAATATACAATGAGGTGTCCTTATATAGGGTTGAGTAGGATTCACACCTCTGGATTAAAGATTGGGAGAAAACACAATGATTGGAAAGTAATATTGATATATCAGCTTCAGAGGCGGCGGCAGGTTTTTTTGACTGTGGTGGCGAAAATTTTATGTGAATGTCAACAAATTGACATTCCCAAAGCGCGACCTTTCGTTTTAGGTCCGGAGACATGCTCCCCCGAGAAAATTGTGAAATCTAGACCCTCTGAAACGCTGTTTCCTGCATTTTGGGGAGCAAATTTTCATGGTAAACTGAAGTATATTTACAAATATAGATGAGTGTTTCACCTTATTTTATTGCCCCAATGACCTATTTTTCGTGGGGGCGACCAGCCCCATTGCCCCCACGGTGCTGCCGCCACTGAGCTTTAATTAGACCTTGCAACAGATTTCTATTGCGTTCGTGCTGATAGTAGTTATTACTAAATGGCTTGTGCAACTCGAATCTATGTTTCTTGACAATAGAGATACATGCATTACTGTATAATTTCAGATATGTAACAATTTTCAATTATTGTAACATAGCTGATACAGCTTGAAATTGTATAAAATGAAGACGAAAGGATGCAGTAAAATATATTCTCATAATATTACTAAATTACGAATACGAGAGAATAAAACTGAATAAACAACAAGTAATATTAATGAATGAGGAAACACACTAGCATTTGTGAAACCAACGCTATGTGTTTAATAATCGTTAATATCAGTCAGAATAATGAATTTAATTTCTATGCAACACCACTACAAACCCTGTTTAATAACTGTCATTATGGTACACTGCAAAAAGATTTACTGAATAGATTTGTGTGTGGCATTCACAAACATGTTGTCAGACGTAAATTGCTACAAGAACCAAATCTACAAGACAAAACATATCGACACATGTAGAGCAACTAACTGGAACAAAAACAGTTTGTGAAGAAGGAAGGTGAAACATTTTGACAAATGAAAAGGTACTCAGAATCTAAAAGGTCCTTGCAAAGTTGCTTAGAGATTGAGTTTGATGATGAGTCAAGTATAAAGCTAAACAAATATAAACGTCTCCTAGTGCAAAGAGATACATACACTTTATTGGACATTCCTTGACATAGGAAGGTTTGAAGCCAGATCCAATAAAAGTAGAAGCCATACAGAAAATAGAAAAGCCTAATGTAGCAGCAGTGGCAATAGTAAAGTACCAAGTTACTCAAAGATTATTCCGACAGAGAGTGAAACTCGAACAGACGAATGAATGAATGAATGAACGAATGAATGAATACAACTACTGTGCATGGGCGTTGCAGTGTAGTTTTTTCTATAGCACACCATACTATACAATGACGTTATTTGTAAATATTTCATACAGTATTTTGTAAGTATTTGTGTTCTTTTACCTGGTTATTTTGGCGTTTTGGGAGGCGTTCTGTTTTTTAGGTATGGCAAAGAGGAAAGGCAACCAAGATGGGGGCCCCCGTTCAAACAAATGCCTTGACCATATCTAAGCCTAAGCTGACAAGAAATCATATTGTTCGTTGTGTAGGGTTGTGTAATGACCAACGTTCGGATAATCGGTTGTAAAAGGCCGACATTAAAATCTCCAGCCTTTTCGTAGACAGGTATTTCTATATTTAAAAGACGTCAATATAAATGGTTTGATGTCAATACAACATGATGGTCAGGTGTACAATATTTATGTCTCTACTGATAAGTTTATTTGTTTACTTTGTAAAAGAAAACCGGATCACACCCGTAAAAACTGTGAAAAACTATGATCTTGTCACAAGTATGAGCTCGGAACCAAACAATAACAGTGGACACTTAAATAACGCAATTAATACTGGTAAAAACTATGGTAAAATGTCACATATGTCATTGAAAACAAAGGTGAACATACAGAACATATAGAAACAGTGAAAAGTAATACTCAAGAGATGAAACTCGGGTTGAAAATAAAAAAAGGGAAAAATGATTAAAATTTTGAGGCAATAAGCGTGATAGAAAAATAAAAGTGCGAAATGCAAATAAGAAACGTTGCAGGTGGATCTTGAAAAACTAAATGAAATGAGAAAAAAATAAAACATCGAAGGCAATAACAGTAATAATACAGAACTCTTGAATAAAATAACTGATGAAGAGAGGTACAGACCCCTCCTCTAAACCCCCGATTTGAACCCCCATCTTCACCTCAACCCACCCAAAACTCTGTGAAGTGCCGCCACATGTATATGAGGAGGTCGTACGCGACCCGCCACTTTGGGCATTCCCAGCCAATGAAACAAACTGCAATCATGACTTTCGACTCAGTGCCATCTTTAGAATTTACTCCCAAGTCGCCCGATTTTTCACCATTATCAAGTGTACCTATTATCAGGTGCATAGAACCGAACAAAGAAAAGATAACAGCAATGAAGCGAATGCTCTCAAAACAGCTAATTAGCAAGAAGCTTACTTTGAATGACTCAAATGTTACCGACATTCTTGCTGAACCATTGTTTATCAACCCCCATATTTGTCATCCAGTGCGCAATGGGCCGTTTTGAGTGTACGTTGCCTTTTTGACTTTGAAAATAACACCTGGCTTCTTATCGCATTTTTTGTTAATAAAATCAATATACACTCCAGACGCATATTTGGCCTTTGTTTGAATGTTTTACATGATGCTATTTCTGGTAAATAGAAGGCAACCATAAATACAAAATTAAAAGACAATTTAGAAAATCAACCTTTATCTAATCACCTCAGTTTCCAGTTACATTTCCCAGATGAGCTCAATTTGCCACTATACAAATTTGAAGAGGACGCTTTTTAAAAATACCTCATAGCGGTTATGAACAAAAATAGGTTATCCGGACAAACTTGACACTGTGTGGCGTGATCTGCTGGCCTTGTCTTCAGATATTAAACCCAATTTCAAATAGTGTTATACTCCCAATCACAAAACGGTGTATAATGCATGGAGCATACACTACTGCTGTTTTTTTTGTTTTTTTTTTGGGGGGGGGGGGGCAAATTTTGCTGATTCTGAAAACTGTTCACATTGTGGTGACCTGGGTTCTCTCATTCATATTTTTATTTAATGTCCGGCGATTGACAGCCTTTTTCGCTTCATTTCTCATATATTTACTGATCTTTTACAACCTGGTTTAACGGTTCCTCTTTGGTAGTTCGGTATTTTGCCAGCTCACTACTCACGTAAATTTCTCTCCCGTGTTCTAGAACCAGTACTTCACACTTTGGACCGCAAATGACGCTCCCTGTTCCTTGAAAAATGGAAAATTACAAATCCATTTGTGAACTTGAACTCACACTGTTATTGGTCAGTGGTTGTTTTTTTTACGTTTCCGTAATTCAATCTTGTTGTTCCATGTCTGTATCTGTTTCAATGCATCTCATTCAATGCCGTTGTAATTACACAACACGTTACGTGTTTACATTTTGTTATTTAAACCTCTGATGTTGATACGATGTTCGGTGAGCCATAATATTTTCTATACCAATAAAAAGGAATAGGATCTTTATTAATTGGGTTTGGTAAATTTATTGGTTCCATGGTAATTTTAGTCAGCCCTCCATACCAAGGAAAGATAATGTTAGAATCGTTCAAACAAATATATTGATAAACACATTAACATTTTCAACTTCTTGTGCATCCCAATCATCATTTATATTACAAATGGAAAGTAAATTTTGGATGTTACTGATCCAGGTGTGTTTTGTTCTGGTTTGTATAGCATATTTTAACATTTCTTGGGGTACCTTAAATTTGGCATGGAAATTAATTTTGCCCCATATTTAACGCAGTGTTTCGCTATGTACAGATAAATAGGATATCTCCCACACTCTTCTAGAATACTACAATTCAGTGATCTATTGGAAACACAAAGAAACATTCTACAGGGAAGTTGTATCAAAGACCTTCTGTAGATTCTTTAGGAACAAATGAACAAAAGAGTGATTTTTTCGCTTGCTACGCCAATTGTTTTGTTGCCATTGACCGGTGTAGTCTACAGGAAACATAATTCCAAGATATTTGTAGTATGAAACGGTTTATTCCCTCCATAAACTCACTTTTCGTTCCTTGATAAATGTCCCCTGGCCTTGAAAACAAACATTTTGGTCTTGTCCAAGTTTACAGACATACACCAGCGCTCACTATACAATTCTAGTTGTTCTAGTACCCTCTGGAGCCCAACAAGTGAATATGAAGCTAATTGCAATGTCATCAGCAAATAGAAGACAGAACAATTCGATTAAATCGGCTGCCAAATTTATCCGATTTTCGCTGCTGTAACAGATACAATCTCACGTAAAGATCTACTGTAAGTACTTGTAATACATACGTGATTTGCTGTGAAAATACCATCAGTATGAGAATAAGCATAGATGCGTACAGAGCAAGAATTGGTTGTTTTACACAGCCAATTGCCGCCAAGGTGAGGTGTCCATTAGTGACACCTATACATTTACATAACAATGGAATCAATCTGGTGATGAGTATACGACTTATCCTTATGCTGCTGTGTATTGGCAATGTAGAATCCAACCCGGGCCTAAAGGACACAGCTAAGGCTGACGACAGTACTAAATTAATAGTAGAAGTTCGCAAAATGGGCAAATAGCTCAATGGTAAAAAGGACTACTACAGAAATCCTTGAAATGAAAGCGACCCAGGATAAACTACAGCAGACGTGTTCAAATATAGCTAACAAATTGCAAGATTTATCTAAAACAGTATCGAACATAACTACTGACGTGGGTGCATTAAAAGAGAGCATGCATATTCCAAACTTGATGTATAGGATCTAAGCGATAAACTAGAAACACTTGCAAATCAGGTCAAACATTTGGATGATGACGTTGACAAACGAGAAGTAATTATTAGGAGAGACAATGTGGTATTGTTAGATATCGATGTTGGCGAGACTTATGAAACGGTCAATCAACAAAATCGGCCAATTGTCGTGAAATTCCATCATTTCGAAGACAAAATATTAGCACTGTCGGTACACGCTGACCTGAAAGTGGGCGGAATTGGAAGTGATAAAACCAAACGGTAGCGTAGATGTCTGGCTAATCTGAGAAAACAAGGACGCAAGGGATAATATAAAAATGGCAAATTGGTCGTGATTAGTGGCAACAGAATGACCCACGCCACATAGGGACGATGAATGAACTTTTGATGTCGACTAGAACCGGACCAAGAACTCGCCTACAAACCATGTTAGCCAATACCAACGACCTAGGAGCTTCTACCGAATTGATTGATATACAAGCAAACCAATGGAATTAATATCATTGTGTGTGCCCCCTTGCAGACTGACTATTCATAATTATATATATTTGGTGCGTTGGTAAACTACCGCAATTTTGAGCGTATCCATGGCTTCTCTTCACAGAGAGTCGCACGCAGGCCATTGGAGGTTTCCCCTGTCAGACTAGCTCTATATGTCAATCGATTAATCTCTCGTGTCGCCAGGTCGGCTTTATACAGAGAAAGGTAAGGATATGGCACGACAAGCCATAAATAACTTTCCCCCATCACAAATACACAATTTTGTTTATTCAATACACTATTTAAAAATGATATTCTCTGTGAAGCAAAATTATTATTACACGCCACTCCATATGACTCACACAGGTCAAGAATGAAATACCTTCACCGAACGAAACCTTCAGTGCAGAAGGAGTAACCAGAGGCTATTGAGACAGTAAGACAGGATTAGATAGTTTTAGCAAATCGAAAGAATATTCTTAGATTTGCTACACTTTTCACAAGGCAGAAAATAACAAAATATTCAAACATTGCTTCAAATAGTAAATAACATTACTCCATAGTGTATTCACATTTTAATTCATGCCAGACGGACAAAACATTAACACAATTAAAACTAAATATACAAAATGATGTGAACACACAACCTTGCCCTGACCTTGATCTCAGTGAGCAAAGTCGGACACACAAAATAAAACCATTCAATCTAGTTCATACATATAGCATGTAGGTCAAATTCGGTTCATTAATCCGTTGTGCAATGCTATTTATATTATGCCACTGGCGCATATTCAGAAACCCTGTTCGCATTACACGATACTTTAAATGATACATGGGGTCATTGATCTAGATGATAAATAGGGTACAGTGAAATGTAAAATATTTATCTAGAATATATCAAGAAATATCATCATGGAATACATCTTTCTTTCTACCGGTGCAACAAATAATAGTTGTGACGTCACACGGAGTTTTCTATTTATATTCTCATATAGATTTATTCTATAGATTACCGCTGTTTGTCCCGTTTCCTTTGTATAGCTTTTGAGGTGCCTGGTCGGTCATTGACCCCGATCGCTCTGTTGTAGTCCTGTGTAAGGAGATAATTATTTATATTGCCCCATCACAAATGCTGTACAATGCTCGCTATAACCAATAACCTAGTATTTTATCTTAAATATATATTTTTCACATATACTGCTCTGATGCCGGAAATAGACGCAACATGACCTGCGATATTGAAACGAGAACAAACTGTAAGTGTAGAGACCCGTGACAGCGATATTTGTAGCCTACCTCTCGATTTAGTTCTGTACCAAAATCCACTTGGGTAATGACGAAGTGACGATCAAATGCTGCTGGTTTAGAACTCTGGTTCTATCCACATACGTGTCAGCGTGTCAGTTCGAACGTAGCCTAACGGTGGTCAAAGGGATTGACGTCACGACAATGATGGGTGTGAATAGCCTTACTTTCAAAGTATGACATCACGAAGCATTGTGTGATGTGATTAATTATTCATGAGATGTTCGATGCGGTCGAAGAAACGAATGATTCAAACTAAAATAGCCGACAAATGCGTTTATAATTTTTTCAAGGGCTCTGAGCATGTAGTGAACTTTTGGGGGGATTTACAACAAATCACCGAAAATGTCACGAAAGGAAACGTAGTTAGGGTTCAAAATGTCTCTATCGTTTGCGTATGTTGTCCTCATTTGACCTGTTTCCGGTGTTGTACTGCGTTCTAGTTCCATGTTTAGTAAGCAGTAATAAGGTCTGGCATTCGTGACAAACATTATTTTGACGACGGTGTTTGTCTCATACTGACTATTCTTCTGTTATTGTGAGTGTTGTGTTTATACTGATGATTGCGAAGAAAACCACGAGACCACAAGATGGTGGTTGTGACGGTTGGTTGGTTGTTCTCGGTTCCCATATTTGCTGCATGTTCATCTATGGTGTTTACCAGGCGTTTGGTCCACTGTTCGTGGCAATACAATGTTGTTTCCATGCAACATCTTCATGTACATCGTGGATTTTGTCTCTATCTTTATTCCTGGAACTAGGGTTAGGTAAGTACACCAGCAGCTTATGTACTGAATTAATTTGTGTGTTTATGTCACAACATACATTTGTGGGAGAAATAATGTTTTGCCATAACACCCCTCAACATATTTTTTACATCTTTTTAAGCGATGACAAGGTGAAGGGCGGTCTGAAAAGCGAGATGTTATGAGGAGGGTTCCAAGTTCCGTTGTGACATGGGGTCAGAAACACTTTAAAAAAAAATGATTAATTATTCACCAGCAAAACGAAAACGCCAAAATCAATATTACGAATCGAACTCATCTATTCCGTTCTCATATATATCATTCAATAAAAATAAATATGATATTTTATAGCAAATATTTTATTTTTAAAACGACATGTCGCGACGACCATTCGTAACGTTGGTAGTCGTTTATCGGGGTTTTCCAATTGCCCCTCAGCAGATTGGCAAGGCCATGTAATACACACAGTTTGACAGATGATATTCATCGCAAAGAATGATGTAATGGCGTCACTTTTATTGGGATTACACATAGTATATATATAACAATATTGCTGTAAGGAAATATGATGCCCGTGATGATACTTCCATTATGTGTTTGAAATACAAGTAATTGACATTAATTTGAAGAACACTGTTTTAAACCTTGTCATATATCGAATATATCGAATCGCAAACAATAAGCTGACTCAAGTCAAACTATAGCTGCGAGCAGCAATGATCGGGCCAATACGCTATTGCACCAACGTTGTTATGATTACGTCAATGGTTAATGGAACAAAAATGTATCATCAAAGTATGAACTGTATTGGTCAGAAACTTACGACTATATATCATTTGAACTGGTTGCTATGGGATGCTAGGTGTCATCATTATATGTTCTACCTTTCAAGAAAATTTATCTCCCAGCCTGACGAGAAAATGTACCCAAACTCAACTAAACAGACCTTGTGGTTCTCAAAAAAAATCTATTTACAAATTGAATTTTTTACACATTTCACTAAAATCATGGTCCAAATACTACACCTGACTTTGTGCACTATGGGGAATGTTCACTTATTATTGCTATAAAGCTTTACTAACAAATTCACCGAAAGTATTTGAACAGTTACAACCGAAACCAATTTACAATTTACAAGGATAAAATTGAGATTATGGTGCCATCCCAAGATAATTACTTCATCTACTGATCAGCGCCAGTGGCACCATGACACTGTAATATGTGATTGTATGTCCGTTTTCTTGATTTGTAGTGATGACATTTGTAAATGTTAGTTTTATATTTTCACCAGGTCCATTAGCTAACGTGTGTGTAAAAAGGTTTGGATATAGAGCAACAATCATGACCGGAACATTGATATCATCCATTGGATTTCTTTCCAGTTCGTTTTCACCAAGTGTTGAAGTTCTATACATAACATATGGTGTATGCGTAGGTGAGTTATTTAATTTTACCAATACTAGGATGGTGAAAAAAAATTAACTAATTCAAAGTGTGGTCGTTGATAAATACATTGTTATTGTGTAAATTACATGACCCTACATCAATGTGAGAATAATGTTTTTGTTTTTTTTTATATTCTGCATGTATCGGAAAATATGAGAAAATGGTTATTCACAACTGTAAAGTGGAATTATAGAGTGGGACACACCAATATAAAATGTATAATGTTAACAATTTTATTTTCCATTAGGACTAGGATACAGCTTGATACTGAGCCCTTGTCTTGGAATTATACCTCTGTATATTAAGAAGAAATACACACTAGCAAACTCACTAGCAGTACTGGGATCTGGAATTGGTCCATTTTTACTTACACCCATAATTCAACTACTGATTGACGCGTACGGTTGGAGAGGCACGTTCATTGTGATGTCAGCAATAAACGCCCATATGTTTATATCGGGAGCTTTGTTCAAAGCTCCAACCACGATCAGACAGAATAACACAGATCTAGTCTCGCGTCCCAGTGATGATCACGATCTTGCAAAACGACATCATGTTGCCTGGTGTGCTCCATTAGACGCAATACTACACGCATTGGATTTGAAATTAATTAGCAGACATCCTCTTTTTGCCCTTCAAATTGTGTGTGTTTTTAGTGGTATTGGATTAGGCTCTTTTGCCGTACCATCGTTTATCGTGCTTAATGCAAATGACCTCCATCTGGCATCGCCTTTTATTATCACATTTCTAATTTCAATACTTGCAACTGGTGGGATAATCGGAAGGGTCGCCCCTCCTGTATTGTTACATATAACTTGTAAATGGATGAATAGTGGCCGCCTGTTTGGTATATGTTTACTGTTGGCTGGCATTTCTACTGTGATCAGTCCTCACTTGACAATGTCATATGTGACATATGCCGTGCATACAGCACTGTACGGTTTCTTCATTGGAGTTGTATTTGCGCTGTATTCTCATGTTACGAAAGATTACGTTGGCGGACCAAACCTTACTGCTGCTCTCGCATTAGCATCAACGTTTAATGGATTGGGTGCAATGATTGGACCAACCGTAGCTGGTAAGACTACTGCTAAAAAAAAATTAGTTGCCTGTTGGCAAACACCTTTCGATTTGAAGAAGCTTCAACAAGTACTTTAAAAAATGAAATTTTCGTTGAAATTCTCAATCATATACTTTGACGCAGATTTCTAAATTTCACACCACATACTATCATTAGTATTATTCACATCTTAATTTCATCTTTATTCTAGGATTGCTATACGATATTACTGAAGATTCTATCACTTCTTTTTATTTCTGCGGTGGTTGCACTACATTTGCTGGGATGCTTATGTTAACAGTAGAACCAATCATTCTGCGAATCCACCGGACAAAAGACAGGGATACCGATATTCTCATAAACAACGAATTCGACGAAGTAGTCGTTTATGAATATCACGGAAGACCGGACACGTGTGATTCAACAACGCAGACAGGCAGCTGAACTTGTGTGAAGTCAGTGTTTGGTATTTCAGTGTCAGTTTGAATAATTATTGTAAATTAATTCACAGTGTATTTCACAATGTTATGGAGGGATACTTAATGCACATTATTTAACAAGCTGGTGGAACAGATGTATCAAGCTCAATAAGGACAGTGAGACATGTGCTAGTAGGTGACGATAGGATAAACGCAGGTTACCATCTTGAAAACGTATATATTGAGCAAACCATTGATTTGAACGTTCAATATTATCTTGAGTTTCTAGGGCAAAGGTTTCGAGACATATTTAGTCACTTGAGTGTTTGAAGCAGATACCAGGTCGCCCAACGACTTGACTGCCCAGCATCTAAACTATCCTATTTATACCGGGATACATTTCAAGAAGCATGGTTATCTGATTGTGCAGTACACTTCTCATTGACCCAGCTTTGATATTAAACCTTGGACGCTACATATAGTCAATAGCACCGATTTTAAACAATTTATTTGTAACAACGAGCCAATATAATACATGCGGAAGTAAACAATAACATCCTGAAGTAGTACATTAGTATGCAAATTACGTACAAATTAATGCCATACTTATTTCCAATATATGACGTAAAATACAACATAGTATCATGTAAGTTGGCAAAAAAAGCAGATCAAACTACTTTTGACTCGAAATGAAATAAAAATGTTACATGATTGTATTTAAGTCTTAGTTATTAAATACTGTAAGACAATAAAATATATTTTAACTCTGGCGTGTTATAATGTGATGTCTAACAAGCAACATGAATTTTCAACCTTTTTCGTAGTCATCTGTAAAAATAATATTCCACCTTGCAGGGCAAGCATTTCCTGGAACCAAGGTTCGCACGAGTGTGCGTTTGACTGTTGGTCACGTAATGGTGTCGACACGATAGTATTTCTATAATACGAAGTGCACCTTGTTTTGCAGATCTGTCATAATACAAATAGAATGGTGCATATTGTTTATCAGCCAATGACGTAAATTACATTTTTTAAATTAGATTTCTTCTTTTTGGGTAGGTCAAAATGATTAGTTTCTCATGAGGCAGTGCGCGAAATGGGGGGAGGGGGGCTATATTCTAATGTTGCCCACGTCTGCATTCGATACATTCGGAATTGTTCAGGTAACTAGGTCAAGTGAGTTTCTCTGTGTTTACACAAACAAGTATAGCACACCAACGGCAGTGAGTATACATTGCCTGCCATCAAATAACATAAGACGAGTAAACTGACATCAAACGCCACCAACGGTAAACTCGACCGCACCAAAGCACTAATAAAAACTAAATATACGACGCCCTCAAGCGGCCGTGCTATGAGAAACATAATTCAGTGTTCTTCACTTACCCTGTGCTATTCATAATTAAATATTACTGCAACTGAGGGGTGTTTAAGTTTTTGTCTCCTGATGATTCAGTTATTCACCAAGGCGCCACTGTACTGAATATGTTTCGCACCACGGAGTAAAATCTTCTTATATTCAGACGTTTACAGATAATTTTTTTTTTGTCATCTCGAAATTCAGAATGTACTTGAATGTCAAATTCATGTGGCGGTACGAATGGCAGTTGGCGTATTAAACTTGTGTTGGTTTATTACAAGCGATTCGCGTGGTTGCGATCTGGTCAGCTAATCGCGTTGCACAATTGAAATTGTTTGTAATCAAGTTGACAAGATTATTTTCAATATATGTAGTAGTAATCAAGTGTATCAAACCTGCCCGTATTCGAACTCCGAATATTCGCCTTTGCAAACTCGCCAGCCAGCACGGTGTGTTTGTGTGGTTCGTCCTGCATGCATACACCATTTGATGTCGATGTCATTTGTATATACTTATGTATTTTCAATAAGTTCAATGCGAGATCTGGCATACTGCGTGAAAGGTGTTGACCAAACGTCTGCCGCATAAATCGAACGATTTTGATTTTGTTTTTTTATATAATTCAATGTCGAAATGCCAGCATATCGTCGTAGAGGGGAATTTTGCGTTGGAATACACTTAATTCATTGACTATCATCAAATGTGTACAGTACATTATTAAGCATGAAAATACCCTTATATTTTTGCCTTTGTCGAATCCAACGCGATGATTTGACGTCACTGCCACGCTATGATTTTTGTTTTGTTCTGTTTTCACGTTCTATTTCACGCATAACGGGGGATCCTGAATTGAACTGAAAATGGTCTTTTGTGATTTATTCAATTCCATATTCCACTCTTCCAATCAGCATGGCGCAGTAGACGAAGGGAGTTGACAATGTACTATAGCACAATGAGTGTGAAATATATAAATGTAAAAATTAGGAAGGACGAAGACATTTAGTGAACGAATTGTCTTCATGTGGTCTTTAGAAAGTGTGTGGTGTATTATTCATCGCCAACTTATTTCTCAATATCGACCGATTCGATTTAAATATCCAAATTAGTTCCTACAAAATTTGGGTGATTTAATTATATACTGAGAGTCTATGGGAAAAAATTGAAAATTATAAATGTATGCATTATTTTGAAGCGTGAGTTTGTATGTACATTTCACCTGTATTACTTCATCATCGATAGTTACGTTCTTCGAAACACAACGAATCTGCAGTCAAGCATAGCAAATAACTACGTGATTAATCTTATATCTAAACTTTGAGTGATTTGCACGTTTTTGTTAGTATTCGGGCTAATGGATTCCTGTTAATGTGACATTTCCACGTTTTAGTATATGTGCTAAGTGTACCTCTAATCGTACGTGTCAAGAAAACATTGACCATACAACCATATCGGGGCCATGCGTTCCTTTAGTATGTGATGTAACGCGTGATGTATAAAATACGTTATTATAATACTTATTTTGAATGACCACGTGTCTAGAATCCCCATTGCCATTGTATTGCCCTACAAACACGCAAAACCATGTAATGCCCACTTTTATTACCATATTTTTCAGATTACCGATGTGTATTTCCATGCAATATCCATATTTGTATGCTCAATTGTAGCTGCAATTTGTTTTATTCTATATTATTTTTTTTCTTCAAATTTTCATATCAAAACTCAGAGCTATAATTCAGGTATTTTGATTGTGTATTTATGATCGGAAACGTACGTGTTTGTTGACCCTGTGACATTCCCCCTTTATGTCTACAAAACGCAAACGCATTCACACCTTCTCGCCGCTGTATGTAGCTCAGCGCATAGCGGTGAAAATGGCGCTGTTCACCGGGGACAAGCTAAGTCGCATGATTTAAAAAAAACGTAAAACTACAATTCATTCAATTTGTTATACATTTTAAAGCGGGAGGGTCGCCACCTGCGCACGCGCGGAAATTGAGTCCCAAGCGACGATAAAAACACACGCTAAAATCACAAAGGCTCATGGGTAGACGCCTGTTTGTAAACATTGACACGTTATGGCCATCTGACGCATGCACATATGACGACTCCCCGGCTTTAATAAGCCAGCCAGTTCACCATTAGGCTGCCATTTTATTATTATCCATGATGCGATGGAAGGTCAGAGGTTACATGGTAGCAACTTTGAACACCGTTAACCGTGCTGCTGTTTTCATTGTTTCACATGTGATTTCTTGGGATTTAGGCAAGTTTTTAAATAAACGGTGTATTTTCATGTTTTTAAACATATAATTGCAATTCCGATACACAAAATAACTGCACTATAGTGTAATAAATTGTCCGGTGTAATATGTAACGTATTTATTATTAGGCATATGTCTTAACAAATCATGAATTTAAATTATTACTAAGTTATATTGGTAATTTAAAACGTAATTTAAAAATGTTGAATGTTCTCAGATTTCATAATAAAAATAACATCTCAAAAAATATTTGCCCAATCTAACATTTAGCATACATTACAACTGCTGATATCAATATTTATATTACTCGAGTGAAGTGCCAAAAAATGCCAGAACAAGACCGCAGAGTCAAATTAGATCCACTTTTTTCAGAATGGGGCTACTAGCCTACATTTAAAAAAAATAGTTTAGGTTTCTTAAATAATGGTCATACATTTTATAACCTCCTTTGCTTTGTTGATTCAATAATTTTTTCCGTGAATTTGTATTTAAGGTCACACTAATTCTGACGGTGAACGGCATGACATTCCATAAATAAATCGAATCATCTCCTAAATTTATAGGCCGTGCATTTTTCATGTTATACTCGATAGCTAATATAACTAATACGTACTGATTAACAAGGAGTGGAGAGAAAGTCTCACGTATAGTTAAGATCAGTATACTCGTTTATGATTTTTCATCATGAAACAGCATTCGGGACTGAAATATCCATGTTTCCTAACATTCATGACACCGCGCACTGATGCTGGACGGATATGTTAGCCATTGCACTGCACTCAGTTTTAGATACGAGTGCCCGTATGATTAGGCCATTTTGTGTGTACATGAGACAACAATATAAGTACAGGTCGTAAATCACGTGTAGCATAAATAAATCATTCGTTTAATGGGAGACGTGTCGCTATCATACCAAAGACAATCGCAAACATGATTGAGAAAGTCGTTAAAATAATGAACCCGTTAATTACAAAACCTAATTTGCATATATATTACTTTGGCGTTTTTTTAACAAAATGAAAATTTATTCTAACATGGAAAATTCGCCAAAATTAAGATTTATGTATGATGAAGAGATAATTTGAATTCAGGTCATGACTTTTACCTGCTTCGCATTTGACAGCAATAGAGAATAAATTATACGCAATATTCCAAAATATCACCCAGTTTTGTTTCGTCGCAGTCGACGTGACGTTTTGTGAACCGCCAAAAGTGAGTTTTTGACGTCTTCATCCATTCCATTGTTTTCGCATAGTATTTGTGTTAGTGCGCCCTCACTCTACGCAACCCAACTAGACATACACTATACGCAGCAATTAGAACTTAACATGAAATCGATTCCACGCTTACCCGCAGGGTATCTAACGGTAATGGACACAGAAACCCATTTCCTGGTACATGTATATTGACAATTGCTAAAATTGTTGGA
This sequence comes from Saccoglossus kowalevskii, assembly GCF_978046115.1. Taxonomy (NCBI): domain Eukaryota; kingdom Metazoa; phylum Hemichordata; class Enteropneusta; family Harrimaniidae; genus Saccoglossus; species Saccoglossus kowalevskii. The sequence goes on along the minus strand of NC_140658.1, from coordinate 10,434,766 downwards.
AATGCAATCCTTAAGTACAGCTGTATCACCGCGGGAAGGGCGCCTCTCACAATTATGGAGTTATCATTCGCTACAAGGTCAAGCAGACCTGATGTGATCGTGAGTAGTTCTCTGATCACATCACAAGTCCATGTCCAACCCTGCGGTCACAGTTTGTCTTTCTTGATTGTATTTTAAATGCACTGAGCATATTGTCCCAGAGGTCGACCCACTGCAAAATAGCATCATCATCTATATGTAAGATCCAAGACCATACGTCTGAAATATTGTGATTTCTATGTGATTAGAGTTAGATTTTGAATTAGATTGAAGAGTAAAATTCCTATGTTGTTAATTATAGCACTGCCACTCGTTTTTTGACAGTGAATAAATCATGATGCGCCCTCGCGAGATGCGCAAGATATATGCGTAGAAGTAGATTTGTTGACCGTATAACAGAGTGAAACACAGTGGTATACTATTCACGATGTAAATCGCCATGAACCATTTTAATTGTTATTTTCGCGAGATTATATTCTTCACTATCCCGTTTCAGTTTCTCTCCAACGTGGCTGTTTTTTTTTTTTTTACATCCTGTATTTATTCATTTATTGATCGACCAAGTTGACCAACTGCAACTGATTTTATAAATTTTAAATATAATTCTAGAATGATTTTGTTTCAATACGAACACGCTTCAGGTGTTTAAAGTATTAACCTGCCGATTTTTTTCAATTATTCTCAAGAATTGTAAACAAGACCTGTAACAATCTTAAAACTATGACCACATAGTCAAAAAATTTAATGAAATCGAAGAATGTACAAAGTGTGAAAGACAAATTTAGGCTTCAAAAACTATTGCGTTCAAAGCTAGTTCTACAACAAATTAGTCTATATGCATTTAGTATTTTGTCAGACGCACTCTTACAATAGTTTCACTCAAGTAATCAAAAATGTGTTTGTACGGACACGCACAGTACTGTGCTGGGGGTTTGTAATAATTGACACTTAAGAAGCTGGATATGTGAAATCGAATTAATCAATAGTGGTTTGAAGCTCTACCATTTCTACATAATCGATAATAACTTACATGTTGATGAATAAAGGTGACGTACCTCTACCCTCCTACCCTCTTCAGTGCCCAAATTAATTAGTCTTTAATATGGGCATTATCTATTATTTTGGTGGTGGTGGTGTTAGTTCATACCTGAAATTTGACAAATTTATGTTCAATCGCTGGCCAAAACAAATCCTCAAATAAATCCAGTGTATGTTGCTTCACAAATAATGAATCATTTATTGTGTCAGCTGCATGTATTTTTATTTCAGAACGGAATTCACACGGGCGAGTATAGTGCCCGAGGCAAGATTGTGATCGCCACCATACGACGGATTTACAACCCCACTTAAACCAGTGCCTGGGTACTGGGATAGGAAATCATCACCATACTACAGATTTCACAACAATCTGCGAATCTGTTCAATACTTGAATAAAAAAAAACTCTCGATTTGTTTTTGGTTAGGTTGTTAGGGAAATCCCAAATGTGAACTAACATCCCTACAATGGGAACTCAGGAACATCAGCTTTCCCTGAATGTCTTTCATCATAAGTATTTTGTTTGAAACTAATCGCTTTAGCGACATGCACTACCGAGAAGTCAATCGAGAGCCGTGATGATAGAGTTATACGGGGATCATTGACAGAATAGACACGACATGAACAAATAGCGATTTTATGGGGCCGACATAGATCAGTTTTTTTAAGTTGTATACATTTTATTAGATCGGCCTGAGTAGTTGCAATTAATTGTGTTTATCATTTCCCACTACGGGGTGTTATTGACTGGACTATGGTCACACGAGAACACAATGTGGTGTTCGTAGAGCGCCAAGCATAGCCGATTACACGTTATCTAAAGCCAAGCACGTACACATTCACTATGAATGCGTAATACGAGTATGGTGGGGATCACCCATTGATGTTAGCAACTGCCATGGGATAGACCAGAATATTTTAATGACTTGTTGAGATATTTACACCATGCTAAAAAGAAATAATTTGTTTGAAACTCGTTAAAGGTTGAGAGAAGAAACAAGAGAGGGATATTTAAAATGAGAAACTATACATACAACGCTGTCTTAAGTCTTTCTACGGAGGCATCGTGTTAGTATCATGCCTGTAGCCACCTGTCCCTTGATTTAGGACACTGCGCCGTGTACGCAGGCAGCTCTATATATCGAGTCGATAATATGGATGAGAGTTACTCAGTGTCACGCATGGCACATCTGCATTTGTACAAACAATTGATACTTGGGCTTAATAATGATATTATTCTGGAGTCGAATATACATTCTAATATTTAACGACCCTATCTTCATGTTGATTTTCTCAAACGTAATCACAGTTAAATCAACAAGTGAATGGTTTTACAAATTCGAAACAAATGTTTGAGTACTATACTAATATTTTTATAATTATAAAGTGACATGAGTGGCTCAATGGTTAGTTTGTTAGTCCGGTGACAGTAAAATTGCAGCTGTTCACCAAGAAATGAACCCTTGTTACGTTATGTCGAATAATGATCTTTCTACACCACCTGACAGAGGTGACGCCATTTTCTATGTAATATATGTCGCCTGTGTAATCATGCAAAATAATATGAGGTCAATTCGTGCATTCTGGGGTGAACTTGTCATTGAATTTAATATGAAATTATTAGCACACAAGAAAATCACTAAATAAATAGAAATGTTTTTGAAATAGTATTAGGATTCATATCGTTAATAGTATATGAATTTATTATCGCATGTAACTAAGAAAATCATCGAAATATGACAAATTAATTACATCATAAAATCCAGTGTAAAAATGCAAATTTTATTCATAGTACATAACATTTAGAACTGATCTCGAAACATTGACTGGCGACAATAATGTGTTTGTTTTTCATTTTCTGTATCGCAATGACATTAACTTAATATGATGATGAATATGTGAAATGGATGATAATTATCAGCACATTAACCTTCAACTTTATAAGTCTACTGGTGCGGCTTCAAGTCCATAATACGATTTCGCGTCACATTCCCCCGCAAAGAGGTGGTGCAATAGATAGTAATTTGATGAAAACTTTAGTGAATGCAATAAAACTAGTGTGGAGCAAGTGTGCGCAAAACAAGGGGATTTTACAAAAACGGTCGATTGGAGAATTAAAGGCTGGGAAAACTTTAATTTGTTCAAGCAACAAAAACGTGCAGAACCAAATAGGTAGACAACGTGTTTACCGGATGTTTGGATATATGACCTTGTCATTCTTTATTTAAAACGCATTCGTTTTACGTGCTTTTAAAACACATTACATTGTAAGCCAGTGCCCTGCGACGTCGCCATAATAACGTATTACGTTGACAAGGCCATCAGTATTCCTACACGTTGTGGTAGCTTTTGGCACTTAAAAGTGACTAACACTCCTTTTTCGATCCTTAATTTGAAGATGACTTTGGACTATGTATATAAATGTCACTTTACATCGATCCATCGATTTGAAATTCGAGAGTTTCATACCACCGAAACCTTTTGCAGTACGATTCAATTGGATCCTATCATAATATTGACCACAGGCATTACTGTTAAGATCGAATACTTGTAATTCCCCATGTTTATTCCTTACCTATAACTAATTAGTTGTCGCTAAGATTCAGGTCAGATATATGACAAATTGCATGCAATCATGGCCACAGTTGATTTGAAGTGAAATCAAAATTGAATCTCGACGCACATTCATTTAAGCGAGCGATTATTTGCGCTACGTGTTGATTAATAGAAACAATTCCAATTAGATCGCGCGTTTAAATGGCAATGACTGGCGGGTATGTACGGCTTTGGTGCTTGATCACGTATTTACAGTGAGCTGACCATCTTGTAATATCAGAATAATCTGTCATGTAGAGTAAAGTTTCCTAATGTGTTCGGACGTTGGAGCACGTAATCCATTTGATATTAGCTCAATAATGTTACTTTAGTTTTAGTGTTTCTATCATCTAAGGTTGCCGATATGGTTATGGTACACCGACATGGCGGGCGATGTATACCGTATACTATTTTTCTTCGTATTGTTCAAATTCACCACTCCACCGTGACGTTCTGTTAATATTATATAGACATGCCAAACCAATTGAACTGTGTGTAACGCGAAGCCATCTGTGTATAAGCACAATTTTCGTTTATAACATGTTTTTTTAACGTTTGGGCAACGCTAAAATTGTTTATGTTATTGCTTCTTGTTAAGAAACCAATCCGTTGATTACCAATTACTGTATCGGACCGAGTTTATCGAGGAATAAAAAAAACACAGACATGTGTAGAAACGGTTTGTTTTCAAAGCCAATGTGTTGCTACATGCGCAAACAGCGCCATCCACAGCAGGTTAGCGAAACTAATATGTTTGTAATTAGTGTAGACATGAACTTACTATCCACATCCAATTATTATTGTAAATACACCATATGGAAGTAAATTCCTCACGAATTATGTTATCGCAATATTGCCGATACTTAAATGTGTCTGTGTTTATACACAGGCAAAGTAATTTTAATTAATGATATCCCCCAATTCCTTGTTCATTTCATGATTCTAATCTCTACATCAACTAATCTGCTTGTTGCAGGGGCGGAAAGCTTTCACTAATACGTTCTTGTATATAATCCCCTGTGTAATTTCTAGTCTACTTCAAATTAAACATGGTGGTATATCTGTTTATATTGAAAACGGTTCTCCCATGATAACACTTTGTAATCAAAAGGTAGCTTTGTTTTAACATGGTTAATATGGGTTTCGTTGTTTTAAGGCAGGGGTGCGCTGCCAACTCGTGAGATATATATGTGTGGTCTGAAAGTACACACAGCGTTTCTTTTTATTTTTGTAAGTATTTATTGTAAATAATTCGTATTAGCATACTGACGAATCACGCAAGGTAAGTGTGTGATAATAATAATATTTTCTTGAGATTGAATAGGCTACTGGTCCCAAACATATATAAAATTCAAAGTAAGTACAATACACCAGGGAGCGCTGTAAAATAGCTCAGTAATTATTGTAAAAACGATATGAACTAAACAGACACGTGTACGTCGTGCCAATCAAATAATTATCAATCAATATTGTTTACCGAAATACAATCGACTGTATTATCCACACGGCATCCCAGGAATAAGTTTGGTGAGTTGAAACTTAGACCACAATGTTGCACTCTCCACATAGAAAATACTTTTTATCTATCAAGCACAACAAATACGATTATTAACACGATTATTAAGCAAATATTCAATAACCAAATATAATAGCATTTTCAACCAATTGGTTCATCATGAACTCTAGCGATTAAGGCAGAAATGTATAATATACAGAGAAAATAAAATACATATTGTTAAGTACTATAACAAATAATTCAGTGGTATCATTAGTGCTTACATTACATTTACCCGGGGCCCAAAAGCAGAATGTAGGTCGCAGTGATTATGTACTTTTCTCTGTGGACATTAAACTCAAATGTAATAGTTTTGATGTGTATATTTATAAATATATACTGTACCAATTAACCTTATATGCACATTATTTTTAATAAATCTGAGCTTTGCAGGGCAGCCGGTTTATTATGAGATTTTGCCGAGTGCCTTAGGAGCCTTCATTAGTCAACAGCATTTGCAATATATGTTTGTTTAGTTTTAACAATAAGCCACTAGCGGAGGTTTCCCCTTCGTAACATTGAAACCCTGTATTTTAATTTTACCTCTAATGACACATAGTCATTGTGCTATTGTATGGGGCAATTTATATCGTGGTACGTATCTAGGTTCGAGGGAATTTGCGTTCAAAAACATTATAATGAAGTTGTTATACATATATTTCTACTAATAGTGTTCTCAGTTCGACAGTGTAAGCGCAATGCTAGGGTGATTAGGCGTTTACATCTAGTTAATGTATTTATATTTGCAAATACACCTACATTAGATACTTTGAAGAATTCGATTTATAGTATCGTGCATAATTTAGGAATATAACAATTTTGTGTCACTATGTCCACATTAATCTGTTAAAAGTAAAACGCTTGAACGATTCGTTGCCTGGAATGTATATACGTCCTTGTAAAAGCCCAGCATAGTCTGGTACTTTCTCTATGAAAGTAATTTAGTCAATTAGAAGACAAATTTGTAAGGCCAAAACATATCAATTCCTCAATAGTCTCGATTCCGAGAGTAGAATATTTACTAGCACTTTATTTTCTTAATGCGTGTGCTTATGGTAGATCACACAGATCGTGGGAGTGTTTACTCAATACAGTTCCACGTACTGCGGTGACCTTGAAATACACGCAACACACTGTTTGAGTTGTGTACATGTTGCCTATATCACGTCGACAATTTGCTCGCAGAAATTCACCAGGGAAAACGCGTTTCAAAAAGAATGTTTATTTACACGGAGACTAACTGAAGCAGGAATAACAAACGCTTGAATGTGAGATCCGATTGCTTGCTTTGATTACGTCTGTTCTGTGTTGTATGACGTGTACTGTGAATTGGAATGAACTGTGTTATCGAGAAAAAAAAGTCTTGAAACTTTAGACGTCAAAAAGCATGTACTGTTTATTCGACTATTGAAAATTCGGGAAAGTTTTAGAAGGTTATTTGTGACTAAGAATATAACAGTTTGGTCAAATCTATGGTGCAATTGAGACACGTTGTGAAATATTGATATTAGTATTATAATTGTTATTATAGTAATAAATATAAAATGTAAGTATTGTCACTTAAATTTAGAAGTATACATTTACGCATTAGAAAACATATCATTGGCAATTGTGGCAAACATCGGGAGAAATTATGTCATACTCCTTGCAACGTCTCTTGGCGCGTCGCGTTCTATTACGTGAGCTTCTTGATGCATGCAACAAGTTCATAACCGCTATATTATATTATTTAGGGTAGTTCATATAACCCATTTTTTAATATACATGGTATAAGCGTCACACTTTTTATGTGATCCATTTTTGAAAACACCAAAGCCGTTCAAAACACCCAATATATTACCCATGCGAGCTTTTGTTTCAAAATTCGCCCACCTAAAGTAATCATTTTTTTTTCTTGGGTATATGTGTGATTTTGTATATAGAGGGTTCGAGATCTGATTCAATACCTGAACACTTTACACGATAGTAAAAAAACGCAGTTGTTTGTCCCTTTACTCTCCAGTTTATTTCACATAATTCAATTTACATTAGCTATTATACAACACATTTGGGTGATCAAATGCATTTGGCAACACAAAGCTATAAAGTTGATAATACTAGACATATATACACTGAACAAATTTTGAACTCTACTTAAAAAAACTGACGCACGCAAATAAAAAACGTGATGGCATGCACTGGATATTGATGTATTCACCATTTTCGCTTAGATACACATATTGATTATTCACTGCAGTGTGATGATGTCGACCTATGACCTATGACCGATGTCATGCCATACACACATTCTAATTAGTACTTTGTATCGTGCACCATATGTGCTATTCATGCAGCGCTATTTAAATATTAGCGTCTATGCACCAGTCATTATAGCAAAGGTCAACATTTCACGCTAGTATTGCTTGACAGCAATGGATTTTGACTTTGTAGAAACACACTCATCCTCACCATAACCTTATACGTTGATGTTACCAATGTAGCAATTAGAGAATGGCTGACACGCATCGACAAATCAATACCACGACGTCTCGAGAAGTCAACCGGGTGGAGATGACAGGAAATCAGACATGCGTATATAAGAGAGATTGGTTTTTGCATAACTCAATCGATATGACCCACGCTGACAAAACGCGGGTAATAATTGGAGCAGAAAATATCGAGTAGTCACGAAAACTAATCTTGGAGTAAGTGGGAAGAATAAATTTTGTACTTGTGTATATACAATTTGGTAATCTTAGTTTTTAATAATAAAGAACAGTCAGAATAAAAAGTGATTTGTGTTTTACATTGACAGATTTTTTTCCAAATCTAAAAATAAAACTGCACCTTGTTTATTCCTTCCCTTTTTTATATTCTATAATATCCTGTGTTCAAAGATTGTTTTCAGCAAGAGATTAATTCAATCTTCATTTTTTAATCTTGCTGATTATTTGATATTTGATATTTAACAAACAAAAAATAACTGTAAAGTGTATGGATTGTCTAACAACAACGAGTAGCTGATGACAAACTAATCAATTTTGTCCGAAAAATAAAACACATTTAATATTTTGGAAACAAATTGTTAGCAATTGTAATGTCGTAGATGACAACGAAGATATGTATTCAAGATTCCGACGCTGTTATGAAGGCTATACAACGGAGTAGATTAATCATGTAAACTGTAGGTTCTTCGATGTTAATACTTACAAAATGCGTTGCCGATTACTATAAATATCATTATGAATACTTTATATATTATATTCATAACATTGGGTAAATCAAACCACAATAAAATATAAAAATTGTATACGATACTTTCATAAAGGTTATTACTCCCAGTTGATGCCTAAAAAATAACGCTATTTTGAATTGCATTTATAATAATCTGTAAAAATTGCGTTTAATGCGCACCATTTGTTTTTCTATCATGTACCCGAAAACATAAACGTTAAGGTTAAAATTGAAATATTAAACTATTTAGTATTTAATACCCTTCACTGTAATTTCAGCAATGCTAAAATAATGTAAATTAAAGATAAAGGTGAAAGTACAGGTAAAACAATGTTCTATATTCATGAAACACAATCACATCCAATTATATCCGAAACAAGCATATATATATGGTAACTATGCTCAGTACTGCATGACAATTGGTTCGCTGTCCATGCATTTGTTTGCCCTAAGAACGCCCGGACTGTCTCTTTAAAATATAATCTCTGTCGTACCGTGTATTGCCACAAATTTTCTGAAAACGATCCTCCTAATAAGTAAACACATTTTGATAATTGTCAGGAGCCAACAGCTGTGAAAATATATCATTGTGATCTTAGTGTGAAAGGTTTAAATTGTGTGATTCTTACATAAATATTGACCTTATAGTAAAATATGGACTTTAGTGCAACAAAACAAGCAAGACGTCACTTTGAAAAAATAAGATATCATCTTATTCATCAATCGGTTCTTCCCCGCACGTATAAGCAAAATAATTGATGTTGAATAGCTGTTTATGATAATGACCAGTTGACGGATACAAGTAAAACGGTTTATATGGATAATGGCGTATATTCAGACTGCTTAAAATTGTCTAATGCACAATCGCCCATTCAAGTACGTTCAATGCTGCGTTTATTCAATCTCAACTCAGTTTGAGTGGAATACGTTCACTATTCGTTAGAGGTTATTTCACAAATCACCATTTTCCAGACAAGAACGAATCTGTCATGATGCATATGTCATTACGATTCGCTTCATCCAATCAACAATGGCATTCACAAATAAATTGGGATCAGTCCACTCAATTACAACGGCTTTTGTACAACCAATTACAATTGTCAATGAAATGCATGTGGGAGAGGCGAAGTAACTATTAATATTTTTTTATAATTTTGTGAATGCTCTTTTAAATAAAATAAGTACAAGTGCGTATATATCATGATTTCACTACCTTATTAAACTACACCTCAATGGCGCAAAACGTTGGTTGTATTGGCAATATGTCAACACTCTTACTGCTATATATGTAAAAGAGCATATTAAGCACTTTGGCAATGACATAGCCTTAACGATTATCGTTCTCTATCTCTCTATCAAATGACAATTTAATGTGCTATCCTGGCGTCAACCAGGCTCGGTCGAAAACAAGCACCTGCGGATCTTAAACAAGTTTCCTCCAAAGTCGAATTCATTAGTGAAAGAATCTCGGCCAGCGTTCAGCGTGACGTAGGATTTGAACTTGGGTCTACCGATCATGAGCTTGATGCAACAACCACAATGCTGCCAGTGATCGATTTACATATATTCACAAAAAAACAGCTTGAAATATTCTGTTATGAATGCGCTCTAAAAATTACAGTGACGGATTACAGACGCATTACAAAATTACAGACGGACATACGCAATTCGAATCTACGACGTCACAAACAACGTGCAGAATATTTAATCCGAGTACAACCATATTCCGACATATTTTACCATACTTTGAGGGAAATTCGAAATTCTGTTCACATGCTGAATAAAAAGCGTACTTAAAAAAAAAGATTCTTTAGAAAGGTGACTTAGTTCGAAATAGTATACATATACAAAGTTTCAGCAAAATTAAGATAATAATTGGTGAGTTGTACTACTGTGCGCGGTACATAGAAAACACGTTGAAACCCCCCATATTTATAACACGTAGTTATATATAGCGTTCTCAATTAAACTAATACGTTGCTTGAGGCCTAACAATGAGTTACTCGGGGGATATCCCATAAAATGATCGTGACGTTTACCTAATCAGTAACCTTAAACGTGCGTGTGATACTGATCGCATGACTAATAGCTTTTCACTATATAACATACATATTCCGACATGGTAAATCCGCTCTACGTAGCTTATCTTAAAAAAGTGTTTGAAATGAACAGTTTAATTATCTCATAAACTACAAAGCAAAATCATCAAAGTGAATGACTTACCCGTGTTAAATCGATCTATGTTACAGCGAGTTAGTGACCCACGCAGATACATATATCGGATTAAGTGCTATAACTTAACTGAAAGTTAATATCATTGTTATAGACATATCCTTCGTAAATACTCCATGAAAGTATGATATGTAATATGATTTCAGTTAATTTCCATAGTTCCGAATGTGCAATGTAGTTGATAATATTTATATGATATATATTCTGTTCTCTTTTTGTGTATTGACACCAACCACAATTACTTTACTGATCGTGACCGGCACCAATGATTTCATTGAATTAATCACTGAATCCATATCATGCGATGAAAACAAGGCTGAATACTTATCATTTGGTTCCTATTCGCAATTAGCAGGTTTTTTTTATAGCTAGTGGTCACACGCGCGCGCATTCAATATAATTGGACAATTTGTCGACGGCGATCTCGTTTCAGCAATTATTGTATGTGATAATGCTATATAGGCCACAAGCGTGGTTGATTGAATTGAACCAGCTTTCTATCAGTGTTTTCCAATAATGTTTCCGATTTTAATTTGTTTACATCACATTAATGTGAGCTGCCGGTAACACCTCGTATCCCAAGCGATATATCTCTGAGGAACACTTAAATTTTAATAGCAATACACCTCTGTCGGTGTTGATATCCCGTGGGAAAAGTCGCCCTTGATAGGTGTGCGTAAAAATAAAAACATCAAAAAACAAGAAACCAAGCGTATCCCACTACAAAATATCATCTCTGATTGACTCACCGCGACACATCGATACACCTCGGGCTAGGGATACAGTCTCGTATTTTCTGCAAAACGAATCGAGTATGTCCAGCAAGTCTGTTAATGTCTTACAGTCTCTCGTTTATTTCATCATACACATGTACTAATAGCGCTATTAAATATGATTTTATTTTCTTCTACATCGCATCAGATGCTACATTTGAACAGGTGTGCCCATTATTTATTGATGGAAGAAATCATTTAGGGAGGAGGGTGTTCCCCATCACTGCTCTACGCAGAACTGCCAACAGTATGAATATTCAAATACAGAAAGTCATATTCTCGTATGTATTCAAGTTTGTAGAAAACGTAGTACATAGTACTTGCTATATTCAACAGCTGTAACAGCTATCCGATCAGTTTGTAAAATGGCAACCAACGGCTTGACACTTTTATATGTAGGCAAAATGTTCAGTCCTATATCCAATATCCACAAGTATAGTACACGTTCCTCTCTTAAAATAATTTATGCATTACTAAATGGAAAACATCCATTGGCCGGAGGCATTTCCGCAAGTGATATATATTAACCCAAGCCACATTTGAAAAGTCACATTATTGTCGAAAGTGGTATGTGTTTTACAGAACTACCCCAACCCCCGTGTTTTTGTTTTTTCTGTCAGGACCACCAAGCGACTTTGGTAACAACTTTGCAAATAACCACTAGGTTTAAGCTTAAGCCTAGCGAAAATGCGACGTGGCAAATAGCAAAACATGCACACTTGGATAACATTTTTATTTATATTGAATTCCATCTACCCACATAATAATGTCGACAGTTGAAATTATGTTACGTCATAAATAACCGATTACACGTACTTCTCATCTTCTTGAACATTAGTACACGGTCACATACTTCTCTTTCCGTAAGATAATCTTTCAAAATACAATTACACAATTTATGCTGGTCTCATTAGTTTTGTGAAAAATAACCAGCATGGGATTCCAAACAGCACACCACCTCACTTACCCTTTACGATTATTACAGCACGCATGGGCCAATAGTGCGATGAATTAAACAGATAACGTTTCAGAGTATTTGTTTTAATTAATCCTAGAAAAGAGTAATAACGTGTCTTAATTCTAGTATTTTGAGATTATATTCATTGATTTGACACATGAATTAAAAGAAAATACAGTAACCTTGACATATATCGCTAAGCACTTCTTCTTTTTGTTAGCTGCCAGACCTCTGTGTCTAGTCGTCTTTTGTACCCACCACTCGTCGCCGCCAGTTTCAACTAATCGCTTTGTGCACGTTGTGCTAGAGAATGGTTTGTGTGGAGCAAGGCAAGTACAGCTATTGAGTCTACTGATATCGGTGTTGGTTTGGTTGAACTCTATAACCCTCGACAAATACCAGACACTCCTCAATTGGCTTTTTCAAAAATTGGAAAAAAAATGAATAACTGTAATAGAATGGCAATTAAATCATTTTTCAAAAAATGAAATATTCAAATTACGCAAAACTTGACTATAAAATAAACATTATTCAAGTTGAATTATAATTTATATATGCGTAATTTACAATAAGAAACGTACAATACATTGTGTTTCAACTGCAATATTTTCATGTCTTTCGGCAGACGAAACGATTATTCAGCCAACATTTGTTTCATTAGGTATTCAGTGTACTTTAGACAACGAAGCCATTATCGGCACATAATGTTAGTGGTATCTGCCCTTAACTCACGGGTTAAGAGTTTGTTTGTTTTTTATAAAAACAAATCTTCCCCTAGAGAAATATTTGTACCTTATTTTCACAAAACCAAATCATTCTTTTAATTTCATTGCAGCTTTCAAGCATATTTGGAATTCTCTGCAGCAGGTATTTGTGTGCTACAAATCATTTCAAACAACGTATTATCAAAGTAGTCGCTTTCATCTGTTTCTTTACATTTTATTGGAAACGTGCTAATTATATATAAATAATTAATTTCGTCGTTTGTCATATCTAATACACGCCAAATTAGGGATTTCAATATGGATTTTAATATTCAAGAACAATTTGTAAAACTAGCCAGAACTCGTCGCAATCTAAGCGCCAGTAGATGGTGGATGTATGTCGCGCTACGAACATTCAACCACTATCTCCATCACTGGTTGTCATACTGATGCAGTTGAATGATATGTACAGGAGCCAATCAGAACGCCAAAAAAGGACTTATGCAAATAAAATGTGTAACAGCATTTCAATTGACCACCTCGTATGTAAATGAGAGACGAGTTATGAAAATAACGGAAACTAAATGCGACCGATTGCGACGGAACCTCTCTGTATGTTTTTCTGGCAGAATCAAAGCAGTGAAAGTAGTTCTGTGAAATAAACACCACTGGAACAAGAGTGTGATTTAGTGAAACAGAATAGACACCATTGAATTGTGTGCGTGCAGTTTGAGAAAGATAATCTCCCTCCTACTTGGATGTGATTATATAACGTCTTACTAGTATCCTATAAAATCGGTGTTTATTTCACATAATGAAGTCCACTGCCAGCAGGTGACTCTGATCGAATCATCAGTCGATTTCCATGGTAAAACTTGTTTTCGTTTGGGGGGTATTCTGGCAATGAGAAGCGTTAGCATTGGTGTACAAATTTTCTTCCGATACGATGTATAGGGCTCACTCTAAGTATAAGTCAGGTATGAGACTTGTAGTTTGTTTATTGATAAGCACCGATATCAGTTTTACACTTCTAAACTGCTGTCAATTCTTGGATACTTGAAAAACTGAACTATGTTTATTTATTTTGATTTTATCAATTTTGTTTGAGTTTTTCTTGATAACACATGTTTCTCAGACAATAACACGAGAACACGTGTTTATTTAAGCATATTAGCAAACATTTGCATTTTTGAAATGTGTATTTAATAAAAGTCTATAAACATAAATTAACAGTCTGACATTAGTATTTAATTCACACTGAAAATATCATTACAGTCAGACACTGTTTAACAAATATTTTTTACCTGAATTTCGTGTTACTATCGACTCATTTTTGAATGTCAATGGCAGTTGATTTTAACCAGCCAATGTGCGTCGATATAGATGCATGACAGAGTAGTAAAATGTGGAAGAAATATAATTAACTCAGGTCCCAGGAGATAGAAATAGTGGGATTTCTGTCGACACAAAGTGACGTCATTTTGATTGTTGTTTCACAGATATGCTATGTGGGAACGATAGTTTATGCAACGATTTTTCAGATGATGAGAACTGGTATTTTTTCAGCGTTAGCGAGTCTTTCCATGAGGGACGCCATCTTGAATCTACTTTCATCACGTGCGTGAATGATTACATCTCGTCTGCAAGGTCAGTTATATTTTTTGTAATAAAATAAGCTATGCTCGCTCATCATATATGCCCTCTAGCATAGTAGTGCACACAACACCCGAGGACCTTCTTCCCCCGTCTAGTACACACTAAAACAGTTTACAAGCCATTCCATGGAAAATCACAGTCAGGTGCATTACAGTGTTATATGTAATAGAAATTGAGGTCCTTCAATATGTAACCATGGCAACAATGATGCTGCTTAGGTTGTTCGTTGATAACGTGAACCTACAAAATTTACGTCGACGTCCCGTTACGAGACTTACTTTGAACAACAGGCGATGGCTATGCATTTTGAACTTATAATTCAATTCTATTATATTCTATTCTATTCCATGTTACGTCATGTTCTAAAGACGTGCCCCTTAATTGCAAATAAAATGAGAACGACAACATCACAGGTTTCGACGGCTATTCAATAATTCACAAGCTCGACGGTGTTCATCGATGCATTGTCAACCCATTGCTTTTTAAACGCAGATGAAACAAACCTGTGTACGCGCCACTGCCCTAGTACATGATTAACACGATATCCTCTATCCGTTATTATAGCAAATTGTTAATTACCGTAACTATATACCATGAAATCCTTCGGTGTGCTATAAAAAATGAGGAGTCTGTAAGACGAGACAATGCAGGGTCATACGAGCAGAAAGTATCATCCCAACCAGACCATGAATATGCATCAACAACTCCGTCATAATTTCGTTTTTATCTTCCGACGATAGTGTGTAATGTTAATATATATACATACCTGTTGCTTACACTATAAAATGTCAGGCGCGTTTAGCTGGGGTAAAACGAGTGTTAACCAAATGCTGGAAATATTGAGGGACCCGATGCAGGGTATTGGTGAATGTGCCTATTAGTATATTCATTATGACATCACATGGTATTCAATAAAATATTTTTTTTTGTAGATATCACTGTACAGATTGTTATCCTGTGTCTAAGAGTATAGGTGAGATTAACACACACGGATTCTTGTCTTCTGCTTTCACAAGATGCTGAATACAACTCTCGCTTTTACAGTCAAAAACACGCGATTTTGATATGCGAGTTTACTAACTACGGTGGACATGATGCTACATTAGTACCCATATCACTTTAAATTGAAACCAGTAATATCACCAACATTAAACTTAGCCGTAGCTGGTGTGACTCGCGTATGTGTACGAGGGGCGTTCAATAAGTTAGGCCCCTGACCCATTTCCCATAGCAGGTGATTAATGAAACTTGCCACAGTTATTAGTCTTTCTCTACATAGGAATCACCCAGAGTTATGGATTCCTCCCACCGTTTGATGCAGCTCTGGACACCCCAGGTTGGTCCTCCAACCACGTTGTAACTTCAGAGATCACGCTTTCCTTTCAAAAACAACTTCATGGCTAGGACGAGTTGAAAGTCAGAGGGTGCAAGGTCAGGAGAGTAGGGGGGACGGGGGAGGATGTCATATCTACACACCCGTGCTTCTGATCTGGCGACATGCTCGGTGTGGACCAGAGCGTTGTCCTGCAGGACAAAAACTATATTTTAAAACCAGCCAGCATTTGGATATTTCATAAGTTAGATTGCTTGCCTGACAAATCAGGTAACAGGATAATTATTACACTGCTTAAGTGCGTTATTTATAGGATTAAGATAAATATTTGATTTGAAGTGCAACGGAATCCGGTAGAGTCTTTTAATTAATGTGGGAACATGGGAACGGGTGGACGAGACCACTAATTAACATTGTTTCGTTACTCATAAAAGTGATTTTAATTAACATTGTTGTTCATGTAGTCGTTTTAGGGGCTGTGAGTGGCATCTAGCTCATGTTATTATTATTGCAACTTTTCAGGAGGATTGTAATTTTTGGTATTCAACATACTGCACGCATGTACTTCTGGTTCGTAATTTGATGGCGGCCATGTTGTTCCAGCTTTGAGCTGATGTGCGAAGGTGCACAGCTAAGAACCACACGAAAGTTTAGTGAATTGCTTCTGAATAACTGAGCTACAGATAACCGACACTTATTTGGCTTAATTAAAGTTTTGTAATCGGCATATGGGACCCAATGTTAACATCGTTATTTATAAGAATCATGTTGGTGGCGTTGTATCAGATGATCGTGTAAGTCATTAAAAAATAAAGTGTAATAGAGTGTAGACCTCCGAAACGAGAAGGAAAAAAATGAAATCACAGAATACCGTCACTGCGTTGCAAAATATCCCGTAGTTCACGTATATAAATATTATACATCTGTCGCCATAACGCCATAAGTTTCAGTGTGCTGTAATTTTGCGGTATTGCACTGGCTATATTCATCCTACCATATTAGGAAATGCAAATTCCAAATATAGAGCGATTAAGCGCGTAAGCATCCTCTAATAACATGGCATGCCCAGGGTTTGACCGGACTCCATACTAAGAAGTTCACTAAATCTGTTCTAAACTTGTTGGATTTCGCCATAGGTTTCAGTGTGCTGTAATTTTACGGTATTGCACTGGCTATATTCATCCTACCATATTAGGAAATGCAAATTCCAAATATAGAGCGATTAAGCGCGTAAGCACCCTCTAATAACATGGCATGCCCAGGGTTTGACCGGACTCCATACTAAGAAGTTCGCTAAATCTGTTCTAAACTTGTTGGATTTCGGCATTTCCATGACGTATCCATGTATGTATAATAATAATGTGATTACTAGGATACCGCAAAGTATGCACTCAGGCAGAACGCCGTCGCATCCGGTCTACCTCCGCTGCGCGCCAGTCGATACTCCCGTTGTACTGTATTCGTGCATACTTTTCGGTATCTTAGTAATAACATCAGATACAGGCGACATAACGGTACAAGACGTCATAACGCAACAGTCTGCCGGAAATTACTACAATGACAAACACGCTTTTAAATAACAGTAGCACAAATTCCAGGAATTTCCGATCGTTTTACGTCTTACATAACAACATTGATTGTATAACATCCCACCAAGGGTCTAGCCATATGGATATTATTGCATTGGTTTCGTCTGAAGACAGTTTTAGTGCAATACTCTATCTGCATTTTATAACGCAAAAAAGGAATCGTTATTTATTGTTATGTCAGTTTTATGTCGCATTAGAAAAGGGGTACTCACGATTGAAAAATTAATGAAACCAATAAATTTGAAGTAACGTTATAAATACATAATGAACCCATTATCGTTAGTCAATAAACGTTGTACACCATTACCTAAGCTTTCATGTGACTTACAGTTTAGTCGAAACTTATATACAAGGCAGAAATTGATACGTCAAACGAAAAACTATCACCAAACAAAATGTTCTATGATTGACCAGACTGTCAGATGTTATGGTTAGGTAGCCAATCCGGTGCAACGTTGTAAGTAGCGTTGCATCGAATCAGGAATTATGGCCTATGTTGTGATCTTTATATTGAATAAATCATGTATAGGGCAGGTTCGGTCACATTCGTGTAGACACGTAAAATTGTGTATTTCTTCTAAATTACATTATTCTTTACAACTTTATTGGAGTCCTGGGACTATTATGTGAATTAGTTTTTTTAATATGCTTGAATTTTTGAAATGGGATCGAATCCCTGCACGTGTGAATAGTGTCTACAAGCTAACAACTAAAAGTTGAACAATTAATCAAACAGGCAGTTGACAAGGCGGATTTTGGACGTGCCTAAAATCATTAAAACTCGAAAGTTTGGTACGCATTCCCAACAATTATGATCATCAAATATTTACAATATCGAATAAAGCTAAATGATTGAACAAAGAGTAACTTTAACAATTTATGATAACGCACCTTTTACATCAAAACAAGCTCATAATAAAGTTTTTTATACTTTTTCTTTCAAATAAATGTTAATTCATTACGCGTTATTTTTGTAAGTCATCCCACCAGTTATTATTTTGATATTCTCGCCGAGTACCCATAGTGTCAAACCTCATCAATTTAAAAAAAACGCATTATGTAGTTTGTTATAATTTTACAGTCTATAGCATCACTTCTAAAATAATCTGAATTCCCATTGCTGCAACATAAATAATCGTACAAATGATATCACAGCGATAACGTAGCTGCAGCTTCTGATTGTTACCATAATGGTGAATGAACTGTAAACAGGGCACGTACTAGTATGTTCAATAATTTAGATCAGTAGCTAGATGGTGTTTGCATTTGATTGTATCACAAGTTATTTAACTACGCATGTGGGAATTACAAGTTTGTGCGATAATTTGTCAATTTCACTAAAACCTAATAATTATGCATAGTTCAAACGTATTGTGTATATGAGAAACGCTAAAAGCATGGGAACATACTTTACGATTTAGTCACCCCCCCTCCCTCCGCTCGATAGCAATTGAGTCAGAGAACAACTACGCATTGCACTTATGTTTAGATTCAACTATTAATCCAGTCATTCTAGCAAAAAAAGGGGGCCAACCCGTCACAAATTGCAACAGAAATAATTTCTTCACAGCGCTTTTCGAGAAGGTAACTAGATTGACATACTAAAAGTCTAGGAAAATCTAGGCTTCCGAACTATACCTAATTTGCATATATTCAAAATGGCCGTTTTGCACATTTTTACAACATGGAAATATAACTATCTGGACATATCTTTAATTCTAGATGAGGTATTTCAAAAATACAGGATGGTATGGTACTGTTTTGAGTTGCAGAAGGTATGAGAGTGCCAAATGTGTTGATTGGGTAGATGAAAATTTGCATAAATCCAATATGGCCGCGATAATATAATTATTGAATGTAACTTCATTTCCGGCTTCTCTTTTATGTGACATAAGTAAAAGTTTAAGATGCTAGAATACAATTTCAAACAGAATCGTACAGTACAGCAAAGATGTAAATAAATGATATCATGGGTAGATGGATGCTTCATTTGCATAAATTCAACATGGCCGTCACATCTAAAAGAAAAACTAGAGGAATGAAACACTCTGGTTGGATCTACAAATATGTTATACTATATACGTAAATTACCATTTAAACGTACATTTTCAACTTTATAAACTATTTTTGAATTAACAAACTGTATTAAATAGTTTTGTCCAAAAGTGTATTGTTTGATTAATGTAATTGCTAATCGTCATCGTTATATTCATCAGATATCTGAACTACATTTGTGCATCCAGATCCTCAACATTGACGACAAATTGTAGAACATTCAAAGTTGTGCTTTCTGCATATACATCTGAGACTGCAACAGTCTGTGGAGCAGTTGCATCTCACTATCCTCAAGAGAAATTCAGGTGCTGCCTCCTTGTCAGCCATTACAGGAATGACGATCGGTTGTGGATCACGTCCTGGGATTTACTTCCTGGCGAGAAACCCGATTCGTGTCTTTATCACGACTTGATTGTCCATAAAGACGACACACCCATCTGAGAGGCCCCTAAGTCAGCCCAACGTCTACCTGAGACAAAGATGAGTAAGAAGACTGTTTCCCGCGTCAAAAGTTTGAGTGGTGCTGATCGGAGAGGCTCAAAGGGCAGTCTGCTTAGAGCGGCCAACACAACCGATAAGTTCCAATTGGTTGGTTCCCTTGTTTGGGCTCTAGGCCTCTGATTAAACAGTAAACAGTCTTCTAATGGTAGGACAACCGGCTAGTCTCGACCCCAGAGAATCCTAATGGTGGATGACAAGGCTGATCTATAGCCAAAAATTTCTGAAAGGACAAGTCCATTTCGTTCAAACGATGGATGAAAAGTTAGCTGGCTGGCCAACAAAGGATGGCATGGTTCTCCCTTCTTTGCACTAATGTGTTGGTGGGATCCCTGTTCGCCCTGGCTAGGATGTTGGCAACCCACTCTGAGTGAGTCAACTGAGAGCCTTGATGCATGTAAGTAGTACACCGCTGGGCTCAAAGGCAGTGCGCCATTCGGAGATCCGGAAGTCTGAAAGCACCCCTGGTGTTTCGACTAACATTTTCAACAGTAGTGGAAACCAGACCTTGCTTGGCAAGTTGGGCGCCACCCACGTCAAACTGTAGATGCGCTCCAGTTGAAGTTTCTCCAGTACCCGGTGAATAGCAAGAAGGGAGGAAAGGCATACACCTCTATGTGGGTCCATGGGGACGACAAAGTGTCCCTGGCCCAGGCTCTTGTAGTTGAATAGGTCTAATCTTGGACCGTCCCACCGCCGAAACAGTCTGGAGGTTGCCCATTGGGGTATCCCGCCACTCTGTGTTCTGGAAATGGAGCCGCCATGAGAGGGCGACCGCTTGACTGTTTCTCGCCCCTGGAAGGTGGTGTGCGGCTAGCTCCACATTGTATTCCATGTACCAAAGAACAATTTGCTCCGCTAGGACTGACAATGATGGGGATCTGGTCCCCCTCCTTGTAGCTATAGAAGACCACCACTGTGTTGTCTGTGCGAAGCAACTATGAGTAGAAAGTGAAGTAGTGCTATTCTTTCAGTTCGAGCCAGTAGATATGGCAGTCCTGAATATAACGCAGGTTGCCTGAGATTGGCAATTGCCGACCACCAGGGCAAGGCATCCCTCGCTTGGTCCGAGAGTGTTTCTCGCTTCTCCAGTTCCCATAAGAGAGCCTGGTGTTGCGACAAAATTGCATTGTAATGGGTGGCTGCGTAAAATAGCCTGGGGGAACTACCCTACGAGCGGCTGACATCATTCCAATAATCCGCATTACTTCCCAGAGGGACACAGAGGGAATGCTGACTCGATGTTCGGCTAGGTCGTTTAGGCAATGGGCCTGCGGCGACCATGCCAAGCCCACCTCAGTGTCCTGGCCAAGGCCAGGAACACCAACTGTTGTGCTGGCTGAGGGTGGGACTTGCTCAATTAACTAAGAAGCACAACTGGTCTAGAGAATCTGGTATTAGCCTTACTGTTTGACTAACCACCCCTTGTTGGCTTGTGTAGCAACCAGTGATCTAGGTACGTTGATGTGTACCAATGTGATGTGTACCGGCACAGCAGTAGCACCACCTGTTTCCACACTCTGGTGAATACGTATGGAGCCATGGCTCAACTGGGCGAATCAAGGGAGTCACTGACTCACTGGGTGTATCGGTATGTGCAGGTAAGTATCACTCAAATCAAATCAAATCTAACCAATAGAAACAGAGCATGGATAATAATATGTGCTCTGTGTTTCCAGGAAGCTCATACTGACTTAGTCTGCTTAAGTCCAGAACGGGGCACAGCCACCTGTAGTCACAGTTGTTGTCTTTGGAACCAGCAATACTTGCAAGTAGAAGTACAGTATCGAAGTAGACTTAACGCCGGGTCCTCTATCCTTTGTATAGCGCCTTTGTAAGCAAACTATCTACCTCCTGTCGGATTGCTCTTGCTTTGTGGGAATCCCCTGGTAGTGCCTCAAAGGGGGCTGGTCTCGCCTGTACCAACTGGTCAGTGGGATCCTGAAGCACCAAGACTGCTCCTTCCATCCTCAAAAAATGAAGAGGGTGGGGGAGGTCCAGCCTGCGTAACTGAGGCGGTGGTGCACCCAGTGAAAACAGCCAACACCGCATTCTGCTGTACAGAGGCAGCCCCTTCCACGAGAGCCAGATGACACTGCAGGATATCCCGCTTAGCCATGTGGTGTCCCACCAATGGTTGTGTCTGCTGGTCTAGGAGGCTGGTACGTTCCGCCATTAAGACTTCAGAGTGCTGGTGACGCAAAACAATTTGTTCAAAGATGAGGTTTACCACTCTGCTCTCAGTGCGTGGATTGTTTCTAACTAACCGATTGAAATATTCCATGAATGTCATAACCCGTTGCACCGAATCAAAAAAATTGTGGTACCGGGGTCAGGAAGGAAACAAAGGATCCGATCGATTGGGTAGCGCTTGGTCCAGCAGAAAAGGTTGAGCATAAAATTTACCTACCCTAAGGACCCCGCAGAGGACCAAGGTCCGCCCATAAACACCGTCTGTGCGTTCCCCCCTACATCCAGCACTCGGCGGGATCCAAAGCAATACCGAATGCAGGATTCTGAATCCCGAATCTACCGAGAGTGACTGATTCAGGATCGAGGGTCGGGTCACTTGGATCGATGTTTCTCCCTCACCCCATGGCGTGGCTCATGGAGTCATTACGAGGAACAAACTCAGAGGGGCCGTCCGAGGCTGCACATTTAAATGATATTATTTTATGCAAATGGTTGTTATTCAATCAAATGTTTCACAATCACATACATTCACACACACCAAACCATGTCGCAGCAACATGAATATCTAAAAAATGTCATCTAGAATTAAAGATATGTCCTATTAGTTATATTTTCTATGTTGTAAAAATGCACCAAACGGCCATTTTGAATATATGCAAATTAGGTATATTTCGGAAGCCTAGATTTTCCTAGACTTTTAATAGGTCAATCTAGGCACCTCCCCGGAATGTACTGTGAAGAAATTATTTCTGTTGCAATTTGTGTTGGGTCAAACCATACATTTTTTGGACTATATTTAGAAAGTATTTGTATCGATTTTGGTTCTTTATCTGATCAAACATTGAACATCATAATGAACACGGCATGTTATATCAAACAGAACTTTACAAAAAAACATTTTCCTGTTAGCTAACCGTAAATTTATAAAAGAATTACAAGCATGATAAATTTGGTTAGACATGTAGATATGTAAACTAACAGAGATAATAATGCACTTGATATCTGGCCACCGAAATACGCACAAATCACGTGATTTTCCGTAATCATTCACAGTATAACAACTTGATCCTGAACTGACATTTGATCGCAACGACCTGATTTTAGAGCTGCATTTAAAATTTGACTACAGAAAAGCATCTTTTTGTTACTGAATATAATTTAGTGTACTGATAACCGGAAATGTCGATATGTGGTCTCGTGGCGGGCGAGCATTGCGCGGATTTACACATACTCTTTGTGAAACGCTTTGGTCCAAACAGGACCAAAAAACAGCCGAGTAATAGCAGTTGAGTCGTTAAATGTGGAATTCCATAAGTCGAAAAAAAAATGTCGATAAACAAGCTGCTCTCTGATTGGTCGGACTGAAATACACATGAAGGTGTATTGAATCAGTGACTGAACATGTGCTCCAACAGGTCAATCGTCTCAGACCCAGCTGTATAACCAAACTTTCTAGTAAAGCTGCCACTTGCGCAGCCGTGACAGCTGTCTACGGATCGTGCTTAACTGAAGAATACATCATAGTAAATACGACATAGTTCGCGGTATGGATTCGGGGGGAGTTCGAGCATGATATCATTTTTACAGTATTTTGTACCAGCATTGTACATTTTCCCATGAATGATAATTGTGTTTTTCTGGATTACGTCGTATGGTCTTCTACTATTTAAAAGCTCGCCACATAATATTGCATTGAAACCGAGCAGTCGCCGAACTCATTTCATTCGAATAAACTATCCGTGCAGCAGGTCGTTCGGTCAGTATTTAACTTGCTGCCTATTCCCAAAATGCAACTGTAGACAAGTGGGTAATCTGATCGTGCAATTCAGAATATGTATATATATATATATCTATATATCACTTTTGATTTCCCGGCGATGACGTAAGTACGAGTCCGCTGTGTATAACCATTGATACTATCCTCCCCGGATGATTCACGCAATCACGCAACGCCAGACACATTACATAGAACATGTTCGTTGCAATGTTCAGTCGAAACGGAAGAAACAAAATCGTGCTGCTTTTCAAACCTGATTGTATATCTACAATATTTCGCCGATGATGGCGCGCTTATTTAAAACGTGACAATGTTAGCTAACCCAGACACCCAGATTGAAGTCTATGCGTTGAGCGCTCTGACATAAACAGTGTTCACTCTTATGTCTTACCCAACTGGACCGACAACTGAAAACTGTATCTACTAGACATTTCTGACGAATGGTAGAGTGACATCGTGTTATTGTGACGCTTTAGTGACTGTGTCGTGCTAGAAGAGAACTCGCCTCACAGACTCGCTACTTTCAGCGCACTAGTATATCTGCCACCACCCGCATTTTTCAGTTTAGTCATCCGACTGGATTGGTATAACGCATACCACACCGAACTGCCAGGATCAGTACAGAGGATAGTGCATTGAGTGTCATCTTATCAACTTAGCTACTACAGGTAATTCACAGATAGTTCTGTGTTTTTTTAGTTAAATATTCATGTTGCCGTCAGAAAAAAAAATTAAAGATTGGACCTCACAACGTAAATTTCGTTTTGAGGTTACCCTATCCGATGAATTACCAAATTCTACAGCTGTCCTCGTACATCGTGCTATTTTGCGCCAGGCTTATTGGGTTTTGTCGAGTAAGTTTCGCGTAGTATATTTGCTTAATTATTGAAGAATCCGATGTATTCACTTTCATATTTACCATTTACATGGAATAACATCAAATCAGCGCAAATGCTCTTGGCGCATTCATAGCGCGACTAGTCTAGCTGCCATTTGCTTCATTGAAAATAATTTGGTTGTCTGGTGTTAAATGATAATATCACGACTCTTACCTCGCCGCCGGTGCAACAGATGGCCAATACTATGGACATCAACAAATTTTCCATCTGGTGAGATATAAACAGCCCGATATCTACATTTACAAACAAATGTCCGCCCAACGAAAAAAAAGTATTGATTACAAAAATAGGGTCGAGATATTCCATTTGTTTCACGCACGGGTTCAAAGAAATATACTGAGAAATAGCAAAGTGTATTTTCGGATTACCTGAATGAAAGTCTCACATCGTAATTTTGTCGAATCGTAATTCTTGAAATTCATCACCACATGTACCTACTGATCACAGACAACTGAACATACCATGTTCATCCCCAGACTGCGCAATATAACACAAATTATGTTCAAAACATTTGAAATCGTGTGTCATGCTAAAATTTCCCGTATCAGCAGGTATGTGTTTTTTTCCCAGCCTGTGACGTTTAATTTTTCATGTATGACTTTTGTGTCATATTACCTCTGTAATGTGCCAGGTTAAAGACTGTTTTAGTCATCTAATCTCAGGAAACATCCCGTCTTCATTGCACACCGACGAAAATGCATGTAACCGTTTAGTTGTCTTTTTATTTAATTATATTAAATTCAACGTAACATGTAACTAGATGATCGCTTTGTCCAGTATTGACACAGCTAACCAATCCAGGAATGTACTACTCTCTGTCAATCAATCATGTCAAATGAATACCATATAGATCAGAGTAGAACGATGTACGTAAACTTTATTTCAATATTGCCAGCACAGATGGCAGCTTGGAAATTATAAACAACTGTCACATTCACTAGTTTAAATGCGATTTCCAATAATAAAATATTCGGAATCGCTTTTATTTTTCGTATTGATCGATCACAGTGTAGATCGTTCTTGAGATCAATGTTGTTTCCACATGGGGTCCGTAAAGTCCAAGCACGTTCGAAACACACACAAAGGAGTAACGTTCACATTCAACGGTGGGTAATTACTATGTGTTCGGACCGCCGTCTTCGGAATTCCCGAGCTTTCAAGCCATACGTATGTTAAGTCTACAGCGCCACTTCAGTACGTTATAAAAATATTACATGTCTACTCGTTACAACTGTGCTTTTTACAAATACATGTTTTGTTATACCACGTATGGTATTAAAAATGAAATTACTAGGACACTGAAAAGGATATAATATTTTACCTTTTTCCCCCGTGGTGTAGTAAATTACCGGTAATTAAGCATATATAAATAATGATATTCAAGAAATGGGCATAAATGACATCCTTATAGTTGAATAACTGTAGCAAGGCCGCGCACCCAGATTGTGTGTAGTGTGCCAATTAACGGTGTATTGGGCGAAACCAAAAAAAAAATATTTATTGGCGAAAAGGCAGTTTATTAAATTTAAACAATTGCGTTTAATAGAATAACGCCACAGGGTTTATATCGTTTGAAAAGTTCCAAAACTGTATTATTTACGTCCTTCATAACATTATGTGGCGTTCTAAAGAATATCCCGGTAATAAAGGTGGTGGAATAAAAAAAGAATATTGCGTTGGATCGGTGAATATCTCATTTTCATCGAAATGTCAATGCACGAACATATCTACAATGTTTCCTTAAAGGGTTCTTGCTGCATTGTACATACAATTAAAATAAATACGCATGCTCCTCATAAAAGTTTGTTTTCAATTATTCCTTGACCTGCAGCAACCATTATAGGAATATTGAGCTCGAGGACGGTGCCGGGGAATGATTTGTGCTCAAAACGCAAAGCACTCCAACCAACGTCATAACCTACAAAAAGTTAAAGAATAAAACCGTGATAATAAAATCACTCCTAATATATACGCACGTGAAATTCGCACGTACTAGGAAATGTTGGATGTGGTTCATCTACTAGAGCGCTTCTGATATAATATCAAACGTGTTTTCACTTGAATAAGAAAATTGTGGAAAATTATTGGTATGTAGATTGCATGTAATATATGTGGTGCACAGTTTCATGTATTTTGCATATTAAACACACGACCATTGATTCAGAGACAGGATACCAGAACTATTTAACATTACGTTAAATCTATTTATAGAATTACTAGATACGAGTGTGTTGTGCATATTGTTCCGTTGTATCACTTGAAAACTTATTGACTTAGTCCATAAATAACACAGAGTCATAAAAAACATGAATATTGTTTAAACAGGTTAACAGGGTCTGACGGCGAAAAACAAAACAAAAAAAACGTGTTTCCGTACGACGTGTTTATGCCTACAAATTATCATCTCATGTCTGGGCCCTGAATCAGTAGGCGTAATCCTAATAAAAAATAAAAATAAAACAGTCACACATTAACGTAACCCTGTATTGAGAATCCATATTACTTGTTGATTTGCATGAACACATCGATGTAAAGGAAGCACACGTCATACAATGATTGCAGCAATTTTAATGGCACAGCTATAATGGCTGAAAGGGTATTACGTGCAGCTTAGTTTATTACGCCGTAAACAACGCAGAACACATCAATTTAGCTTCAAGTTAATACCCACCTGTGCGTATACGCTAGCCGACTGTGCTGTTAAAGACATCTTCAATAGCAACCGTGTTTTTCCAACGTACTAAACGAAAATAAGTGGTACTTAGATAAACATGTTCATCGAGCTGCCTGGTGCGAACGACGTACGAATGAGCGGATCACGTCATCGCGCTGACAAGTATCTGGTTCGCGGGATGTCGCGATGCGCGCGACCATACACGTTAATTGGTTTACTAGATTACGTATTATTCGTTGCGTTCTTATTATGGCAAGTTTAACGAGTTTTCGCGATGTTAATGACCTTAATCAAGCTCGCACTCAGAGCACGCAGCATATTGGATATAGTTGCGTATAACTCTAATTATAGAAACTTTTTTTTTTCATTTCCGTTTTTGAGCAATTGAAATGACCTAATTGCGACGGTATAGTTCAGTCAGTCTCAGACGTGTACATACGTTCCATTTCAAACCTTAATTACCGAGCGGCCCGGCACACACTGCCCATATGGGTGATGAAAGTGGCTGCATTCAGCATTGACAAGACGTCACCATACGTCGTCATCAGTGTTGAGATTACTGTGACCTGTTTCAATATCCTACTCACGTCATTTTATGCCACTAATACGACACACAGTGAACAGATTAGGCAGCCATTGGAATACTCAATACATACAATACGCAATAAATAAAAATACAACTCACCGCAACTATTCAGGTGATTCAAATCGGGGTGAGTTTATGGCTTATTAAATGCAATCCCCCTGTTCAGGACAACGTACGTTTGGTTTACCTATAAAATATGATTTTTCCCCGTTTTATAGGACAGCTTATATCACCATATTTGCAAATGGCGTTTGATATAGAACAGAAGCTTCATCGAACGTATCGTATTGAAATAACCAGCCAATAGCCGCGTTTATTCCGTCGGGTTCAGTAGGTCACTAAGGGCATCTAGTGATGTCCTTGTGCTGCTGGTTGTGAGTTTTCAGTTCTTTCCCGTCAGGGAGTAACTAGCTCAGACCTAGACGACTAAAATATGTTATTCCTCAAATTAATCGTTTTGTACAAATAGAATGTTACATTTCCCACATTATTCGAGCAATTAACTGGCATTGTATTGTACGCGATTACGTTGCTTCACTGTGCTAAGATAATGTTCTAATCTCACACGTCATCACGTCTATTGCCCACGTGATCTATTTAACCCCGGTATCAGGAACTGTGCACGCGATGACGATGACTATTTAGGGACAAAAAGCAAGCATCGTAGATATCTCGCTCTCCACGAGATATTGACGGCCATTTACGACTGAGGTCTATCATACAATCAATTTACTGAAAAAAAAAGCGTGTCATAACATACTATGCAATTTTGACTCTCAATAAACGTTCAATAATATGTCGTGGCTGCCAAACAGGAAGTTCCGTTCCGTATTGTGATCGCATCCTACATTTCACCATTCTGATTTCACTATAATTAGGGCCTCTCAAGTTTGCGTTGTCAATATGGCTCATTTTATCACATTTTTACGGTTATTGAAAGGTGGAAAATTAAGAGTATGGGAATTTAGCTTCAGATAACAGCTGATTATTTACAAAGTGTGACACTAGTTTTATCGAACTGAGAAAGTAATTATAGTGTTGTGATCAAGCACGAGATTTTTCAACTTTACAGCGGACGATTTATCGTCGCCATGACTGTAATGTCAAAGGTTAAATCGAGTTTGCAAATCAGCACTTCTAGATGGAATCATTAATATCTTTTATAGCTAAACAGTAAATGGGGATTACGATAGACTAGGGGTAGTTACGATTCATTAAACACTGCATTTTCGGTATAGCCGAAATCTTTTTAAGGCAAACGTTTGTACTTACCGCTACATTGTTTGCTACTTAATGAAAGGTCGCGCCGCGTCCGGTCATGTGCAAAGCGGACCCCCATAGTTTACAACGCGCGCGCGTGTAATCGATTGTTCTTTTCCGTTGCGTGTTAACACGCAGTACTCGACGACTAACGCCCTCTAATAAATTAGGAGGATTAGCAAGCCGCGAGTTGTTCAAGTATATACTGTCGACCGCCTAAATATATACATTTCGATTTGAGTGGTCCATCACGCAATTTGAGTTTGAAAAAAATGTTTGTTTGAAATAGATTTGATGTGTGAAGGGCCAAATATAATTACCTCAAAATGTAGTTTGCAATTTTGATAATGTGTCTCTATAATCGTAATTGTTATAATCTAGCATTGAGATCAATAGAATTTGTCCTACTACAAAAATCCGTAACAACACCGGTCCCATAACATATCAACACTCGTTCAAGATTGACAAGTACTAGAACAAATGTAAATGAATTCTTTCAAATATATACAATATGCTCAACCAATGAATTACAAACGAATCAAAAATACGTATGTGCTGCATTAAGTTTTCTAGTGGTTAAAAACAAATTAAAGTTACGTAAACAAACAGCGAACATATTACGCTGACGTATGTGCGTTTTCCGAAACCTACAGCCTGTTTGTGTGGTATTGAGGCGCCAAATGTCAATGTAACCCAAACATGGACGACCCCTCAGGCCGTCGAAGATGATGGCGAGTATGACTGGGATTCTTTGCTTTGGTTGCCGTACAAACGATGGATTTTATTATTACCACGGTGATGACATCATGGTAAAACAACACCCTGTCCAGTACGATCCAGTTATATAGTTACTATCAGCAACACATCGACCCGCACACACAACACGTCATTCACGACAACCGCGGAAAACTACTATATTTAGCGACATAAATATTACAATAGTAACCACATTATTCAACTACAACCAGTGAAGTGATTAGTAAGTTCATAGACGTGACAAGACGATTTTCAACTGACACCACCTTCACAGCCCGATGAGTGTACACATTATTATATGTTTTTGTCAACTGTGGCTTTATATGAATCGGATATATACGTTGTCATCGAAGTAACCTCTAAAGCATGTATTTGGGTATAAACTGTCAATAATCAGAGACAGATAATTTTGTAAATCAAGAGAAGTTGTTGGTTCGCACTGAAGGAGTTTAAAGAAGGATAGCAAAGCGGACGGTTTGACACCAGTGGGAGAGAAACACCTCTAGACTCGCGAATTGCTCGACAATTCAAATCCAAATATTCCGGTCTCCGTGCATGGCAGGGATGAACAGCAAAGGATCTTGTATGAGAGCTCCGGTTAAATATTAATTTGTAAGGCCGAAAATATTTGGCATAAACCAAACGAAATACCAACACAAAATCCTCTAATTTACGCAATCACTAGTAATTGAATTTGTGTGTGCAATATTCCAGCACCAATGAAACTAGATACATTGTAATAAAAATTACAACGTAAATATTGCAACATTTCTTTAGTGACGTTTGTTGTTTCCCTTGTGCGCTTTGTGTCTCGGTTTTTTTCATTGGGAAACTCCCATAAAACAAAGAAATAAAAAAAAGATTACCGTACATGTTTCGTGAATACTTGCGTTATTCTCGTGATAATGTATTGAAGATCCAAAAATAAATTAATTCTTAATTCGTAGTCGGTAAACATGAACTTAGTCCAAAGAAAGACATTCCTGTGTACAATTCACATGAAACTTAGTGATCAGTTAAATCGCACTCACACATATTTTTTCTAAATACTGTAAGTGAAGTGTCTCTATTTCCATTTGGAAAGGGAATCTTATTCAACCAATTATCTCATTGCTATAATAACATTTAACAGCTGTTATATACGTATTTAATTGATCTTACTTGCTGATTTAACAGAAAGACAAGTAGACGAATAGAAGGAGACGGAGAGACAAACGACCAGACGGACGGACTGACGGCCAGACAACATAGAAAATTGTACTCTCGAATGTAATGAAATATTGTACCAATACATCGTACGCTGTGGTTCGGAGTTTTACGTATTATAATGTCACATGAATAACAGCTGTATCTGATGCAGAATCTCAGCTCGTGTGTCGGGTCCAAGTCAAAATAAGATGCCGTCTGTTTGTAAAAAAACTATAACACATTATACAATTGCAATTGAACCATTGCAGATGCCATCATCTCAAATAACGTACACTTATGGAAAGGATATAGTCAGTCTACACCTTTCCTGGTCTTCCTGTTATTAATATGTAGAGATACGACAGAAATGTCATTATTATGTCAATTGTCATATCAAAGCGGAGTTTGTTAACCACGAGCTGAACACATCGCATATAAAATGTCAGGTAGAGACATATGAGGAAATGAAACGTGCTTTAAAATGACCGATTTCAGTCAGTTCTCGGTGAATGGTAAATAGACGGAGACTATTGGCGCGTGTCTTCGTGAGGATATGGATGAACGATGCATGCATCAAGACCTCAGGAGTTCGCATAGCATGACGTGCAACGGTGAATGCACGTTTAATAGTCAATCATTCGTAAGGGGGTGTGTGGAATGGGTGCCAATTTAACGATAATGCATACTGACTTACCAACAAAGTGTTTTATTATGTTCTATTAAGGTAGAACCCTTTAGAAATGTCGTTATTTAAAAAAAATATAGTGAGGGTAGCAAAATGTACTCAATTAGTCCCAATGTTCAACATTCAACAATTTCGATGTGGCAAAGTACCTCCAGCCAAGGTAACAGTGTTACTGGCTGTTCTTATACCTGTAGCCATTCACTAAAAATAAGGAATCACTATTTTCTCGCACAGCATTCGGAAACTTGTTTAAGTCAGCATTGGATAGTGTATCAGTAATGCTCATTTTCATTGATGAGTAGGTACAACATCATGTGTATGGTCTTATATATTTATATGTCATTGATATTACCTTATGTTATGCTAAACATTCTGTACAGTGGTATTAAAATGTAATCGCACGTATAGCCGACATATTTGCATTCTGCCCCAACATACGGGTAAAATACCCTAATCGTGTTAGAAGGGAAAAGCTATTATTCGTGCCAGTCTATCAGCAGTCCAACGAAAGTAATAGAATATGATTGAGAGTCGAACTCCATCATAACATATTCATTTTTATAAAGTATACCGAAAACATGCACAAAGACAATACACTGATTAACCCACATTTAACGTAACACTGTTATTATATTAATATATAATATTTGTAATATTGATGAGATGTAACTGCCAACAAACCCAACAAAAAACATAAACAAAAGACAGTTTTCGAATATAGTATAAATAATCCGGTCACGTAATTGGTTACCCGATATAAGGGGGGGTCGACAATTGGAATAGGTGCAGATATATGCAGATTGCAGATTTGTTGGAAATGTGAATAAATTAAATATATAAATTAAATATAATAATGCCAAGTATTTAAACAACTCACGTGAATAAACAAAGTTATCTACACTTGATTTTGTTATTGTCACAAGAGTAGCACTGCTCTTTATGTTGACTTCATGTTTCCATGGCTCAATATGTCATTTCTGTATATTTCCATGGGAACGAGTCATCGAATAAACCCTACTTATGGGATATAATGCTGTAAGCATTCTTAACCTGCGTTTGTTATTGACACATAGCTATATAACCATACCTTCTCAATATTTAGTATAAATCCGCACACAAATTGCTCCATTCAAACACAGCTAATTTCATATAGTCAGGCTATAAAGCAAATTCCAAGGCGGTACATGCCTGTATTTTTTCGAGCGCGATAACCAATCTGTGTGGATTTCTTCTGCATCGATTTCTTTAACGTTTATGTGTTAATTATATACTATACTAAGTTTCTGCTTCTCTGAAGGTTGGAGCAGTTGGTATTCTTTTTCAAATAGCCTGATTATTAGGAACAATAAAAACATATGCGTGCAATGCATGCTGGGTTCATTCGCCTGATTAAGACAGAGAGAAATAGTTTCAAAGGGACAACGGAAGTACAATTGCATATATTGTCGTTGCATCCCACATGCCGGAGAATAAATGTTGTTTATGTTTTGTGTTACCATTGATTTGAAAACGTGCCCAATCCTCCAGCTACTACAAACTCTGTACAACGTCAATCATACATTCTCCTTGGTATATATGTTTTTTTATAGATTTGATTAAGTGGGCAATTTTACCATGATAACATTTCACACAAAACACGGTGTTTGTCATAAAAACGCGTTAAACGCTATTTTTTTCTGTTTTTTAGGAACATCAAGTGGGTGAATTCAACATAGTAACTTAAGTCTCTTACAAAACCTAGTGGTACAATGTTTAGTATAGAAACGTGTTTGAAAACCTACCTGCTTCTCGACCTATTTCGTTTATATTTACCAATATATTATATTATCGTAGGGTGTTCATATGAACAATGTCTCATGACTTTTACTCTACTGGAAATAAATTTTTCGACTTATATCATAAATATCCTTAGGTTGATTATTATGCTGCTCTTAACTACGCACCTGTCACTAATTAATGTGCAAATATTATGAACACTAATAATACAAAATCCAAAGGATTAACGCTCATACACGTACTCATGTGTTGCATTCACGCATTGTGTTTTTTTTTAGCATATTTCGTTTGGAAATGCCCTCTTTTTTCCTCGATAAACAAATCGTACAGAATTATTAGCAGGACTCACTGACTACTTTAAAAAGCTGCCTCTTCCCTTAAAAAATATATCCGCAGATGGCAATTGTGGTGAATTGTAAATCAACTATCGTCGCTTCTGTCTGTAAAGTCCTGGTCAGTGTATCAGCCCGTGGCCTCGACTCCATTATCTGCCGAGTCGGACTTTATATTTTAGATCAGTGCTTGTTTTGGGATTTTATCCTGTAGTAAGTTTTAGAGAAGCTATATATTTTATCATGTGTCATGCAATACGTGATGTTTTAAACAAGACGTGATGTTTCATACAATACATTGTAGAACTATTTATTCGATGGTGCTTACTGTGACTTGCAGAAGTGTTTATATTTGTCTGCTAGCGATTGTTTCCATGGTGATAATGTGGTATAGTTGAAATTATTCCCTATATGACATCATCATTATGAAATCACAATCATTACACCTAATGATATTATTTTTGCTAGTTCATATTTAGTTAGTTGTCAATTTGAAGTAATGCTGTTAAAAGTATGATTCCTGGGAAGCATAACTTCCCCTTATATAGAAAACGACAGCGTGGAAAATTCTGAATTCAGACATACCTTAAAATGGCTACGTTGTCTGTACACATGATGATTAAAATCAGTATACTAACATGCACTAAAATATGAATTGTATTTTACAACGTTTTGGCAACTGTAACAGTATTCCGATCACAATAACGCACGCAGCGTCGATTCGGTCGTTTCGGTTACACATTTTAATTGACACTGCCAGAAAAAAGTAAATGCATACATGCATACGTAACACGCAGACTTGGCGACTTTATCTTCACATTAATTGAATTCTTGTGAAAGTGAAAACAATCATTTGCTCTATGTTTTTTAAATAAGTGATAGTTGTCTTAGACTGGAAAATGTGTTTTCAATGATTTAATCGTCACTTTTCCAATCAATAGTATATGTTCTTGATAAGAACTGTAATACATACTTTAGTATAAATCCAATCGTGCCGCTTTAAAGCTTAATCATATTCGTCAAATTACTCCCCACACCGGAGGCATGTTCAGAGTATTTATTTTAAAATTCATAGCTCATTATGAGGGAGCAAATCGTTTAATATATTATCCTTTGGAAGGTCAAGTAACTCGGGGGATATAACATGCGTCGGATGGTCATACTCTTCTTAATGGTAAAACTACACAATAGAGTTGTTCACTATTTTTACTTTAAATAAATACGTAGCACACGCTGGCATTGTTATTTTCAGTGACAACCTTATGTTTAGAATACCTTGTGTCGTTTGATGTTCAATGAAGTTAAATGCAAATTTGTAACCGTACACCTGCAGAAATGAATGATGCATACACGAAATATTAGAAAAAGTACAAATCCAAGGCTAACAGAAAGTCAGTCCAAAACACTATAATGGCTTTGTAAGCTTAGAAACTGTCTTCACCGGAAGTAACCGTTTCGCCATGGAAACTAATGGTGTATTAATCATTGTAAGTAACACTGCTATATCATTTCCGGTGTAAGGTTCCTTTTTAGGGGTACAAACAATTACTAAAAAAGTGTCATTACCGTAGTTAAAAATAATAAAAACACACAAAAATGTATCTCTAAATAACTAAAGATTGTTAAAGACTAATACATTGTTACAAACAATGCTTTTAATTAGTTAATTCACAGTGTTTCCCGGATGTAATTATTCCAACTCATGTGTTTTCACAAAAAACGTTTTACGACCATATATAACCACTCGAACGTATCTTTTTGCATGATTACCCCATTCATTACACACACTCTCCCTGTCGTGGTAATTTGATTAGTTGCATCCCTACACAAGCTTAATTATATCATTGACATATTGAAATATAACGCTTTCTTTTCACATATGGGGACGTTTATTCTGGGTAATCTATGATCATTAAGGTGTAATTAAGCTCTGTTTCGTAAATAATGTTTTTTTTTTACGTTTTAAAGAGTCTAATTCGTCTTTTGGTGACAGTCAAGGCGTCTATGATGTGTTGTGAATTGCTAAAAATCCTTAAAACTCTCCCTAACATGATTTCCAGTTCTGTGCTGCTAAAGAATTGTCGGTTTTTCTGAAGTGTTACTAAAGGTAATATTAAATAAACACCATTTCTGCCATATGGAGTCCAATAACACTGGTGTAAACCGTCGCATTAATATTCTATTTATACACAATAAGCGCCATAATGGGATGTGCATGTTAACGGTTTACAAGGGTGTTTGGTTGGTTGTGATCATTCAACTTTGTCAACTTTTCTAATATTGCTTGTTGAGGCGTCTTCATTTTATTTAGATTGTCGTATATGGGAAGTTTAGCGGGAGGAGACTTTCACTGTCCCATTACGTTTTCAATTATAGTTATCGTGATTTTTGTATTCATTTCGTTACAGGCTGAAGCATAGGAGAATATACTTTAAATCAACTTTAAAACGATGCCAATTGCATTTTATTTGTGAAAACATAATTTAAATAAACATAAAGTTAAAAACTATATTGTATTTCCAATATATCACGCAGCATAATTTAATGTTATAATTGTATATTGTGACAACAAATTTGCTGCTAATTACCACAAACATGGGTTTGCGAATCACGTCAACGCAAAGTATGGTTTCATTTCAAATTAAATACGCTATCGTGGCAATATAAGTGATACCAGACATGAATTCATGAATCAACGCATGTACACAACGCATGTCTCGCATACTTTACGCTGCCATACTAATAACTTCCAGAAAACGGTAGGTACAAACAGGCATATGGCTCTGTCAGATAGTTATATAAATCACTGTCTAGAACTCCCTGACTCGTAACTAGAAGTAAGATGACACTCGCCAATGAAAACAGGCTATTTAACTGATTTGTGTAACGCACATTCGATCAGTGCAATGATATTACTATTTAACCCGCTTATTGCCTGCCTTCGTTGAAATGTTAAAGGAGGCAATTATAGGATATGTCAGGAAGTCTCCTATGACGTCATATTGTGTGCATTGGACAGGAATTACCAACGATGCATCTTCATCCGACGTAACAAATACTTCACGTAGCGGTAAGATAAATCTAATCAGTGCACACAAAAGTACAATTGATAACTGCGATTTTTTCTATTGTTATAATCGCGTTAACATTTGTAATTGTTCTTTAAAACTATGCAAGCACAAAGTGGGGCATGCATTGTGTATAGTTAATAACCAACATCAGTTAGATTTGTGTTGCTATTATTTTAATAGTCGGTGGATAAAATGGTGACGACATCTTCTCATCACTTTTAAGTTTACTGTATATGATTTATATACACTTTGAATAGCATGTAACTTAAGTAAGCTCTGATTGTGAAATTGGAACGCTAACACAAATAACAGACAGTGTCACTGATATGTTTAGCTTTGGTTAAATAACCACAACGTTATCAGGCATTGCATAGCATTTGTTGGTACCGTATTGCAAATTAGACAATACGCCCCTGACACAGACGAGTGATATACATCAAACAAATGAAGAATATCAAATCATTGCAGCTCTTTTGTTGATGACCGACATCGGTTTTAAACGCAACCCAAAAAATATTTTACTTTAAATATTCACAATTACTGCACATATGGTAATAAACACAATACAAAGTAGCCGCCCATATCGACGGTATCGACGTGTTCGAATTTGTTTACGGGCGCTTTGCTTGTTGGGAAAATTCACATCCTGTTTACGTCACATTCGAACGTCACTTCCTTTTGCTAACATAATATCCAGCATTAAGAAGCAGCGTGTGACCGCAATACAACACTGTCATGGAACGTAACGTCAAAATATTGTATTCGGGCTGTTACAGGCAGTTGAAGATGTATAGTGACAAGATTATCACGGAAATAAAAAAAATATCTTCCCAGGCAGTGTGCGACCATCTTACAACATCTATGCATGATTTGCAATATTCTCGTAAAAACTACATAATATCATGTATAGTTCAACCAATGATTTAAACATTGCCTTGAATATTCAGATATTTGTTTTAATTCGTATTGCTAATAG
This sequence comes from Saccoglossus kowalevskii, assembly GCF_978046115.1. Taxonomy (NCBI): domain Eukaryota; kingdom Metazoa; phylum Hemichordata; class Enteropneusta; family Harrimaniidae; genus Saccoglossus; species Saccoglossus kowalevskii. The sequence goes on along the minus strand of NC_140658.1, from coordinate 10,396,356 downwards.
GGAACTACGAATTTCATTAGTGAGCAGAAATAGCATGTTAAAAAGTTCTCAAATGACAATTAATTCTATGACCTCAAAATAAAATAAACAAATAATACCATTCAGAAATAAATACCAACGTGGGTATATTCGCACTGGTTTTCATATTTTCTGTGGCATTGTCTAAAGCTTCTTTCAATACGTGAGCGTCATTGTCGCAGAGTACAGCGACGCGCGCGTTCATTGTCAATTAAGTGAGTGTGCGATGAGCTAACCATCAGACAGTGACAACACATCTCTTGTCCTATTTCAAATATCCTCTTCGAGAGCATTTTATAACTACATCTGTAACATTTGTTGCGTTCATATGCGCTTGTAAATTATGTTTCAAATCCGTTTTCGTATAGCTGATACCATATTGATCAACACACTTATCCGCGACGATCCGTTGATAATTTTGCTTTAATATTGCGTGACCAGAGTCGATATGTTTTGGCAGTGTTAGGAGTCAGTATCAGTGATCTCGTTGACCTTGGGAAAAAAAGGAAGTCATGTGTATGTGATACCTGTTCAAAACTTAACAATCGTGATGTGTACTGCAAAGCCATTGACGCACAACCTCTGACGTCACATGTGGACGATTCGCAACAGAAAACCCGGTTTAGTGGAAATAATGTATAGGCCGCGGAAAAAAACACATTTGCAATCGTGAGAATGAGCTACACTTGTATTGAAATGGATGGGATTCGAATCAGTGGGCACAGTGTTTGACAGCGTTAGCACGCATGGAACTGTCGAAATGCAAGCTGGATACCTAAGAAATACGCAGTAGTTGTCAGCGTCTCGGGTTAATTAGTAGGAAATCTTGTTATACAACGCTTTAATTTATAACATATACAGAACTAATTGGAATACAATAATTATCGAAGTGATGCACAACGTGTGGCTTACATGGCGATGGGTAATAACCCAAATTATTCAGATCTTTAAATTCAGCAATTCACGGTTTAAAGTATGCATGTTTCCGTTGGTACACGTTTAAGGTTTTCTTGATCCAGACACTTCATTATCACGTGGTATTTTGACATGATTACGTCCTCGCATCTGCCGTCGTTTTTTATCCTAGTTCGGTGTTGCTAGTGGCGCCAGAATCATTAAAATATTATTTAAATATGCATACATCACACTACTAGTTGTCATGTACACACTGGAGCACAGAAAAAGAATTATCGGGTCAAAGTTGTTGTCGTTAGATGCGAGGGTCGAGAACTATCTTTGAACGAGCCGATAATGTGCAAATATTGTAGCTTTGTTAATTTCAAGGACTAGCGGTGATCACATTAATACACAGCAGACGGCTTGCAGCATATACCGACAATTTCGTAGACCAAAGACAAAATCAGAAACATTAAAATAAACAGCATTTCTATTGAAAATATACAAAAAACACTGGGACAATGTACACAGATATTCGTGATAGGATTGTGAATGTACACTCGGCGAAAAAAAAAATGTAATTTAATGATATTGTACTGACAGCATATGGACACGTGCACTCATCAACGCGGTCAATAGCACATTCACTAGTATTGTATTTGTTTGACCCGCGTCACTCATCCTGAATGCAATATAGTAACCTATCACTAATGCGTAGGAATGTTTTGTGACAAACATTACTCAATACTTGAAGCCGAGAATTCCCAAATGACTAGGAGGAACACGCATGCAATGGATTCAATGGAAACCGTTTCAATATCCATCATTCTGTACCATGGAATGACTGATAAACTGTCATGATTGAATTATATGCTTGTCAGTAAATTCCATCAGTTAGTTTTCTTTTTTTCATATATAGTAAATGCTTTATATAGCATTTCAGACACCTTTCCGGAGTACAGTACTTATTTAAATTATTACCCACGATGCTTTTTTCTCCCGTCGCGGTTTATGCGGAGTGACATTACTTAGTAATTTGACGCATATTCGATGAAATGGAAAATACTTTTACAAGTGTAATTCATATATATGATATTGCACAATGTAGTTAATAGTTGGTAATGAATTAAATCACTGTGACGACTGAAGCAATTTTATTGTTCGAATGGCCGCGTCTTTGCGGCAAAGTACGTATCTAAAATTCCATGCATTAACAGTTTCACTGGAAACAACATTCCAACAATATTTTCCCCCGGATAACAAGCTGTCCTGCAAGAAAAACAAACACACTTAAAAATAATGCTCCACGGAAAGTGGCTGGCACGATTTTGGCATAGTTTAATATTCAGTGACCAAGCTGTTTTATAAAAATATTTTAGATAATGCTGAATTATATAACTTGACATAATGAGAATTTAAAGGATTAAACTAATAAAATAAATCGATTTTTTGCACTAAAGTCAACCACTTCAAACTAGATAACTGAATACGAGTAGTATGTTGCATGAACGTCACCATTTTATTCGAAGTAAAACATAATTTCTGTAAATCTGCGAAACTGTATGAGAATGTTGTTCACGCCACTGCGGATACTGCGTGGTCACAGTGGGTGTATGTTATTTTACTTCTTTTGTGTGGACGAACAATCACCGAAGAAAAGTCGATCGTGAAATACACGCTATATTTATGTATGTATGTATGTATGTATGCGTCATTCCCTCGCCGGCTTTGCTTTCACTGGCCACCAATGCGACTCATCGATCTGAAGGTCTAGGGTTGAGTTACTATCTGTGAATACTGATGAATAAAATCTATACCTGTTTTAAATAAATAAGTTGCGTTCTCAATCCCCATCATGGTACAGTAATACTAGCGTGTGTCTTGCATGTACAAGAACGCCTCTTTGTGCAGTTAAAAGAAAATTTATAGTTTAAGTAACAACAAGTAAGGAAGAACAGTATGAGTGATAATATATGAATATATCTGCAATTCGCATGCCATTAAAATGTCGTGTTATTTTCAACGAACGATGAAAGGAAATATTAACTTAAAGGTTTTAAAAGTTCGATTTTCAATAAATGCATCAAGTGAAGGTGATGCCGTTAGAGGGTTAAAGAGTCAACGCTTTAAGCAAGGTAATTAGGAACATAAAAAGTATTACACGCGTATTTCCTATGGAGTATAATTAGTTCGATAATTAGTTCGATGACCTTTAGACGCACTACGGTATACGGTATACCAGAAGTATATCGTTGCCATTGTGAAAGGGTATTGCGATGTGATGTTTTCAGTTGCGGTGATTCGCACGGGCGCATTCCTATGCATTTCTGACAGAAGTAATGGTCGCACTTAAACTGAAACATTTAATATAGTGAGCTTTTGATGAGATCCGTTTAAAATAATTTCGCGTTTTAAGATGAAACCCGACAATTACCCTGGCTCGTCAACAATTCACATCTAATTGGGCCTCTGAAATTATTTTAATTATTTCAATGTAAAATCCGATAAACCACGTTGCTATGACAACCTGATTCGCAAAACCTGACGAATCTGTCTCTAGTTTCAAGTTGATCCTTACGAACAAATTGTCGAAAGTAGGTAATGGAATTGATCATTTCTTTCAGCGAAAGCTTTTCAAAACGTGTTTGTTCGTACTACGCGTGTTTCAATATATGCGTGTACATGACCTTCATCGTTGGACATAGACACGTGGCATTGGTCACCAAATCGAACAATTCAATTCTCAAAATAATAAATTAATATAACGCCTTCTGTACCGGCCATGCATGTAACAAACATTATGTAGTTGTTATAATAATTATATTCAAGATTGTCACGGCGACGATAACACTTACTAACCGCAATTTACTTTAAAAGAAACATCGATTTAATGAATACGTAATGCGCGCCACAGGTCAGTTGTTCGTTGACTAATTGCATACATTCCCCTCAATATAATGTATTGGATTAGGACCATGGCGGTCAGACCCATTCAATGTAATGTTAATGACGTCAGAATAGGAAACATTGTTTCTCTTCATGACCATTAGCTATCTGGTGGGTTGTTCGCTTCGTGTAACCCATTAACGGAAATTGGGGAACTATATTACGATAATATGCAGCTTGGGGAATGTTGTAAATAATTAGCCTAGCAGGGGCACAGCGATTACCCCATTGCATTGGCGATGCGATGCATGGTTTAAATAGGATGATACAGCAAGATATGATGGTTAATACATGTCATCTTAGAAGTTCAAAAGGCTGCCAGTGGGTATTTAACCTTGTTAATATGTCTAGTTTAAATTGTACATTCGTGGAATGCTATCAGCGATGCTTAAACCGCGCGCTATTAAATAAATCATACTTCAATACGTTTCAAGCGCCGTGGTCGTCGCATCGCGTCCAATGTGGATTGTATACGACGTGTACAACGTTTAAAGATATTTATATATTGGCATGGTGGCGAATCGCTAAACGGAGTTTGGAAACATATATTGAAAAAAAACGGAGTTAATTTTTTGTGAATCTTTGAGAATTCATATGACAAAATTAAGGACATGATGTGCGTTGTAGAGACGCTCCTATACATGAGCACGAAATACCAGAATGAAATGATAATGTGTTGAGAGAGGTGTAACGTGTGCACCATTGGATGTTCAATTAAATTAGATTTCAAATAATCCATAACATTCTCATCGACGTTAAAAACATTTGTGGAGTCTGAACTAGAGGATTCTGTATAGTTGATATTTAATGGTGTGAAAAGATACTGAAAAGCAGTGTAAAATACAGTAAAGTAAATAACAAAATGAAACCCGAGAAACTCAGGTCGACTAATTAGTGACAGAGGCAAGGCAAGTGACACACCTGCGCAGGCTATCAGGGTGTACGGCTTTGTGACTCGTGGCGGTACTCACATAAAACGGTGGTATAGGTGCGACACGCACGATCGTTTTCTTTTTTTGTAGTGCTGAATAGATGAGTGTTTATTTGGAAACAACGGGAGTTACAATATATGTATTTTAGCAACGTACAATGACAATGGGTTGTAAAAACAAAATAGTCGTCGTCCTCGTAATATTTTGTTGGCAGATGTCAGCTGAACATCGCTCTCATCGGTACCTACCTTCCTACGAGTTGTCTTCCATAACATACATTCAAATCAACGGAAACGGAAATTGGGGACCAATATTTTCATACTCAAATCGAGTATTAGAATCGACAACCTATGTAAGGAACTTTGAAATACCCTAAGATAATGTGTAAAACACAGATAGATAGATTCAGTATCAAATATTTTCAACAATACTACAGCAAAAATACATTTATTACAGCCTGTTGCCCCGCCAGTCAGATCTTCGTAAAATTGGAACTTCATTTCGGATTCAACAAATTCTTCCATAACGTTCATCATCAAAGATCAACGTACACCAGCGATATTAAGAGGTATATTACATCAGAATTAATTTAAACGATCAGATTTGGGCTGCAGTCACACAGTCATTCAAAACCAAACACACGAAGAAAAGATTTCGCATTAGATAAAACGTTAATTGCAAGAAAGACAATGTAATATATGTTCTCCCTTGTCTAACATGTGGTATTCACTAACGTACGAAATGTTTATTCCATATACGTCTCAACGGCCATTGCCAACATATTAATGAATGTCCTTTTATGATACCATACATTCGTACACCAGAATACACACACTCGATGCTGAAGCTGTACAAATCACACTATTATGTAATATTAACAATTCTGACAACAAAATAACTAAACAGTATAAAAGCCAGTGAATTCACCAAGCAAAAACTAAGTTTCCTGAAGGAGTGAACGACTACCAGACCCTTTCATTTCAATACTAATCTCCCCAATCTAATAAAGAGTTTTGCACATGCGCACATTAGCTTACTTTCTTTCACCCTGATATGATAATTCAGGTCCCATGCCACTAATTGAAACTTTTCAGACGACATTGTTAACATATGATGAGATAGCCCTGCGTACAGTGCTGTGTGTACGGGAACGCGTTCGGTTGATAGATGTCCCCACCACAGCCCTGCGTACCTTCATAGACAAAGTCCGGGACTTTGAAAAATATAAATTTGTTAATGAAATAACATGCCCAGGTACCAAAAACGATGATCGATCACCAGATATATCCAGAACTTCCAGTTAGGAGTCCAATTGTGGATGGAATCGGCTACTTTGCCCTAAAAAACAAACACATTATCTTGCGTGAATGAAATTAAAAATGGCGGTGTTTGATGGATAATTCCTCCGGTACCAACGCGTTTACATTGTGTCCGTCTTTACTAGTCGCTTTTTAAAGACATTTCAGTTTCAGATAACTTTGTAATGGTTGTTACGGATAACTATCGTCATTTCAACCGATTATGGCTGGGAAACTACTTATTTTTAACTTGCGCACCAATTACGGTGCGCTCCCGGACTTCGTCTATGGAGATACGCAGGGCTGTGGTAAGGACATCTATCAACCGAACGCGTCCCCGAACACAGCATTGTACGCAGGGCTAATGATGAGATTGCTATATAAAATTAATAGACAAAGTTGAAAACATGGCTCAAAAATTGGGAATCAACATGCTAGTAATCAACCACATGAAAAAACTAACATGTTGGCCAGCTCAAAAAACTCTATTATATCATGGCAGTTCGGTGTAATAAAGCAGTGTAGAAATTGTCTTATCCAATATATCATGGCGGTTCAGTGAAATAAAGCAGTGTAATAATTGTCTTATCCCATATATCATGGCAGTTTAGTGTAATAAAGCAGTGTAATAATTGTCTTATCTCATATATCATGCAGTTCAGTGTAATAAAGCAGTGTAATAATTGTCTTTATCCCATATATCATGGCAGATCAATGTAATAAAGCAGTGTAGAAATTGTCTTATCCAATATGTCATGGCAGTTCAGTGTAATAAAGCAGTGTAATAATTGTCTTATCCATATATCATGGCAGTTTAGTGTAATAAAGCAGTGTATTAATTGTCTTATCTCATATATCATGCAGTTCAGAGTAATAAAGCAGTGTAATAATTGTCTTTATCCCATATATCATGGCAGATCAATGTAATAAAGCAGTGTAGAAATTGTCTTATCCAATATGTCATGGCAGTTCAGTGTAATAAAGCAGTGTAATAATTGTCTTATCCAATATATCATGGCAGTTCAGTGTAATAAAGCAGTGTAATAATTGTCTTATCTCATATATCATGGCAGTTCAGTGTAATAAATCAGCGTAATAATTATCTTAATCCAATATATCATGGCAGTTCAGTGTAATAAAGCAGTGTAGAAATTGTCTTATCCAATATATCATGGCAGTTCAGTGTGATAAAGCAGTGTAGAAATTGTCTTATCCAATATATCATGGCAGTTCAGTGTAATAAAGCAGTGTAATAATTGTCTTATCCAATATATCATGGCAGTATAGTGTAATAAAGCAGTGTAATAATGGTCTTTATCCCATATATCATGGCAGTTCAGTGTAATAAAGCAGTGTAATAATTGTCTTATCCCTTATATAATGGCAGTTCTGTGTAATAAAGCAGTGTAATAATTGTCTTATCCCATATATCATGGCAGTTCAGTGTAATAAAGCAGTGTAATAATGGTCCTATCCCATATATCATGGCAGTTCAGTGTAATAAAGCAGTGTAGAAATTGTCTTATCCAATATGTCATGGCAGTTCAGTGTAATAAAGCAGTGTAATAATTGTCTTATCCAATATATCATGGCAGTTCAGTGTAATAAAGCAGTGTAATAATTGTCTTTATCCAATATATCATGGCAGTTCAGTGTAATAAAGCAGTGAAATAATTGTCTTATCTCATATATCATGGCAGTTCAGTGTAATAAATCAGCGTAATAATTGTCTTAATCCAATACATCATGGCAGTTCAGTGTAATAAAGCAGTGTAGAAATTTTCTTATCCAATATATCATGGCAGTTCAGTGTGATAAAGCAGTGTAGAAATTGTCTTATCCAATATATCATGGCAGTTCAGTGTAATAAAGCAGTGTAATAATTGTCTTATCCAATATATCATGGCAGTTCAGTGTAATAAAGCAATGTAATAATTGTCTTATCCCATATATCATGGCAGTTCAGTGTAATAAAGCAGTGTAATAATTGTCCTATCCCATATATCATGGCAGTTCAGTGTAATAAAGCAGTGTAATAATTGTCGTTATCCAATACATCATGGCAGTTCAGTGTAATAAAGCAGTGTAATAATTGTCTTATCTCATATATCATGGCAGTTCAGTGTAATAAAGCAGTGTAGAAATTGTCTTATCCAATATATCATGGCAGTTCAGTGTAATAAAGCAGGGTAGAAATTGTTTTATCCAATAATATCATGGCAGTTCAGTGTAATAAAGCAGTGTAATAATTGTCTTATCCAATACATCATGGCAGTTCAGTGTAATAAAGCAGTGTAATAATTGTCTTTATCCCATATATCATGGCAGTTCAGTGTAATAAAGCAGTGTAATAATTGTCTTATCTCATATATCATGGCAGTTCAGTGTCATAAAGCAGTGTAGAAATTGTCTTATCCAATATATCATGGCAGTTCAGTGTGATAAAGCAGTGTAGAAATTGTTTTATCCAATATATCATGGCAGTTCAGTGTAATAAAGCAGTGTAATAATTGTCTTATCCAATCTATCATGACAGTATAGTGTAATAAAGCAGTGAAATAATTGTCTTATCTCATATATCATGGCAGTTCAGTGTAATAAAGCAGTGTAGAAATTGTCTTATCCAATATATCATGGCAGTTCAGTGTGATAAAGCAGTGTAGAAATTGTTTTATCCAATATATCATGGCAGTTCAGTGTAATAAAGCAGTGTAACAATTGTCTTATCCAATCTATCATGACAGTATAGTGTAATAAAGCAGTGTAATAATTGTCTTTATCCCATATATCATGGCAGTTCAGTGTAATAAAGCAGTGAAATAATTGTCTTATCTCATATATCATGGCAGTTCAGTGTAGTAAATCAGCGTAATAATTGTCTTAATCCAATATATCATGGCAGTTCAGTGTAATAAAGCAGTGTAGAAATTGTCTTATCCAATATGTCATGGCAGTTCAGTGTAATAAAGCAGTGTAATAATTGTCTTATCCAATATATCATGGCAGTTCAGTGTAATAAAGCAGTGTAATAATTGTCTTATCTCATATATCATGGCAGTTCAGTGTAATAAATCAGCGTAATAATTATCTTAATCCAATATATCATGGCAGTTCAGTGTAATAAAGCAGTGTAGAAATTGTCTTATCCAATATATCATGGCAGTTCAGTGTGATAAAGCAGTGTAGAAATTGTCTTATCCAATATATCATGGCAGTTCAGTGTAATAAAGCAGTGTAATAATTGTCTTATCCAATATATCATGGCAGTTCAGTGTAATAAAGCAGTGTAATAATTGTCTTATCCCTTATATAATGGCAGTTCTGTGTAATAAAGCAGTGTAATAATTGTCTTATCCCATATATCATGGCAGTTCAGTGTAATAAAGCAGTGTAATAATGGTCCTATCCCATATATCATGGCAGTTCAGTGTAATAAAGCAGTGTAGAAATTGTCTTATCCAATATGTCATGGCAGTTCAGTGTAATAATTGTCTTATCCAATATATCATGGCAGTTCAGTGTAATAAAGCAGTGTAATAATTGTCTTTATCCAATATATCATGGCAGTTCAGTGTAATAAAGCAGTGAAATAATTGTCTTATCTCATATACCATGGCAGTTCAGTGTAATAAATCAGCGTAATAATTGTCTTAATCCAATATATCATGGCAGTTCAGTGTAATAAAGCAATGTAATAATTGTCTTATCCCATATATCATGGCAGTTCAGTGTAATAAAGCAGTGTAATAATTGTCCTATCCCATATATCGTGGCAGTTCAGTGTAATAAAGCAGTGTAATAATTGTCGTTATCCCATATATCATGGCAGTTCAGTGTAATAAAGCAGTGTAATAATTGTCTTATCTCATATATCATGGCAGTTCAGTGTAATAAAGCAGTGTAATAATTGTCGTTATCCCATATATCGTGGCAGTTCAGTGTAATAAAGCAGTGTAATAATTGTCGTTATCCCATATATCATGGCAGTTCAGTGTAATAAAGCAGTGTAATAATTGTCTTATCTCATATATCATGGCAGTTCAGTGTAATAAAGCAGTGTAATAATTGTCTTATCCAATATGTCATGGCAGTTCAGTGTAATAATTGTCTTATCCAATATATCATGGCAGTTCAGTGTAATAAAGCAGTGTAATAATTGTCTTTATCCAATATATCATGGCAGTTCAGTGTAATAAAGCAGTGAAATAATTGTCTTATCTCATATACCATGGCAGTTCAGTGTAATAAATCAGCGTAATAATTGTCTTAATCCAATATATCATGGCAGTTCAGTGTAATAAAGCAATGTAATAATTGTCTTATCCCATATATCATGGCAGTTCAGTGTAATAAAGCAGTGTAATAATTGTCCTATCCCATATATCGTGGCAGTTCAGTGTAATAAAGCAGTGTAATAATTGTCGTTATCCCATATATCATGGCAGTTCAGTGTAATAAAGCAGTGTAATAATTGTCTTATCTCATATATCATGGCAGTTCAGTGTAATAAAGCAGTGTAATAATTGTCGTTATCCCATATATCATGGCAGTTCAGTGTAATAAAGCAGTGTAATAATTGTCTTATCTCATATATCATGGCAGTTCAGTGTAATAAAGCAGTGTAGAAATTGTCTTATCCAATACATCATGGCAGTTCAGTGTAATAAAGCAGTGTAATAATTGTCTTATCTCATATATCATGGCAGTTCAGTGTAATAAAGCAGTGTAGAAATTGTCTTATCCAATATATCATGGCAGTTCAGTGTAATAAAGCAGGGTAGAAATTGTTTTATCCAATATATCATGGCAGTTCAGTGTAATAAAGCAGTGTAATAATTGTCTTATCCAATACATCATGGCAGTTCAGTGTAATAAAGCAGTGTAATAATTGTCTTTATCCCATATATCATGGCAGTTCAGTGTAATAAAGCAGTGTAATAATTGTCTTATCTCATATATCATGGCAGTTCAGTGTCATAAAGCAGTGTAGAAATTGTCTTATCCAATATATCATGGCAGTTCAGTGTGATAAAGCAGTGTAGAAATTGTTTTATCCAATATATCATGGCAGTTCAGTGTAATAAAGCAGTGTAATAATTGTCTTATCCAATCTATCATGACAGTATAGTGTAATAAAGCAGTGTAATAATTGTCTTATCTCATATATCATGGCAGTTCAGTGTAATAAAGCAGTGTAGAAATTGTCTTATCCAATATATCATGGCAGTTCAGTGTGATAAAGCAGTGTAGAAATTGTTTTATCCAATATATCATGGCAGTTCAGTGTAATAAAGCAGTGTAACAATTGTCTTATCCAATCTATCATGACAGTATAGTGTAATAAAACAGTGTAATAATTGTCTTTATCCCATATATCATGGCAGTTCAGTGTAATAAAGCAGTGAAATAATTGTCTTATCTCATATATCATGGCAGTTCAGTGTAGTAAATCAGCGTAATAATTGTCTTAATCCAATATATCATGGCAGTTCAGTGTAATAAAGCAGTGTAGAAATTGTCTTATCCAATATGTCATGGCAGTTCAGTGTAATAAAGCAGTGTAATAATTGTCTTATCCAATATATCATGGCAGTTCAGTGTAATAAAGCAGTGTAATAATTGTCTTATCTCATATATCATGGCAGTTCAGTGTAATAAATCAGCGTAATAATTATCTTAATCCAATATATCATGGCAGTTCAGTGTAATAAAGCAGTGTAGAAATTGTCTTATCCAATATATCATGGCAGTTCAGTGTGATAAAGCAGTGTAGAAATTGTCTTATCCAATATATCATGGCAGTTCAGTGTAATAAAGCAGTGTAATAATTGTCTTATCCAATATATCATGGCAGTATAGTGTAATAAAGCAGTGTAATAATGGTCTTTATCCCATATATCATGGCAGTTCAGTGTAATTAAGCAGTGTAATAATTGTCTTATCCCTTATATAATGGCAGTTCTGTGTAATAAAGCAGTGTAATAATTGTCTTATCCCATATATCATGGCAGTTCAGTGTAATAAAGCAGTGTAATAATGGTCCTATCCCATATATCATGGCAGTTCAGTGTAATAAAGCAGTGTAGAAATTGTCTTATCCAATATGTCATGGCAGTTCAGTGTAATAATTGTCTTATCCAATATATCATGGCAGTTCAGTGTAATAAAGCAGTGTAATAATTGTCTTTATCCAATATATCATGGCAGTTCAGTGTAATAAAGCAGTGAAATAATTGTCTTATCTCATATACCATGGCAGTTCAGTGTAATAAATCAGCGTAATAATTGTCTTAATCCAATATATCATGGCAGTTCAGTGTAATAAAGCGGTGTAGAAATTTTCTTATCCAATATATCATGGCAGTTCAGTGTGATAAAGCAGTGTAGAAATTGTCTTATCCAATATATCATGGCAGTTCAGTGTAATAAAGCAGTGTAATAATTGTCTTATCCAATATATCATGGCAGTTCAGTGTAATAAAGCAATGTAATAATTGTCTTATCCCATATATCATGGCAGTTCAGTGTAATAAAGCAGTGTAATAATTGTCCTATCCCATATATCATGGCAGTTCAGTGTAATAAAGCAGTGTAATAATTGTCGTTATCCAATACATCATGGCAGTTCAATGTAATAAAGCAGTGTAATAATTGTCTTTATCTCATATATCATGGCAGTTCAGTGTAATAAAGCAGTGAAATAATTGTCTTATCTCATATATCATGGCAGTTCAGTGTAATAAATCGGCGTAATAATTGTCTTATCCAATATATCATGGCAGTTCAGTGTAATAAAGCAGTGTAGAAATTGTTTTATCCAATATATTATGGCAGTTCAGTGTAATAAAGCAGTGTAATAATTGTCTTATCCAATATATCATGGCAGTTCAGTGTAATAAAGCAGTGTAATAATTGTCTTTATCCCATATATCATGGCAGTTCAGTGTAATAAAGCAGTGTAATAATTGTCTTATCTCATATATCATGGCAGTTCAGTGTAATAAAGCAGTGTAGAAATTGTCTTATCCAATATATCATGGCAGTTCAGTGTGATAAAGCAGTGTAGAAATTGTTTTATCCAATATATCATGGCAGTTCAGTGTAATAAAGCAGTGTAATAATTGTCTTATCCAATCTATCATGACAGTATAGTGTAATAAAGCAGTGTAATAATTGTCTTATCTCATATGTCATGGCTGTTCAGTGTAATAAAGCAGTGTAGAAATTGTCTTATCCAATATATCATGGCAGTTCAGTGTGATAAAGCAGTGTAGAAATTGTTTTATCCAATATATCATGGCAGTTCAGTGTAATAAAGCAGTGTAATAATTGTCTTATCCAATCTATCATGACAGTATAGTGTAATAAAGCAGTGTAATAATTGTCTTTATCCCATATATCATGGCAGTTCAGTGTAATAAAGCAGTGAAATAATTGTCTTATCTCATATATCATGGCAGTTCAGTGTAATAAATCAGCGTAATAATTGTCTTAATCCAATATATCATGGCAGTTCAGTGTAATAAAGCAGTGTAGAAATTTTCTTATCCAATATATCATGGCAGTTCAGTGTGATAAAGCAGTGTAGAAATTGTCTTATCCAATATATCATGGCAGTTCAGTGTAATAAAGCAGTGTAATAATTGTCTTATCCAATATATCATGGCAGTTCAGTGTAATAAAGCAATGTAATAATTGTCTTATCCCATATATCATAGCAGTTCAGTGTAATAAAGCAGTGTAATAATTGTCCTATCCCATATATCATGGCAGTTCAGTGTAATAAAGCAGTGTAATAATTGTCGTTATCCAATACATCATGGCAGTTCAGTGTAATAAAGCAGTGTAATAATTGTCTTATCTCATATATCATGGCAGTTCAGTGTAATAAAGCAGTGTAGAAATTGTCTTATCCAATATATCATGGCAGTTCAGTGTAATAAAGCAGTGTAGAAATTGTTTTATCCAATATATCATGGCAGTTCAGTGTAATAAAGCAGTGTAATAATTGTCTTATCCAATATATCATGGCAGTTCAGTGTAATAAAGCAGTGTAATAATTGTCTTTATCCCATATATCATGGCAGTTCAGTGTAATAAAGCAGTGTAATAATTGTCTTATCTCATATATCATGGCAGTTCAGTGTAATAAAGCAGTGTAGAATTTGTCTTATCCAATATATCATGGCAGTTCAGAGTGATAAAGCAGTGTAGAAATTGTTTTATCCAATATATCATGGCAGTTCAGTGTAATAAAGCAGTGTAATAATTGTCTTATCCAATCTATCATGACAGTATAGTGTAATAAAGCAGTGTAATAATTGTCTTTATCCCATATATCATGGCAGTTCAGTGTAATAAGGCAGTGTAATAATTATCTTATCCCATATATCATGGCAGTTCAGTGTAATAAAGCAGTGTAATAATTGTCCTATCCCATATATCATGGCAGTTCAGTGTAATAAAGCAGTGTAATAATTGTCTTTATCCCATATATCATGGCAGTTCAGTGTAATAAAGCAGTGTCATAATTGTCTTTATCCCACATATCTTGACAGACCAGTGTAATAAAGCAGTGTAATAATTGTCTTAACTCATATATCATGGAAGTTCAGTGTAATAAAGCAGTGTAATAATTGCCTTTATCCCATATATCATGGCAGTTCAATGTAATAAAGCAGTGTAATAATTGTCTTATCCAATATATCATGGCAGTTCAGTGTAATAAAGCAATGTAATAATTGTCTTATCCCATATATTATGGCAGTTCAGTGTAATAAAGCAGTGTAATAATTGTCCTATCCAATATATCATGGCAGTTCAGTGTAATAAAGCAGTGTAATAATTGTCTTCTCCAATATATCATGGCAGTTCAGTGTAATAAAGCAGTGTAATAATTGTCTTTATCCCATATATCATGGCAGTTCAGTGTAATAAAGCAGTGTAATAATTGTCTTTTCTCATATATCATGGCAGTTCAGTGTAATAAAGCAGTGTAGAAATTGTCTTATCCAATATATCATGGCAGTTCAGTGTGATAAAGCAGTGTAGAAATTGTTTTATCCAATATATCATGGCAGTTCAGTGTAATAAAGCAGTGTAATAATTGTCTTATCCAATATATCATGGCAGTATAGTGTAATAAAGCAGTGTAATAATTGTCTTTATCCCATATATCATGGCAGTTCAGTGTAATAAAGCAGTGTAATAATTGTCTTATGCCATATATCATGGCAGTTCAGTGTAATAAGGCAGTGTAATAATTATCTTATCCCATATATCATGGCAGTTCAGTGTAATAAAGCAGTGTAATAATTGTCTTATCCCATATATCATGGCAGTTCAATGTAATAAAGCAGTGTAGAAATTGTCTTATCCAATATATCATGGCAGTTCAGTGTAATAAATAAGTGTAATAATTGTCTTTATCCCTTTTATCATGGCAGTCTAGTGTAATAAAGCAGTGTAATAATTGTCTTATCTCATATATCATGGCAGTTCAGTGTAATAAAGCAGTATAAAAATTGTCTTTATCCCATATATCATGGCAGTTCAGTTTAATAAAGCAGTGTAATAATTGTCTTATCTCATATATCATGGCAGTTCAGTGTAATAAAGCAGTGTAATAATTGTCTTAACCCATATATCATGCAGTTCAGTGTAATAAAGCAGTGTAATAATTGCCTTTATCCCATATATCATGGCAGTTCAATGTAATAAAGCAGTGTAGAAATTGTCTTATCCAATATATCATGGCAGTTCAGTGTAATAAATCAGCGTAATAATTGTCTTTATCCCATATATCATGGCAGTTCAATGTAATAAAGCAGTGTAGAAATTGTCTTATCCAATATGTCATGGCAGTTCAGTGTAATAAAGCAGTGTAATAATTGTCTTATCCATATATCATGGTAGTTTAGTGTAATAAAGCAGTGTAATTATTGTCTTATCTCATATATCATGCAGTTCAGTGTAATAAAGCAGTGTAATAATTGTCTTTATCCCATATATCATGGCAGATCAATGTAATAAAGCAGTGTAGAAATTGTCTTATCCAATATGTCATGGCATTTCAGTGTAATAAAGCAGTGTAATAATTGTCTTATCCAATATATCATGGCAGTTCAGTGTAATAAAGCAGTGTAATAATTGTCTTATCTCATATATCATGGCAGTTCAGTGTAATAAATCAGCGTAATAATTATCTTAATCCAATATATCATGGCAGTTCAGTGTAATAAAGCAGTGTAGAAATTGTCTTATCCAATATATCATGGCAGTTCAGTGTAATAAATCAGCGTAATAATTATCTTAATCCAATATATCATGGCAGTTCAGTGTAATAAAGCAGTGTAGAAATTGTCTTATCCAATATATCATGGCAGTTCAGTGTGATAAAGCAGTGTAGAAATTGTCTTATCCAATATATCATGGCAGTTCAGTGTAATAAAGCAGTGTAATAATTGTCTTATCCAATATATCATGGCAGTATAGTGTAATAAAGCAGTGTAATAATGGTCTTTATCCCATATATCATGGCAGTTCAGTGTAATAAAGCAGTGTAATAATTGCCTTTATCCCATATATCATGGCAGTTCAATGTAATAAAGCAGTGTAATAATTGTCTTATCCAATATATCATGGCAGTTCAGTGTAATAAAGCAATGTAATAATTGTCTTATCCCATATATCATGGCAGTTCAGTGTAATAAAGCAGTGTAATAATTGTCCTATCCCATATATCGTGGCAGTTCAGTGTAATAAAGCAGTGTAATAATTGTCGTTATCCCATATATCATGGCAGTTCAGTGTAATAAAGCAGTGTAATAATTGTCTTATCTCATATATCATGGCAGTTCAGTGTAATAAAGCAGTGTAATAATTGTCGTTATCCCATATATCATGGCAGTTCAGTGTAATAAAGCAGTGTAATAATTGTCTTATCTCATATATCATGGCAGTTCAGTGAAATAAAGCAGTGTAGAAATTGTCTTATCCAATATATCATGGCAGTTCAGTGTAATAAAGCAGTGTAGAAATTGTTTTATCCAATATATCATGGCAGTTCAGTGTAATAAAGCAGTGTAATAATTGTCTTATCCCATATATCATAGCAGTTCAGTGTAATAAGGCAGTGTAATAATTATCTTATCCCATATATCATGGCAGTTCAGTGTAATAAAGCAGTGTAATAATTGTCCTATCCCATATATCATGGCAGTTCAGTGTAATAAAGCAGTG
Organism: Saccoglossus kowalevskii; assembly: GCF_978046115.1. Classification (NCBI taxonomy): domain Eukaryota; kingdom Metazoa; phylum Hemichordata; class Enteropneusta; family Harrimaniidae; genus Saccoglossus; species Saccoglossus kowalevskii. The sequence continues at coordinate 10,379,024 of NC_140658.1, read as the reverse complement.
TAATAATTGTCTTTTTCCCATATATGATGGCAGTTCAGTGTAATAAAGCAGTGTCATAATTGTCTTTATCCCACATATCATGGCAGTCTAGTGTAATAAGGCAGTGTAATAATTGTCTTTATCCCATATATCTTGACAGTCCAGTGTAATAAAGCAGTGTAATAATTGTCTTAACCAATATATCATGCAAGTTCAGTGTAATAAAGCAGTGTAATAATTGCCTTTATCCCATATATCATGGCAGTTCAATGTAATAAAGCAGTGTAGAAATTGTCTTATCCAATATATCATGGCAGTTCAGTGTAATAAAGCATTGTAATAATTGTCTCATCCCATATATCATGGCAGTTCAGTGTAATAAAGCAGTGTAATAATTGTCTTATCCCATATATCTTGACAGTTCAGTGTAATAAATAAGTGTAATAATTGTCTTTATCCCATATATCATGGCAGTTCAGTGTAATAAATCAGTGTAATAATTGTCTTTATCCCATTTATCATGGCAGTCTAGTGTAATAAAGCAGTGTAATAATTGTCTTATTTCATATATCATGGCAGTTCAGTGTAACAAAGCAGTATAAAAATTGTCTTTATCCCATATATCATGGCAGTTCAGTGTAATAAAGCAGTGTAATAATTGTCTTATCTCATCTATCATGGCAGTTCAGTGTAATAAAGCAGTATAATAATTGTCTTAACCCATATACCATGCAGTTCAGTGTAATAAAGCAGTGTAATAATTGCCTTTATCCCATATATCATGGCAGTTCAATGTAATAAAGCAGTGTAGAAATTGTCTTATCCAATATATCATGGCAGTTCAGTGTAATAAAGCAGTGTAATAATTGTCTTATCCAATATATCATGGCAGTTCAGTGAAATAAAGCAGTGTAATAATTGTCTAATCTCATATATCATGGCAGTTCAGTGTAATAAATCAGCGTAATAATTGTCGTTATCCCATATATCATGGCAGTTCAATGTAATAAAGCAGTGTAGAAAATGTCTTATCCAATATATTATGCAGTTCAGTGTAAGAAAGCAGTGTAATAATTGTCTTTATCCCATATATCATGGCAGTTCAGTGTAATAAAGCAGTGTAATAATTGTCTTATCTCATCTATCATGGCAGTTCAGTGTAATAAAGCAGTATAATAATTGTCTTAACCCATATATCATGCAGTTCAGTATAATAAAGCAGTGTAATAATTGCCTTTATCCCATATATCATGGCAGTTCAATGTAATAAATCAGTGTAGAAATTGTCTTATCCAATATATCATGGCAGTTCAGTGTAATAAAGCAGTGTAATAATTGTCTTATCCAATATATCATGGCAGTTCAGTGAAATAAAGCAGTGTAATAATTGTCTAATCTCATATATCATGGCAGTTCAGTGTAATAAATCAGCGTAATAATTGTCTTTATCCCATATATCATGGCAGTTCAATGTTATAAAGCAGTGTAGAAATTGTCTTATCCAATATATCATGCAGTTCAGTGTAATAAAGCAGTGTAATAATTGCCTTTATCCCATATATCATGGCAGTTCAATGTAATAAAGCAGTGTAATTATTGTCTTATCTCATATAGCATGGCAGTTCAGTGTAATTAAGCAGTGTAATAATTGTCTTTATCTCATATGTCATGGAAGTTCAGTGTAATAAAGCAGTGTAATAATTGTCTTATCTTATATGTCATGGCAGTTCAGTGTAATAAAGCAGTGTAATAATTGTCTTTATCTCATATATCATGGCAGTTCAGTGTAATAAAGCAGTATAATAATTGTCTTTATCTCATATATCATGGCAGTTCAGTGTAATAAAGCAGTGTAATAATTGTCTTATCTCATATGTCATGGCAGTTCAGTGTAATAAAGCAGTATAAAAATTGTCTTTATCCCATATATCATGGCAGTTCAGTGTAATAAAGCAGTGTAATAATTGTCTCATCTCATATGTCATGGCAGTTCAGTGTAATAAAGCAGTATAAAAATTGTCTTTATCCCATATATCATGGCAGTTCAGTGTGTAATAAAGCAGTGTAATAATTGTCTTTATCCCATATATCATGGCAGTTAAGTGTAATAAAGCAGTATAACAATTGTCTTATCTCATATGTCATGGCAGTTCAGTGTAGTAAAGCAGTATAAAAATTGTCTTTATCCCATATATCATGGCAGTTCAGTGTAATAAAGCAGTGTAATAATTGTCTTTATCTCATATATCATGGCAGTTCAGTGTAATAAAGCAGTATAACAATTGTCTTATCTCATATGTCATGGCAGTTCAGTGTAATAAAGCAGTATAACAATTTTCTTTATCCCATATATCATGGCAGTTCAGTGTAATAAAGCAGTGTAATAATTGTCTTATCTCATATATCATGGCAGTTCAGTGTAATAAAGCAGTATAATAATTGTCTTAACCCATATATCATGCAGTTCAGTGTAATAAAGCAGTGTAATAATTGCCTTTATCCCATATATCATGGCAGTTCAATGTAATAAAGCAGTGTAGAAATTGTCTTATCCAATATATCATGGCAGTTCAGTGTAATAAAGCAGTGCAATAATTGTCTTATCCAATATATCATGGCAGTTCAGTGAAATAAAGCAGTGTAATAATTGTCTTATCTCATATATCATGGCAGTTCAGTGTAATTAAGCAGTGTAATAATTGTCTTTATCCCATATATCATGGCAGTTCAGTGTAATAAAGCAGTGTAATAATTGTCTTATCCATATATCATGGTAGTTTAGTGTAATAAAGCAGTGTAATTATTGTCTTATCTCATATATCATGCAGTTCAGTGTAATAAAGCAGTGTAATAATTGTCTTTATCCCATATATCATGGCAGATCAATGTAATAAAGCAGTGTAGAAATTGTCTTATCCAATATGTCATGGCATTTCAGTGTAATAAAGCAGTGTAATAATTGTCTTATCCAATATATCATGGCAGTTCAGTGTAATAAAGCAGTGTAATAATTGTCTTATCTCATATATCATGGCAGTTCAGTGTAATAAATCAGCGTAATAATTATCTTAATCCAATATATCATGGCAGTTCAGTGTAATAAAGCAGTGTAGAAATTGTCTTATCCAATATATCATGGCAGTTCAGTGTAATAAATCAGCGTAATAATTATCTTAATCCAATATATCATGGCAGTTCAGTGTAATAAAGCAGTGTAGAAATTGTCTTATCCAATATATCATGGCAGTTCAGTGTGATAAAGCAGTGTAGAAATTGTCTTATCCAATATATCATGGCAGTTCAGTGTAATAAAGCAGTGTAATAATTGTCTTATCCAATATATCATGGCAGTATAGTGTAATAAAGCAGTGTAATAATGGTCTTTATCCCATATATCATGGCAGTTCAGTGTAATAAAGCAGTGTAATAATTGCCTTTATCCCATATATCATGGCAGTTCAATGTAATAAAGCAGTGTAATAATTGTCTTATCCAATATATCATGGCAGTTCAGTGTAATAAAGCAATGTAATAATTGTCTTATCCCATATATCATGGCAGTTCAGTGTAATAAAGCAGTGTAATAATTGTCCTATCCCATATATCGTGGCAGTTCAGTGTAATAAAGCAGTGTAATAATTGTCGTTATCCCATATATCATGGCAGTTCAGTGTAATAAAGCAGTGTAATAATTGTCTTATCTCATATATCATGGCAGTTCAGTGTAATAAAGCAGTGTAATAATTGTCGTTATCCCATATATCATGGCAGTTCAGTGTAATAAAGCAGTGTAATAATTGTCTTATCTCATATATCATGGCATTTCAGTGTAATAAAGCAGTGTAGAAATTGTCTTATCCAATATATCATGGCAGTTCAGTGTAATAAAGCAGTGTAGAAATTGTTTTATCCAATATATCATGGCAGTTCAGTGTAATAAAGCAGTGTAATAATTGTCTTATCCCATATATCATAGCAGTTCAGTGTAATAAGGCAGTGTAATAATTATCTTATCCCATATATCATGGCAGTTCAGTGTAATAAAGCAGTGTAATAATTGTCCTATCCCATATATCATGGCAGTTCAGTGTAATAAAGCAGTGTAATAATTGTCTTTTTCCCATATATGATGGCAGTTCAGTGTAATTAAGCAGTGTCATAATTGTCTTTATCCCACATATCATGGCAGTCTAGTGTAATAAGGCAGTGTAATAATTGTCTTTATCCCATATATCTTGACAGTCCAGTGTAATAAAGCAGTGTAATAATTGTCTTAACCAATATATCATGCAAGTTCAGTGTAATAAAGCAGTGTAATAATTGCCTTTATCCCATATATCATGGCAGTTCAATGTAATAAAGCAGTGTAGAAATTGTCTTATCCAATATATCATGGCAGTTCAGTGTAATAAAGCATTGTAATAATTGTCTCATCCCATATATCATGGCAGTTCAGTGTAATAAAGCAGTGTAATAATTGTCTTATCCCATATATCTTGACAGTTCAGTGTAATAAATAAGTGTAATAATTGTCTTTATCCCATATATCATGGCAGTTCAGTGTAATAAATCAGTGTAATAATTGTCTTTATCCCATTTATCATGGCAGTCTAGTGTAATAAAGCAGTGTAATAATTGTCTTATTTCATATATCATGGCAGTTCAGTGTAACAAAGCAGTATAAAAATTGTCTTTATCCCATATATCATGGCAGTTCAGTGTAATAAAGCAGTGTAATAATTGTCTTATCTCATCTATCATGGCAGTTCAGTGTAATAAAGCAGTATAATAATTGTCTTAACCCATATACCATGCAGTTCAGTGTAATAAAGCAGTGTAATAATTGCCTTTATCCCATATATCATGGCAGTTCAATGTAATAAAGCAGTGTAGAAATTGTCTTATCCAATATATCATGGCAGTTCAGTGTAATAAAGCAGTGTAATAATTGTCTTATCCAATATATCATGGCAGTTCAGTGAAATAAAGCAGTGTAATAATTGTCTAATCTCATATATCATGGCAGTTCAGTGTAATAAATCAGCGTAATAATTGTCGTTATCCCATATATCATGGCAGTTCAATGTAATAAAGCAGTGTAGAAAATGTCTTATCCAATATATCATGCAGTTCAGTGTAAGAAAGCAGTGTAATAATTGTCTTTATCCCATATATCATGGCAGTTCAGTGTAATAAAGCAGTGTAATAATTGTCTTATCTCATCTATCATGGCAGTTCAGTGTAATAAAGCAGTATAATAATTGTCTTAACCCATATATCATGCAGTTCAGTATAATAAAGCAGTGTAATAATTGCCTTTATCCCATATATCATGGCAGTTCAATGTAATAAATCAGTGTAGAAATTGTCTTATCCAATATATCATGGCAGTTCAGTGTAATAAAGCAGTGTAATAATTGTCTTATCCAATATATCATGGCAGTTCAGTGAAATAAAGCAGTGTAATAATTGTCTAATCTCATATATCATGGCAGTTCAGTGTAATAAATCAGCGTAATAATTGTCTTTATCCCATATATCATGGCAGTTCAATGTTATAAAGCAGTGTAGAAATTGTCTTATCCAATATATCATGCAGTTCAGTGTAATAAAGCAGTGTAATAATTGCCTTTATCCCATATATCATGGCAGTTCAATGTAATAAAGCAGTGTAATTATTGTCTTATCTCATATAGCATGGCAGTTCAGTGTAATTAAGCAGTGTAATAATTGTCTTTATCTCATATGTCATGGAAGTTCAGTGTAATAAAGCAGTGTAATAATTGTCTTATCTTATATGTCATGGCAGTTCAGTGTAATAAAGCAGTGTAATAATTGTCTTTATCTCATATATCATGGCAGTTCAGTGTAATAAAGCAGTATAATAATTGTCTTTATCTCATATATCATGGCAGTTCAGTGTAATAAAGCAGTGTAATAATTGTCTTATCTCATATGTCATGGCAGTTCAGTGTAATAAAGCAGTATAAAAATTGTCTTTATCCCATATATCATGGCAGTTCAGTGTAATAAAGCAGTGTAATAATTGTCTCATCTCATATGTCATGGCAGTTCAGTGTAATAAAGCAGTATAAAAATTGTCTTTATCCCATATATCATGGCAGTTCAGTGTGTAATAAAGCAGTGTAATAATTGTCTTTATCCCATATATCATGGCAGTTAAGTGTAATAAAGCAGTATAACAATTGTCTTATCTCATATGTCATGGCAGTTCAGTGTAGTAAAGCAGTATAAAAATTGTCTTTATCCCATATATCATGGCAGTTCAGTGTAATAAAGCAGTGTAATAATTGTCTTTATCTCATATATCATGGCAGTTCAGTGTAATAAAGCAGTATAACAATTGTCTTATCTCATATGTCATGGCAGTTCAGTGTAATAAAGCAGTATAACAATTTTCTTTATCCCATATATCATGGCAGTTCAGTGTAATAAAGCAGTGTAATAATTGTCTTATCTCATATATCATGGCAGTTCAGTGTAATAAAGCAGTATAATAATTGTCTTAACCCATATATCATGCAGTTCAGTGTAATAAAGCAGTGTAATAATTGCCTTTATCCCATATATCATGGCAGTTCAATGTAATAAAGCAGTGTAGAAATTGTCTTATCCAATATATCATGGCAGTTCAGTGTAATAAAGCAGTGCAATAATTGTCTTATCCAATATATCATGGCAGTTCAGTGAAATAAAGCAGTGTAATAATTGTCTTATCTCATATATCATGGCAGTTCAGTGTAATTAAGCAGTGTAATAATTGTCTTTATCCCATATATCATGGAAGTTCAGTGTAATAAAGCAGTGTAATAATTGTCCTATCCCATATATCATGGCAGTTCTGTGTAATAATGCAGTATAATAATTGTCTTTATCTCATATATCATGGCAGTTCAGTGTAATAAAGCAGTATAATAATTGTCTTTATCTCATATATCATGGCAGTTCAGTGTAATAAAGCAGTGTAATAATTGTCTTTATCTCATATATCATGGCAGTTCAGTGTAATAAAGCAGTATAACAATTGTCTTATCTCATATGTCATGGCAGTTCAGTGTAATAAAGCAGTATAAAAATTTTCTTTATCCCATATATCATGGCAGTTCAGTGTAATAAAGCAGTGTAATAATTGTCTTATCTCATATATCATGGCAGTTCAGTGTAATAAAGCAGTATAATAATTGTCTTAACCCATATATCATGCAGTTCAGTGTAATAAAGCAGTGTATTAATTGCCGTTATCCCATATATCATGGCAGTTCAATGTAATAAAGCAGTGTAGAAATTGTCTTATCCAATATATCATGGCAGTTCAGTGTAATAAAGCAGTGTAATAATTGTCTTATCCAATATATCATGGCAGTTCAGTGAAATAAAGCAGTGTAATAATTGTCTTATCTCATATATCATGGCAGTTCAGTGTAATAAATCAGCGTAATAATTGCCTTTATCCCATATATCATAGCAGTTCAATGTAATAAAGCAGTGTAGAAATTGTCTTATCCAATATATCATGCAGTTCAGTGTAATAAAGCAGTGTAATAATTGTCTTATCTCATCTATCATGGCAGTTCAGTGTAATAAAGCAGTATAATAATTGTCTTAACCCATATACCATGCAGTTCAGTGTAATAAAGCAGTATAATAATTGTCTTATCTCATATGTCATGGCAGTTCAGTGTAATAAAGCAGTATAAAAATTGTCTTTATCCCATATATCATGGCAGTTCAGTGTGTAATAAAGCAGTGTAATAATTGTCTTTATCCCATATATCATGGCAGTTAAGTGTAATAAAGCATTATAACAATTGTCTTATCTCATATGTCATGGCAGTTCAGTGTAGTAAAGCAGTATAAAAATTGTCTTTATCCCATATATCATGGCAGTTCAGTGTAATAAAGCAGTGTAATAATTGTCTTTATCTCATATATCATGGCAGTTCAGTGTAATAAAGCAGTATAACAATTGTCTTATCTCATATGTCATGGCAGTTCAGTGTAATAAAGCAGTATAAAAATTTTCTTTATCCCATATATCATGGCAGTTCAGTGTAATAAAGCAGTGTAATAATTGTCTTATCTCATATATCATGGCAGTTCAGTGTAATAAAGCAGTATAATAATTGTCTTAACCCATATATCATGCAGTTCAGTGTAATAAAGCAGTGTAATAATTGCCTTTATCCCATATATCATGGCAGTTCAATGTAATAAAGCAGTGTAGAAATTGTCTTATCCAATATATCATGGCAGTTCAGTGTAATAAAGCAGTGTAATAATTGTCTTATCCAATATATCATGGCAGTTCAGTGAAATAAAGCAGTGTAATAATTGTCTTTATCCCATATATCATAGCAGTTCAATGTAATAAAGCAGTGTAGAAATTGTCTTATCCAATATATCATGCAGTTCAGTGTAATAAAGCAGTGTAATAATTGCCTTTATCCCATATATCATGGCAGTTTAGTGTAATAAAGCAGTGTAATTATTGTCTTATCTCATATATCATGGCAGTTCAGTGTAATTAAGCAGTGTAATAATTGTCTTTATCCCATATATCATGGAAGTTCAGTGTAATAATGCAGTATAATAATTGTCTTATCCCATATATCATGGAAGTTCAGTGTAATAAAGCAGTGTAATAATTGTCTTTATCTCATATATCATGGCAGTTCAGTGTAATAAAGCAGTATAATAATTGTCTTATCTCATATGTCATGGCAGTTCAGTGTAATAAAGCAGTATAACAATTGTCTTATCTCATATGTCATGGCAGTTCAGTGTAATAAAGCAGTATAAAAATTTTCTTTATCCCATATATCATGGCATTTCAGTGTAATAAAGCAGTGTAATAATTGTCTTATCTCATATATCATGGCAGTTCAGTGTAATAAAGCAGTATAATAATTGTCTTAACCCATATATCATGCAGTTCAGTGTAATAAAGCAGTGTATTAATTGCCGTTATCCCATATATCATGGCAGTTCAATGTAATAAAGCAGTGTAGAAATTGTCTTATCCAATATATCATGGCAGTTCAGTGTAATAAAGCAGTGTAATAATTGTCTTATCCAATATATCATGGCAGTTCAGTGAAATAAAGCAGTGTAATAATTGTCTTATCTCATATATCATGGCAGTTCAGTGTAATAAATCAGCGTAATAATTGTCTTTATCCCATATATCATAGCAGTTCAATGTAATAAAGCAGTGTAGAAATTGTCTTATCCAATATATCATGCAGTTCAGTGTAATAAAGCAGTGTAATAATTGCCTTTATCCCATATATCATGGCAGTTCAATGTAATAAAGCAGTGTAATTATTGTCTTATCTCATATATCATGGCAGTTCAGTGTAATTAAGCAGTGTAATAATTGTCTTTATCCCATATATCATGGAAGTTCAGTGTAATAAAGCAGTATAATAATTGTCTTATCCCATATATCATGGAAGTTCAGTGTAATAAAGCAGTGTAATAATTGTCTTTATCTCATATATCATGGCAGTTCAGTGTAATAAAGCAGTATAGTAATTGTCTTATCTCATATGTCATGGCAGTTCAGTGTAATAAAGCAGTATAATAATTGTCTTTATCTCATATATCATGGCAGTTCAGTGTAATAAAGCAGTGTAATAATTGTCTTATCCAATATATCATGGCAGTTCAATGTAATAAAGCAGTGTAATAATTGTCTTATCTCATATGTCATGGCAGTTCAGTGTGATAAAGCAGTGTAGAAATTGTCTTATCCAATATATCATGGCAGTTCAGTGTAATAAAGCAGTGTAATAATTGTCTTATCCAATATATCATGGCAGTATAGTGTAATAAAGCAGTGTAATAATGGTCTTTATCCCATATATCATGGCAGTTCAGTGTAATAAAGCAGTGTAATAATTGCCTTTATCCCATATATCATGGCAGTTCAATGTAATAAAGCAGTGTAATAATTGTCTTATCCCATATATCATGGAAGTTCAGTGTAATAAAGCAGTGTAATAATTATCTTTATCTCATATATCATGGCAGTTCAGTGTAATAAAGCAGTATAGTAATTGTCTTATCTCATATGTCATGGCAGTTCAGTGTAATTAAGCAGTATAATAACTGTCTTATCTCATATGTCTTGGCAGTTCAGTGTAAAAAAGCAGTGTAATAATTGTCTTAACCCATATATCATGGAAGTTCAGTGTAATAAAGCAGTGTAATAATTGTCTTATCCCATATATCATGGCAGTTCAGTGTAATAAAGCAGTATAATAATTGTCTTATCCCATATATCGTGGAAGTTCAGTGTAATAAAGCAGTATAATAATTGTCTTATCCCATATATCGTGGAAGTTCAGTGTAATAAAGCAGTATAATAATTGTCTTATCCCATATATCATGCAGTTCAGTGTAATAAAGCAGTATAATAATTGTCTTATCTCCTATGTCATGGCAGTTCAGTGTAATAAAGCAGTATAAAAATTGTCTTTATCTCATATATCATGGCAGTTCAGTGTAATAAAGCAGTATGATAATTGTCTTATCTCATATATCATGGCAGCAGTGTAATAAAGCAGTGTAATAATTGTCTTATCTCATATATCATGGCAGCAGTGTAATAAATCAGTGAAGTATTTTCTTTATCTCATATACGATGGCAGTTCACTGACAGCATTTCAGATCTTCAACTTCATTATTTCCCTATAATCAGCTTCATTATATTGGCGATTTGTCACGGATTGTGAAAGGCGTCGCAATAAATTGTCTTTCAAATAATATTTGTTATCAATGTTTCCTTCAAACCACAAAAACGTTGCTTAATTGAAATAAACTGATGGCAAATTCTTTTGTGAAAATGAACTAAAATGTCAATAATACGCGCTCACAAACTATGACCTCTGTTTTTCGGTTCTTAGAAGAGACAGAACAGATATGTTTGAAAAAAAAGGAGATCATATTCGTGACCCAATGATATCAGATTTATTTAAATGAGTGTAGTAGTTTCCGCGTGTTACTTGGTCTATATCCATTACCTTGTTTAATAAATCCGATATTGTTGGTTCACTCGCTATATATTCTATTTTATCCAGGCACTCTTGTAATATTGATTCAATCGAAACCCTGGATAAAACCCAATGTGCGAGGGATTGTCCATTCTAGAAATACACGTACCATAAAGTACTATAAACTCAACAGATGATTTCATCGTCAAGACGAAACTTGTAAAGTGCACAAATAAACAACTCATGTGTATCTTCATCTGTTGCTTATGATTGCCTGGTCATTCTTTCTCCAAGCATAAGCTGCTTTCAGTGCCGAGGCGCATTTGCCGATTTCGAATCTCGTCTTCCATGTTTCATATATGTGCATGTAATTTTAAATACTACAATCAATTATAATTATTATTGTTTTTATTAATTCATTACTTTTTTTTGATTTTTATATCCATTTTGGATAATATTAATTATTAAATTTACTACAAAACATATATTTCGGTCTGAATACAGCCACTTTTTAATTACCGGTACGGCATTTTTGTATACAGTCAGGTTTTATGGAAATATGACGTGTTCATGTTATATATTTGGGTCTTTGTTTGCACGTGACTGTTCCTCCATAGGATGCTTCGCAATTCTTGTTATTAAATATAGCTTAATATAATCATGGTCAGAAAGACCTGCCCAGTTAGGAACTTCCTCAGGGAATTCCTCTGACCACCATGCAACGAAGAACACTTGCGTGGAGGTAATCGAAATTACAGATACAAATAAAAGCAAGATTGTAACTCGCCAATGAAAGTAGACTCGCGTTTAGGCAACGAATCTAAAAATCAAATCAACATTGTCTGAGTGGCAAGCACATATAGAAACACTGTCAACCCACCAAAAGAGTCGACTCTCGTCCCCTGAAGTAATTTGTTTCTACAAATCGCGATAAATCAAATGATTATATTGAATAAATGACCAAAGCCATGCAGTATTTAATAATAACTTATAGGAATAAAACGAAAAAACACACACACTACAATACATATAAAAATCAGTCTACTGGATAGAAATATCTGATTGAGTAGAAAGCCTGGAAAATCAGTTGGGATATGAATGAAATTGCCTGGATTCCCTTGCTAATTTTCACTCTTGTATTTACCTGTAACCTTAGCCGGTATAATGTCGCTTATTAAATCTCGTTCTTTGCATTTTAAAGTTTCTGTTCACAGGAGACGTCGGATTTTTCGACAAATCGTTACCGAAATATTTGCAATATTACTGATGTAAGAGGTTTTAATCTGACATCGCTGTTGGTTTGCTTACATAGATTGGTTTGATTGGTAGTAAACACAATCAAGGTATTTGAATGGAAGAAATGTACACTATATGTGGTCACGCTAAATAAAATCTATACTGTTAGATTTCTCTAAATTTATCAAATCAAATCAGACCTATAGACGATCGGCAAGTTTGTGTATTTTTAACTTAAAGTTTTTTACTGGATACAATTTGGCCTCACTGCTTACGATAGCCTTCCTGTTTTTAAACGCCGCACTGGCAGTGTCAAAAAACAACATTCTGACTATATAATAGTTCTGAAACAAAGGCGATAATGTCATAATGTCTTTATTCAGCGTAGTGACCACACTTTGACGAGAGATCCAGTGGATCTGCATATTTCGCGAGATCGAGACCGGGAAACCATACATGTTCCGGTAATTTAAATATATGAATATCATATAATGATAGCATTGGTCATAAATTTCATGCAAACCTGGTTTGTTTTGGGGACAGAGAAGAAAACGTAGAATCCCAGGTGAAATCAATATTATGTGACATATAAGTTATCCTTTGATATTTCTGCATGTGCGGGCAAACCCCCAAATGGACGTGTTTGTGTTGCTGGTCGAGAAGTCAATTTACATAAACAAGACGACTCCGCAAACATAAATAGTGCTGCTTTATAAATTTATTTAGTGTCCCCTCACAACCTTAATAAGCAAGAATCACTCCGCACTGCGGCCAATTTAATAAGACAGACAGCGATAAAGTCTAAACAAAATTGAAGCCTGACACTAACACTTTTGGCGTTATTAAACGTGGTGAAAGTATCAACCGAATAGTGTTCAAAGTTGTGCCATAACTCGAGACCTCTCCGTCACCGACGTCATACCGTAACTAACCAAATGACAATGCGATGATAGAATAGGGCCAGGGGCATGGTGACGACAGTTACATACATCAACATCAATTCTACATCCTGTTCATCAAAATGTGATTTATCTAGTTTGTGCAGTCTATAAGTTGAAAACAAATTGCGGCTAGTCGGATTTTATTAGATATCATACGCCTGGGGCTCCAGACAGCGAATGAAATGTACACAAATGAATGATCTACAAAGAACTGCCATTGTAGCGCTGTCTGTTCTTATAGTCGTAATCGTAATGCACTCAGGCCGATGACAATTAAGCAACGTATATATACAATGTACAATCAAATTAAGCTGAAGGCGGTCAATAAGTTGACCTAATTAAATACACTGTATCACAGGCAATCTCCGCGGATTTCAACCAAAGTAGAGAAGGTACATTTCTCGATTGAAGTGGGCTTTCCGGGAGAAACGTTTTTTTTCTCTCTCTCTTTGATTTTGAAGGGGTAGTATTCGTGCAAGGGTTTTCTTTATTTTATTTTTCACTTTTAAAAATTAAATTGAATAATGCTGTTGGTTCTGAGGTCCTTTTGGGATACTTTTTTTTGCGATACTTGGTCTAATCGAATGAGTATATGTGTTTTGAATGAATTTCTCTGAAAAAACTCGGCAGCCTGAAAAGAATTCCTACTGATCTCCATATTTCAGTTTTGTTGAACAACATGAGAGATACTTATATTCGTGTACATGTTGTAGTGGGACAGAAAAGAGAAACATGACAAAATTCGCGTTAGACTGAAATATATCTTAATATTTCAAATAATTTGCATAATCTTGTGTAAATAAAACTAAATGATGAAATTTCGTTGAATGTTTTGCATTGGGGGCGCTGCAGGAACAAATCAACTAAATCATAATTCGGGACCCAAGCTTATGTTGTAATCTATGTCTCTGCTTTCATCATTCATCATGACGTCACGCTTGCTTAGATTACGGTCGCCTGGTTGCGATTAATGATGCATGGATACCTCGGCCCGTATGTATTGAGTGTCAAATTGGTTAAAACAAGAGTACTTCGTAATGCGTGTAGTACATGTCTGCATGTACCTGGCGCTAATGTAAAATGCGGACCATCAATGTCGATTCTATTCTATTCTATTCTGTACACATTCTACTTTATACCAGTCATAATCATTCACAAGGCAACGTCTAGACAGTAAATAAATGTAACAGAAACAGGCATTAAATACCACGATATGATGCAGATGTAATTTTGATTTTCATCTTTTTCGATCAATATTTATTGTTTGTGAAATAGACATTGAAATGAGGTTGCTCTAATCGGTGTATTAATCTCTGCTTTTTGTAAGGCATGTATATGTCGACTGCAGATAACAGTGTGAACTCATTCTGTTCATCCACAATAGCGATAAAAGCAAAATCAATTCATCCCAGGTTTCTATGGCTCGCATTTGAAAGCAGAGTAAGCTCCCTGGAAATGATGACGTCATCTACTTGAGTGACGTATAACCCCAACTGCAGTTTACTGTACTATTTGACAGTATATCCTTTACAAATTGGACGCTGGCAATCTAGATGTTATGACTCTGATCGACATGAGGTTCTCATCAAATGAGAAGTGTATACATAATTACCGGTCAAAGTTCATCTAGTAAACGGGTGCACATTTGCATATGGTTTGCTGACACGACAAGGGCAAAAAATAGTTTCGGGTCAGATTGTACGGTACATGTGGAAAACAAATCATATGCACTGATAGAGGGCGCTTTATCAGTGGATGATGCTATGGACAAACTGTTATTAAGTAGCAGCATATTATATGAAACTGGTTAGCACGATTCCTCGTGCATTTCCAATGTCGTGCTCCTTTAATTTACAGTCGTGCTGGGAACGTTCGTCAATGCATGGTTTAGTCTTTAGTATATTGAACCTAATGGTGCCGTGTGTGAAGAATAATGAAGTGATATTATACTTTAGTAAGCTTGCAATAAGGCGCGCCATCTGACGACGACACGCTTATGTGACGTCAATATGACCTAGATGGGTGTACATTGAACAATCTGTTGGTAGACAGTCGTAATTTTGAAACTAGAAAATATATTTTTGGTACAGACGGACGACAACAGATATAATAAAAATATCTACGATGCGAACGGCGTTCGGTTCACCTTTTTACGACACGGAAGTGCTTCGTCGTAGAGGGCGCAGCATATATATTCTTACATACCTTCTGTAAGGTGGCATATCGTTACATGTATAACAACAGTTATAAAATAGCTTAGATTGAAAGAAAAACATTCAGCATAGAATACAACTGTCACACACTGTATTGCCAACATTCTGCACTCAGCGATTTTTTGAAAATGTACACACCCATACCTAAACACTAACATGTCAAATATTCAATGTAGCAACAGGAAACCGCTTGGCATGTGTGGTCACAATTGGTTAAATTAATTATTAATAATTTTAGGGGCGTGAGTTATTAACTAGTTAGGTTTAACCTGCCCTACACCCATAAACCACATAGTAAATACAAACAATTCCCATGTGCACTTAAGCACACGCTCTTTTGAGTGTTAAGAATCTCATCTGATTTAACTACATTTAGGGTTTGAGAGGCGCCGAAAGTAAAATCGAGTTGGTATCTTATATTCAATGCGCTTGATTGATAAATGACAATGCCAGAAATATAATTCTTATCAAGGTCTGAGATCAGGCATCTTACAAAGTGCACTGTCAAGTGTTATTCTCTCAAAGCGTGAATACTCTCAAAACACTATGACAACTGATACCGTTTTACTCCCAAAGCAGCTGCGACACTGATTAAAAAAAAAAACTCTGTTTGTTTAGTAGATCGTACAAGATTATAGATTGTTATTTATGATCGGCTCCGTTGAATTGTATGTAAGCCTAATTATGTTCAAAATAACATGAGATGTTGGTCGGATATTACGCAATTATATTCGAACGAAATTTATGCAAACACATCATCCACATTATGCATATATTAGTGTGTGAAAAGACTAATCTATACAATAGAAAGTATAGTTACCGTCGCAAATGTCTGAGCACTAATATGATAGCATTACTGTAACATATCTGTAGTGACATGCCACGACTGTTATTATGTATATGAGTATATGTAATTAACATAGATATGGGTGATTCGTTTCAATCTTGTTTTTGCTTATTAGGCGTAGTGGGTTATGATGTTGCGCTGCCGCGTTGCGTCTATATATTGCACTCTGTATTATGCAATAATTATATGAATATTAAAATGATATACAACGATGAAACATATTGTGTGTCTTAAGTATTTACATTTTGATTGTACCGAAGATATTGAATGTCGCATGTCAGTCGGCGACCGAGACGGTAATCTTTGTTTATTTGTTCTGTAGGTGTATTGCTCCACGCATGCGCAATGTGTATGCACGGCCACCTATACCCAGTTTTAGGTTATGTAGTGATCCAAATGTCATTAACAACCACTCGAATTTACGGAGACTGTTTACAGCAGCTAGACTTTGAAGAAAATAATCTACATTGTTCAGGGTACATTATAAACCCCACGTGGTTTTCGCATATAGCATCGGGAAATATATTAATATGTATGTCCGTATGTCCTTAGCATTGCACAAATAAAACACGTCACGGGAAACGATGAGATATATGTATATTGTTATTTGGAGATTGATAGCTCTCTTCTTCTTTTCGATTGACATTATTCATGAAGCAGGTACCTCACATTACGCACTTAGAGCCGAATTGTTCTCATGAGGGGGATTTCGATTTATCGTTCAGTTTATTCAGTCCCGATAAAAAGTTACGACAACTTGCGGAACACTTGATAGAATTCAACACCCGTTTTAGCAGAGGGAGAGAGTGAACAGAAAACTCACTATAGACCAAGCTGTCGGTGTGTGTAAACAAAACCTTCGACCTTTGCTGAGGCCTGCATTCGTGAGTAAAAAATCACGCGACAGTCTTTGATGTTTGTCTATCACAAGACTTGACTTCTTGAACCCCCAATGCGTCATCCCAGTCATCGTAAGTGGGTGTTGAATAAGAAACGAACAGCGCGTGGGAATCCCTGTCACTCACTGAAATAGGTAAATTAGAAGTCTATGTCTGCAATGTTCATTTCATTATTCTTATTCCATCGCTTCGTAAACCCACCTACTTTACGAAGGACCACTGGGAGTTTATGGAGATGTTTTTTTTTTTTTATAACATCCGATATATTCTATTGCCGACTATTTAGATATAGCATGAAGTTCTCGGGCGTACTTATATTTGTTATACTATGCATAAGATGATGTAACAGTGTGCGTACGTTTTGAATAGTTCGCGTAATTGCTTACTAATCAGACTAGTTGGAATGGGAATATAATGCAATGTATATATGGGAAGGAAGTGAAGCTTTGATCAGGCCGCTTCGTCTGGTCATCGACCTGATATAGACATATACAAATTAGCAGTCACCTCATACAATTATTGTTGGGGAAAAAAACATCGACTGTATGTGAGCTGTTTTTCCAGTGTTTAAACAGATGCGCCTATGGTTTATATCACGCTATTTGCAGTGTTATTAGACGGCTCCGATTACGACAATCCGCCACGGTCTTGTGGCGAGTCAAAGAGCTTCGGAGACGCCTTGGCGCACAACATATTTGGTGTATACGGTCGTTGACAGCATCGATCCGTATGTCTACACCGATTTCGCCCAATTTCGCTCCAAGTCAACATAGTTAAATAGCAAATGTCATGTTGATTGAATTTTCAACTGAAAAACAAATTCGTTCAACTTTGCATACAAATTGTAATCCAGGATAAATATTGCAATCTTCTGGCCAACATTATTGAATAGTATATAGCTTACTCTCGTGGGTATGAGCCACTGATTTGGAAAGCAAATATCCAATCAACAAGAAACTTCAAATAATATTTTACATGGTAATGACTATGACCGACTGAGTGACTTTACATACGAACACCGAGCATGCAAACATGTGAACTTGGAAGAAGATGGAATTCCTATACGTTTCTTATCATCGGCAGTGATATAAACCACAATTCCAATTAGGTCTGTCAACGTGTTTTTTTGTAAACACGTGTTATAGGCCAATCCCTTATATAACTCACAACATCTCCATGTGTCTTGGATAATTAGAGTCCCCACACCGTGACGTGGTGAAGAATTTATCCATGTGTTGACTATGATTAAGTGATGAAATAAGGTTAGCACATGCTAGTATATTTAATACAACGGATAAAGTGAACCATTGAAAAACAAATTTCAACAACTTTTTATTGACATAGCTAAATAAATCTATCTACTTCTGAAGATTTTCCAATCGAAATATTGTATGTAAACAACGTTCGAATAAACAAATGAAGTCATATAGGCACGCACCCATTGCATCAATTGAGTGCATATCATTACTTAAGATGTTGACTAATAACAGAGGGAACTAAGATATAATAACCCAATTAATTAAGAAGAGATCGTTTACATGTATGATACTATCACCCTTGAGTTGGGTACAATGAAAGATCTTTTGGAATTGTCTTAGCATTGTCTAAGGGTTACTTAGCAATATTTTCTGAATCGATTGTCAGTTGTTTTAACAACATAATACTTTTACTCAGTGTGATCGTATGGGTTTATAGTTCCATCGTATGACACTGTGCGCAGAGTTTCCTACACAGTACTTATTAAGAAACAGGTTGTATCAATATGGCATTATAAATATGTTTGCTATCCTTAATGAGATCATTATATTTACAAATAAGCTAAGTTTTGATTTGATGGAGGGAGCGTGCAAAAATTATGTCATTAAACAAACAAACTAACGTCGAACGGAGTAGTGTATCGAAAGCACGTGATTAACATTGTGGTACATTATCTAAAGAGTATCACCGTCATATCGTCGTCTGTACTGGTCGACAGCTGAGTATAATTAGACAAGATATGGCTGATATATGCTGCTTTTACCCCCACATACTAAAAGCACGCTGAATTAATAACCATTCTACCATTTGCCACATGGTAGAATGGTTATACATGTATCATGAGACGATTGTCTGCGTGGGTGTGATTTGAAGCTTTTAGTTTCAAATTATTAATTTCAAATATTTTAATAATTTTAGTTATTAAATAAGTTCGAAATGGTGATATATATTAATATAGACAATCCCTCTGACTTTTATTGAGGATATTCAAAAATCATGTGACATTTTGTAATATAAACGTAACTCTTATTTGAAATGTATTGACTAGAGCACAGGCAAGATAAGCTGGTACACTTAATTCGAATGTAGCGGAATTGATTATTAGTTTTAAACGGTTTGTTTAGTTTTCAGTAATGACACTTAACTTGCTTATAATAGCGGAAATCGATTGACGTTGTGGATTTACGTTCCATCTGTTCAACATCCGCGTATGTAGAGTTGGATGTTGCACACAATTATCCAGCCTTGCCCGACGAGTGTCACCCAAGTGATGATTCGCTTATGAACTATTGGCTGAATGTACTGGTTGCGCGGAACATTGAATATCGGCATGTGTTACTCATGGGTGATTTAGAGAATGGTCTTAGAACAAAGACATAATATATGGTAGGAAATTTCTAGATATTCAAGTTCATTATTACTACAATGCATCAATATTGTGCTTTCTAGGTTGTCTTGTGTATCCTCGATTGATTACATATAATGATGGTTGCTAAAATTCAATTGAGCACGAATAGAGATTTTACGACCACGATTATATTTGTTTTTATCATGACCTTATTATTTGGAAGGTAATGTGAATATTCAAAAGGTGTTTTTTTTTACGAAGAGTGTGAAACAAATGGCAATACACAGCTGCAGGCAGCGACACGATTCTAGGTATACCACATCAACCAAATGAAAGTGAAATTATCATCTTTATCATTCACGTGGAGCATTTCTATGTGTTCCTGAATACCGTTAACGGCTCTCTTCGGCCCATCAAAGATAACATTTCATTTGAACTAATACCACGAACTCTGCAAAATTCGTCAAGGAAATAGTTATACAAAATACACTGTAGGCAACGTATTACGAAATTAACGGTAAGTTTCTCCGCATTTATAAAGCGCATGCTGCTGATGATGACATTTAGATCGGTTCACCGTGACCTGAAACGCGCACCATTGCTTGTCGTTTGTCGAGAAGGTCAAGCCGACGTTAATTTGATCTGCGCCATCACCCTAATAAAATGGCACATCTATCTCGATTGGAAAGATACTCCGAGACAATCGCGAAATGTGTATAATAATCTGAAATTGCAGTGGGACTAGTTTCCAATCTGGGGATAGAAAGCGAAACGATATCTTTAATCATGGGTGATTACAGATTAATGACATGTTGAATATCTCTTTACGCCTAATTTCGAGTTCCTTCTTTTTTAATGGACTACAGTTTCATAAAACGGAAGGGCGATTTAATAACAACATATCAAATGTATTATTATGCTGCATTTGATAGTCATGTGACATGTGATACAACGTTACTAATTTTCACTGTGTTTAAATTTCGATGATTTACCACTTCAGGCATATTCAGTGGGTTTTAAATTCACGGATATATCATTTAGATAATGTGTTCCATGCTAAAGTTTAAATATTCACTGGATTTTAATTTAGCGCATTTTCCAGTCAGCGAAATAAAACCCAGTGAATAATTAACCCCTTTACAGTATACTAACTGCGTATTCATACTGGAATATATGACTTTGAATCTGTATGAGTCTTTCAATATGCAACACCCAAAACCTGGCCGTCGGAAAACATTTTACGTGAAACACGTGACAGGTTATAATCGTTATAAACGAAATCTTTGTTGCAAGTTCATGATAAAGGAAATGTCCTAAGTAAACCGAACGGTGTACAGAGTGGTCTGTCAACATGCCCGCACAAACAATACGAAGATGCATAATGTTGTTATCATTTAAAATTAAAAATAAATCCCGCAAAAAAACAAGTATCAACACAAATTGGTCGTGTGTATTTATGAACAATTATAGTCGTGCCATTAATCGCACGGACATTGTATAGATATATATATATATATTTTATTGTGCCAGCCGTCAGTTCTAGACACTGCAAGTCATTTCTTTGCATTTATGGAGGTAAACCGCGCCATGCTTTTTGCACATATAAACCTAATCTAAGCGACAATCCCTCTAGAATCAAAAGCCAATATAATGTGTTATCTCTGGGTCGTGTGTCAAAAACAATATCCTCAAACGCAAAATATCCCACGTATGATGGTAAGATCGGTATATGGAAACGAATCTTTGTATTTTAAAAGCACATTATAATGTATCATCACGTCCTATTGTTTGAGACATGGTGAGTGCGTTGCTATAGTGATTTCTGTTTTTCATTCGTAGAACTTTGGGATAATGTTGAGATCGGATGCAAGAAAAATGTTGCCAGAACATAGTTTTGCCAAAAATAATCCGATCGCAGTTAGCTAGAAAGCTTATCATGCGAGACGAATTAATCTTCCAAGTCACAACGTGTTTTTCCCCAACGTATAGTACGATGTACTATCGATTTCGGCGAATAGATCCAAGTATCGCGACGCATGTGAAAATATGCAAAAAACCCATGGCATAGAGAATGGGAGGAGGAAGCATCAAATTGTCAAAATGGCGGACGCCGATTAACGAACATTATGCTGAAATTAACGATTCCCTAAAGCACTGAAACCGCGTTACGTTGCGTGAATTGGCACAGACAGAACAAGTCGGAGTGTCGTCAGCAGTTTATGTTCAACTTAACTCTTTCGTTTTCTCGTCAACGAAAAATAGCCTTATTATAGTTACGGCGACTGACATACGCTTTATGTCATTTCTGGTAATACGGAATACATTAAGAACATTTATCAGAGCAAAAGAAATTATATGTCAGCCTAAACGAGTGTGTCTTTACTAACATGCTACTGAATAATGTGATACTGACAGCTGGGTTGCGAAGGTCAAACCTGTATGTGACCTTAAGTTACCGTGTGTGTACCCGAGTGCGGTTTCTAATAAATACATGTAGCTATCAGAGTTTCGTGCAAATAAGCAATAATCGGCACGGAAGGTGTCACAATATTCGTTTATGTTTCAAGTTGGGTAGATATTTTGGCGAGAAAAACATATAATACGTACCCATACCAAGACGTTTTAAATTTACACGAGTTTTCGTTTTCTGGAGGTGCAATCTATATTAATAAATAATAAAATATTATTTTCGACACACGGAGTAAGCGTAACTGCATGCACTGCGTGTTCAAAATATAGAATAGTATCTTCTCAAAGTAATCCCACTAGGACTATACTCACAAACATAAATCGAAAAAGGAACTCATAAATATTTAAATAATCTAACGTTAATTTATTTCAAACAGACGCAGACATGCGCATTGCGCGCAATCGTCATCGTTTCAAGGTGCCCCGGTGTATGTCCGATATGCACACGCACTTACTGTCCATGGGAATATTGTAGTTGGGTAGAGGGCGGCACCGTTTGTTCTCATACACCAGTGATTTCTCAATAATCACTACACGCAGCAACACAGGTGTTACCCAAAGCCTGATTAACGGACGACGTATACTGCTATATGTTTAGTATGATATATGCTTTATATTGAATTCGTAGGTCGCTGATTTTGTGTGACGAAATTCTCTCGCATCAACAGATTTTTAGTTTACATTTACTGCCTATTGCGGCGTTATGTCCATATCAGTGCGCGCGCATTTTCCCGTGACGTAATGCCATGAATTATGTTTGCTCCACAAGTCGATATCTCGCTGGTAGTGCAATTTGCCACTGTTACGATGCGTTTGCGACCTTTACGGAAATGTCAATTAATAACGCACCAAACTCAGTGCCTAATCCGTTGTATGAATATGGGGAAAGCACAAAGGCGGGGATATTAGCATGTTTTGAACACCCGTGCTGTAAAATATTATAATCATTTAAGCAGGGACTGTAGAGAACATAATAATAAAATATTTTAGTTAACAGTGACGATCCTAATAATTTACGTTATTATAGAAATATATTAGTTTATTAACGTCCCCCCTCTCAAGGCGTTATGCATGGTAGCCGAAGTTTGAATTTTTCGACGGTCATTGTCTTCGGTTCTTCAGCTGGTCTGTGCAATTCCCACGTTCACAGTTTTAAATAGAGTGTGCATATACAACAGAGCGTTCGGGTGTTTTTGCATTTTTATTTTTACCTTGAGAATGACTTCAGCTATAACATTCTTGTTAACATATCGTGATTCGGGAATAAAGCCTGTCATCCCAAGAACCAGACTGTCTCTGAAAAACGCAACTTGCCACTTGAGAGAATTGCTAATTTGCATAATCGCTCACACTGTGTTCAATTCGCTGACGCTTATAATTAAAGCGCGGTAGTCGTCACGCTGCGCATGTGACACATTTGTGTTGATGAACATTGATTTTCCCACAATCCAATGCGCCCTTCAAATGGAAACCACAAGTACGAGGTTTGACTTGGGCGCGACTTGCACTGATTACCGCCGGTGACTCTTTCGATACCTTCTAATAACATGAAAATTACTTATTTAAAGCTTGGAAACGTCTCAGTTCGTACTCGTTGATCTGCGCAACAGTCAAAGTCGTCATTTTTGTTTATATGAGACCCATATATATCGCACATGCGCAGCGCGACTACTACCGCGCTTTAAAATTGCTCACTAATTTGTCGTTCCAACTCATTGTGAAGCGATTGGTGTTATGTAAACAGTCTAATTATTGTATTCCTGACGTCAGAGTCACGTCATTTAATGCCCGGATTTAATGTCGCCATAGAAAATAAAAATAACGGTACATATTGCAAGTGTTGCTAATGTTTATATGATTGCACTTGGTCTGCGAACGAATACAAACTCAGAAGAGTAAATTATATTACAGGCAAGCGCTCGTACGTAATGACTGGTTAATAATGTTGTTTGTGACTCTGTGTCCATCACAGTGTATTGAAGTATGTACGTGTGATCATTTGCGTACGACAGACGTCTGGATTACAATTCTGTACCGGACATGACCCCACTGCGTGACCGATCCATATTTATAATCTGCGTCGTGATTGTTCTACAAAAACACTCAAGATTGCTTGCCTCTGTTACAAACAGAACGTTGTTTTTTCGTCATATATTAATTTTGTCCCAATGGTTAGTGTGCCTGCTAGTTCGACTCCTGTGGTCAGATGCACTCACTGGCTGCTTCAACTGGCTGTATTATCATCTATTGTTGTTGTTGTTGTAGTTGTTGCACCGTGCGCGCATAAAACACAGTAACAGTTGTCGTAAAAGATAGCGGATTACCGCGTGTTAAGGGAATGACCATTTATTATTCCTGTCGGGGGTGGGCAAAACAGAGGGGGTCAGCATATGAGGGGGGAGGGACTTTTTATCAAGGTTCAATGGAGACGAATATATTTCTCTTAAAGATTGAGACACATTTTTTTACTTTACGCCCTTTTTATTGAACACAAAATAAATAAACTGAATATATTTAAATATAATAAAATAAAAATATACATATAGAAATTATTTTGTTAACAGATGTAAAATAATATATATATCACAAAAATAAACATGAAATGTCAGTAAATTCAAATCTTTTGTGTTTAAAATATGTGTAAATAAAATTATCCATTATTGCAAAACAGGTCTTATTAAAGCTGACATTTCATCTACACTTCCACCTAAACCACTGGCAACAGACCATCACCAGGAGCAACATCCTCATACATACATATCCTCATGACAATATCATCACTACAACCTACACCACAGCCCCACTGCTATCACAGTAACAACAGCCTTATCACACCCAAGAAAAGTAGCATTGGACCCACTACCCTCGTTACCACTGTCACCTACAACAGACCTGCTGCTACTACATGTAGTCCTACCAACACCATCACTACCAACCGCACCACAGTCATCAACCCCACTGCTATCACCAGTAACAAAATCTTCCCACTACTGTCGCTAGTACCAATATCATCACTACCACCTACACTACAGACATCAGACTCACTTCTATCACTAGTACCAACATCCTCATTGCTAAAAACAAAAGTAGCATCAGACCCACTACCAACATCACCAGGATAAAGTTCAGCATTTTCATCTTTACTACATGTACTGCCTTCTTACAAATTACTTTCAAATGAAGGAAACAACTGTGCTTCTCATATAACTTTAACATTTGAGTTTTTGCTGCACCATGTAGCAAAAGATCAATAAAACATATGAAGATAGATTTGTTGGCCATGGGTACATAACCTTGTTCAATTAAGAGACTGTTCTGATTTATAACATGGACTTTCCTCAGGCAAGTGAGTAGAACTGTTAACATAAATTTATAAATATTGTAAATATGTTAATTTGTGTATTTTTACTTCAAAGAAATGAAATCTGCCGAAAAAGTAGTGCAGAGTGGATTGCTTGTAGTACTGTTTATTTATCAAAATGTATTTTCGAAGCGATAGTTTTATTTGCACTGTTTATAGTAAAACATTTTATCTGATAAAGATATATCCACATGAAAAAATATATAGAGAGAGAGGGGTTACACATTTTTCATTTTTTTTTCTAGAGGGGCACCCTCTTCTACTAAATGAATATTAATAAAGGAGGGGTCCATTGATTTTTTTGAAAAAGTACCGAGAATTGCCCGATCCCGCTTAGGAATAATATATGACGATTCCCTAATATGGGCAGTCTCAAAATCATGACAGTATCTCAATTAAAACAGAATTTATCACAATTAATGAGGAAACGATCAAAGTGAATTATTCGAGATTGCCCCGGGGTTAGATGGTCGAATCCGCTATTTCCTAGACCACAAGAGACCCCACATCAAATACCTTCATTGTCGCTATCAGTTTTACTGGATCAAGTTCTCAGTTTTTACGAACTCTATATTCAGTTAAGCGTTCTCCATGGTATTGCTTAATACCACCCATACTCATAGGAAATATAACGATTCGTTAAAAGCAAAGATTATACGGATCGTTATAGCAAGGCACGTACACGTGATTGTCCCCCAATGTGCCAATAAACAGGTTGATAGCTTTTAGAATTCATGTCTCTCATTGTAAGAATGTAGTATCGCACCGTCTCTCTGGGGATAGCCGGCAGATGTTGTTCGGCTAAATCGATGTATAAGATTGGGATGTCGGTTAATATAAATCAAATTCATGGAACGAGTTTAATGTAATTTGGGAATTTTTTCTCTCTCTCTTTTTCTTTTTTTTTTCTTCCACTGACTGGTCATCGCATTGAAGTTATTGAGGGCATATCGAGATGTCGCACACGTGTTCTCAGCAACACTGAGCCAAAGCAGCAGCATCCAGCAGCCATGACGATCAGTGAATGCTATTTCCTCGACTGCTAGTCAGATCTAAATCGCATTCACCTCAGTTAAAATGTTTTCGAAACAACAATGTTGTTGCCCATTAGGATATTTTTGTAAAACCGGAGTCGTCACCCTAATTGTAGGTAATGGCCGTCATTACATGTCTATTAGGCTGTTCGTTATTTATTGTACTAAAGTTGTTCAGTCCGTAAATACGCAGTCACGGAAATAGTCTCAATGTTGTGCCCTGTATTACGTACACCATGCACTTCATACTGTGTATGCATCGTGGTGTATGTGTATGCAAGCGCATCTTACAAATCAAATGACCATGTCTTAAAATTCGATTTGCTCGCATGCAATCTGGTAGTTTCAAGGCACGTGGAAGTTCAAAACGTGTGCCAAATACGTTGCATATTATACAGATTTACAAATAGGCAGGAGAGCGGGCAGCATGTTTATCGGTCGAGTTAACTGATCGGCAAAACGAAACATGTCAAACGAGCTGTCATTCATAAAAGTCTGCTGTTCATCGACGTGCTTAGTAGATTTACAATTTGAAGTCATTCTGGAGCTATTACGTGCAAGGACTCGCTTTGCGTCGGTTAAAGTAGCACGACTTGAACTGTCAGACACGCGGCGTCATTTCTAGAAATGTGATTCTAAACAGACTAGTATTTGAACGTACCATGATAGCATAGCAACGACAGTCGCTAAGGAACTAAGCATCATGTAGCGGCGAAATGTAAATAAATCTGCATGTCGTCCATAGTGCACTGACATGCTTTCATATGAAGATCTCATACTAAATTGAGCTACCCGTAGACGACAATATATAAACTTGGATCAAAAATGTTTTACACATTGAAATCATTAGTTAAGTACCCAAAATAAATAAATTTTTAAAATGAAATAATAATAAACAACATCATCACAGTGACATAAGTCCCAACAGTTAATTTGATTTGATTTAATTACACTGATATTGACAATAGTAGAAACGTTCATGCAGCTGACAACATAATCTATATGTATAGGCACCCCATTTCAAAACCAACATGTTTTGCTAAAATTCCACTCACACAAAAAAAAAACTTCCCTATTATGGTGTCTATTAATGCTATCAATGCCTTACAAAAAGTTGTTTAAAAATAATATTTCGGTCTCGCTCTTCTCAATTTTCAGATTTGTACTCATATGTTTTGGCTCAAGTTATGGCCGTTCATCAAAATGTATTAGACAATACAACTTCAATTAAATCTATGGTAAAGTTTGTATGATATTAAGGAACAGCAACAATCGTCCCCGCCCGCTGATCGTACAATTATGTTTTTTTTTTCTTTAACTCTGAACCAACGAGAACCAGATGTATTCTAGTCGGAATTGTTTTAAATTAAACAGCACGAATTCTTGGTATAACATTTTACTTTGTTGCATCTCCCAACACACGCTGAGTTGTTGTTACGCACATTTTTTTTTGTGATTGAAGGGAGATGGTGGCCGTGCGACGCGTGTTCAAATTTCGTGTAAACAAAAAATATTTTTTACATGCGTTGTATACGTCGCTATGATTTAATTTAATTGTGCTTCATTAATCTATTGTCAAAAAACAATGTGTAGTTTAGGCCACTGACACATATAGTTAGGAAATAAATAGGGAACAGACAGTCGTTTCGCATATCCGATGACTTTGTTCTTATCCCATCACAAGTTTCTCACCAAAACTACATCTGGGGATAGAATAGCGCGTATTATTACATGTGCGCCATGGGTCTTCAGACGCGTGTAACCATCTTGGCCAGATTAAAGGGCGATGGTCGACACACCACGCATGTGAAATATGTGTGTTTAGTAAACAGTGATTTCCCACAGTGTTATACGCCCTCCCAGTGGCAAGCATGGACGCGAGTTTTGATCAGGCAACGATCTGAGAATCCATCAATGTGTTCCATCATCGTAGGAATTAGTTAGTTATACCTTGGTATTGTCCCTTGTTTACGCGTTGAATCACATCAATCAACTTAAAGTCGCCGTCTATGTTAATATTTAACCCACATCTTGCGTTTTCACCCACCGCGTCTTTCAATAATCATTGCGTTCCCTGTAGCTAAATGGAAAACTGAATGTTGTAAGCATAAAAAAGTCATTGATCACACTCGGTGAGTAGATATATACTCGCTGTCAGGCTATGCATATTTTCAATCTCAATAAAATAATCATTAATAAAATAATGATTGCGGACCACACATCATCATTGGGGTCCGTTCATCGTCTACTCAGTGGATTTGGCCAGTTTGCAAATGATAAAAACAAAAATTCATTTTCATAATCATCGCGGTCGTAGTAATGCGCCCATGTGTTAGTTACGACACAAATTTGTCAGCGTGTCTGTCAACACTCGTCAAATCGCGTTATCAGCGAGGACCGGAGCTTCATGGAGTTGGAGAAACGTTCGTTGAATTGTTTGCCGATATAATTTTTATACGTCGGTACATGGAATATGAATTACTTTCCTCATCGAGTAAAAACGAATTAAAGTGCTAGCACCGTTTCCATTAGTGCCCAATCCACAAATATTAAATCCTCGCTTTTATGAAACACACAGAGCGCCCCCAAACGACCATATGATTGGTGCTATGAACAAGATGGTGTTCCTTTTCTGAACAAATTAGGAATTGATTGACGGGCAGGAAAATGGACCACAAACATTATTCATTATACATTGTATATTTAATCATTTATTTATTTATTTGGAGACGGCGGGCGGATATTAAATGTCAGAATTAATTTATTACTGTGGGGCCTTTACTGAGACAAATAAGCGGGATGTCCACGGGTTGGAATTACATTGTTACAGTACGCAGTAAACACATACAGCGATATTGCTACATGAACAGATTGAAGCAGCTTTAAAAAAATGGATCGTGGTAATCCCACATACTCTCCACGTCCCGTATTGTGTGACGTCACTAACAGTTTACGAATATCTTACTTACCTACAAGAGGCGATTGAATGGATGAAAAAATGAGCGCAATCGGACTGCATAGAAAAATATTAAAACATAAAAACTTGCAAATTCATTAGCAATTTGTTTGCGCTGAATTGGATGCATGGCGCCAGGGTTGGTCGAGTTATTTTTAGATCGGAAATTGACTGACGTGTGGCAGTTCAGATAAATGCAATGTCGACACTGCGTGACACGTGCCCAGTAACCACATCACTGGGCTCTGCGACTTGTACTCTTCTAACTAGTTTATCTCATAGCTACATACACGTAAAAGCTCTTCAGCGTCAAATTAATAAGGGCACTTTAGCCTTTTGCAGAGATTCGTCTGAGTGTGTTTGAACAAGTGGGCGCTCGGATAAAAGTCGATATATCGGCGCGATTTATCCTATATATAGCTAGTCTGATCCAGTGTGTCTCATATGCCTGGAAAATGTCAATATCCGAATGCTTTTAATTTCGTCGTCGACAATTATCAATGATAACATTCTGTTCTAGCAACGACGACCTGATAAGTTGCGAATGTTACGCACGGTACAGCCCTGGGCAAGGACTCCATATTAATCGTATCGATATCAAAATTGGCGACAAAAATAAAACTTGGTAAATTACAGGTTTAGTTTTGCCATTACATCGAGTAGGCTTCTAAAGTAACATAGAGGTATAAAGAATATTACGTTTACTCAAGCAGAATGCATTTATCACCGCTGCTGCTATCTTGTGTCGGAAATGAATGCTTTATTAAATAAACGAGAAGAACGTTGTTAAGTTGATCTTGAACCATGTGCAGCTATTGTCAATTTCCGACGGGTGTGTCGAGCGTTATGCAGATTTCTATCTGCCTGACACTTGATAAAAGCAGCGATAGTATTGTTGCATGCGTTCTATGAATATAATACACTCAGTGTATTGTAGTCCATTGTACACATATTTAATCGACCTAACATTTGGAGTCCATGCTCACTATGACGAAGGTGACGTAAGCCTATTTATCTTTGTTATACGCGAGTATTAGTCAAAATTGTCTATGTTAGTGTTATTTACACTTTGAGTAATTGTTGTAACCACTGTTTTGTTATGCTTACTTATGCTTCAAATGAATGCACGCTAACCCGGCTTTGAAAAGTGATCATTCAACACAATCGGGTAATGGCGTTTGTAGCATAGATGGTATAGGAAAAATGCATGAACGTGAGAATTTTTTTTTTTCGAAATCAATGTTTATATTTGCTTTGCTATAAATTTGTAAATGTATAATTGAATTAACTTCAAAAACTAAATAATCCACATGTACCAGTATTTGCACATGAAATTACAGCTTCGTTGCTTCGAATGAAATGCTCCAATAGCATGTCTATGGTTTGAGCCGTAATATAAATCACCCAAAACCATGTAAATACAAGACAAAATTCATTTGTACGATTCATTCTAGATGTAGTTGCATTGTCACTAAAGATACTGTAGAACACGTTGAAATAGATGTAGGCAATTGTAGCGGATTTGACTCTTGGCGTGAATTAACAGAATCTTAAGGTAGCGGGACTATTATTTGCATACTTGTTTTCTTCTTCTAATTGGGACCAAACGACTACAAATAGAAACAAAAAGTGTGTTTTTCATGCCCGTATCTGCATTCTACGGTGCGTTACTTAATCAATAATGAAAAATTACTTTTTTTGTAAAAAACATAATTACGCATTTATACTGGTGATAAGAAGTTTTGTTTTCACTTTTCCTAGTTGTTCAATAGTCTGGTAAATTGAATGTGTCTGGACAGTTTTATTCAAGTAACGCGTTTTGAAAAGTAGTGTCCTGAATTTTAATTTCTGTTTTAGTCGCATTGACCCCAATTCAAACCACAACACATTTGTAAATAATCCATGAAATAGTTTGTCTGGACACATTCAAGTTCCTCTCATTGTCACCTTAAAGCTGTGAAAATTTGGTGTTAATCCGACGACAATAAGTATACGTTATTTTTTGTTAAAGACCTTGTATTTTGAAAAACATAAACTCCTAGAAAACGTCGATGAAGTCACAGCAAAGATTTTCAAGCTTGTTTATCTGCACAAGCGATTCGTTTTCCCATCAAGGACTATTTTAACATGTGTAGGGACATCCAAATGTGTAAGGCTATTGGAAACCAAAACAAATTAAAGGAATGGGATAGCTATAGTTCGATAAAATCGGCATATGAAAACACTAAAATCAATGATTTTTTTCAGTGGCTGTGTGACCTTGTGTCTGACACATTCATATGCAAATGACTAATCTGTGAAATAAACAGGGGCGGAGACAAACCACCCAAATGTTTGGAAACACTCATTGTGTGTCAGATAGCTACTGATAACACATCATAACACTGCTTTGTCTTGAGTTAATCTTTGCAAATTATAGGCACACAAATTAAACCTGTGTTGCTGATTTTAGAAAACACTACTGAAAAAAAGCCGCCTTGCTTCCTTTCAGACAATCTACATTTTAACCAACTTACATGACATTTTAGGTTACGTTGACTTTGTCAGATGAAAGTTTATCGTGCATTTCATCAATTAATAAATAAATGTGAAAATCGTAATTTTCAACACAAATAATAGTCTCGCTACCTTAATTTAGCTAAAGTGTCGACTATCTCCCTGTGAGAATATACTTTCTGTTAAATTAGCTGCATCTTATTTTAGCGCAATTACAGATTAGCTAATTTAGCTAAAATAACATGCTAGCTAAAAAGACATGTTTCTGAATATGTCATTGGGCTGTACTACTACCGTACTACTAATTAAACTACCTGTTTTAAAGGCGGCAAATTGTTTGGCTGCGAGGCGTGATTTAAATTTCGTAAGAACACGTAGTTTTCACAAAGCCAAGAAATTCAGTTTAATCAAATGTTCCACGTCAATCCTAATTTCAGTGACGAAGAACGCAATATATCACTGGAACGCGATGTATCCCCCCGCATATTGTTACCAATGGTTAAATTTTGCGTGATACAATTTTGCGAAAAATCCAAATTGGCAAATTTACAGGGGTATTTTATGTTGTAATTAGAAGATTAATTTTATTTAGTACAATCTCAATCTTTTTGCTTTGTATTTGGACAATCACAAGGCTAGCTGGCTATGGTCTTGTTTTTCTATAATTAAACCTGACCATGGTATATCATCCCATTCCTCGCTATGTGTCCTCCCATTGTGCAGTTCCACGAGCTGATCGTGGGATATTCGCAATAATGCCAGTAATAAAGAGAATCACTTCGATACCCACGAAAATCGATGACATAAGGAGTTTGTGTCACGAACGTCTTATAGATGTCATGACGCAAACATTGATTTCATTTTCATCCTTTCCATTTTTGACGTTTTACAAGTATTCCAAGCAATAGTTGTGTTCACGCCTGTTGAGAATGCATTCACACGAAGTTCGATGTACTTATATTACGCCCATTTGCGTCAATTGTTTTTCTGTGAGTCGTATGTACATCTTAATAGTCATCATTTATTCTAAGGGTTCTAACGAATGGTAATATTATGTACTAATTATATAATAATAACAATATGTTGTTTATTTCCGTTTTTCCAATTATCTTTTTATTTACATGCACAGATTATACGTGACTCGAATTAGAAACACAGTGTCCTGAAATCGACGCGAGCTGGATGATTCTCGAATTCGTTGTTAATATTCCCCCGAGGCAGCTGATGTACTGATTACAGATCAATATATCGATTACAAAACAACACAGTATTCAGCAAGGTTTTTACAACGAGGGAAGTTGAAGAAGAGAGTGTGTGTTTTGAAAACTGGTTTGAATACAAATGAGATGTTGTGCTCGCAGTCAAATCGTCAGTGACTTTTCACTTTGACACGTTTTAATATTTGTTTATACCCATCTTTCACAAAGTGATTTATTCAGGTGTCATATCTACCACGTCATACTACTAGTTGGTACGATTCTTGTGGCATCTACTATCTGCAACACAGTGAGGTGTGAAAATGGCGTATGATTGCATATGGAGTGGAAACCTTTCCTATTATAACAGCACAGAAGGCGATATATCTTTGTTCCCGTGCGGCGATAACGACACCTCTTCCGAAAACGCCTATGACTGGGACTATTATTACGACGTGAAATTACCCACAAGGCTCCGCAATTTCGTGTATCCAGCTCCGCACGAGTGGTTTCTCATTTCCGTTTACGCACTGGTTTTTCTTATGGCTCTCGTCGGTAACGTGCTCGTCTGCTTCGCCGTGTTGCGGAACCAACAGATGCGAACTGTTACAAACTATTACATTGTTAACCTGTCCTTTGCCGATATATTGGTGTCTCTCATTTGCTTGCCCGTGACTGTGACCTTTGAGACCACCGAAACCTGGTACTTTGGCGACTTGGCCTGCAAAATAATTCCCTATGTTCAGGTTGGTACACAAACATAAAATTGGATGATTGAATGATTGGTCGATTGAATGATTGATTGATCATTCATTCATTCATTCGTTCGCTCGTTTGTTGATTGATTGATTGATTCATTCATTCATTCATTTATTGCAGTAATTTAGATGAAGTGTTGTTGATTAAGGATCAAGTCGATTTGTCCCAACTATTATTATTTAGACATATAAGTAAATAAAGTAAATAAAGAAAGCCGTTGTATGATTGAAAAAAATTCAATTATCAAGCTGTTTTATTACGATGCAATACGCGTACATACACAAAATAGGCGTATTGAAGATATCATCCCCTCTTCACGTTTTAACAATACATCAAATGACTCGTTTATCTCAATCGCATTTTGTTTTGAAAAATTGTACAAGCAATGACAACATAACTGGTAATTTACTCGGATATAATGATCACAATCACATACGACTTTCTCAGTCATCAAGTTATTGCGCAAACCACGGGGGAAATATTTTAATACGCACATAAAATCTCATTCATTCCCGAGTGATTATTTGATAATCATGGCATCAATTTGCCCCCAACAAATCGATTGAAGACAATGTCGTTTGAGTACTAATTAGTAGACAGCGCTGTATTGTTGAATGTCTTTGAAATGTCAGAGGGACTTGTTCCTGTCAATGCGTATGATTAGAATACTTCTCTCCGTAAGAACCAGCAATTGGAACGCTATATCTCATTTCAATATACATTGAACAAATGCACACTGATGCAATTGAACAGTGTAGTACATGTTTGTAACTATGCAAAATACGTAAGCAAATACGTTATAAACGTTAACTGCCAGGTATCTTCCGGTTAATTATTATTTTGCTTATTCAGCGGACTGGAAAATGAAACCCAGTGAATATGTAAAATTGAGCATAGAATACATTATCGAAATGATAAAACTGTGAATTTGATTTTAACAAATATTTCTGAAATGCTAGCTAAATCAGTGAAATTTAAACCAAGTGAAAATTAGTAGTTACACAGTATCGTCTCGTTTTGTGGTATTCATTTCATGAAACGTCTTGTATTGAACATTTAACATTGTTGGAGGTATTCACTTTCGGTAATAACATCAATCAATGTGTTAGTGTGTATGTGTGTGATTTCGGGTGGGATAAAAGCATTTTAGATATAATCAATGCAAAACCTGTACGCATCACGAAATACAGTTTCAATAAATTACTAAAAACACACTTTCCAACCTCGTTGATATATGTAAGCATGTGACACATTTGATCGTTGCAGGTAGTTTCTATGAGTGTATCCGTATTGACGCTGAGCGCCATTGCTGTAGACAGATACTTCGCCATCTGCCAGCCTCTACTCTTTAAAAGTACAGCAAAGCGGACGCTGACTATTATATTCTCTATATGGTTGGTATCGTTCATTATACCAATACCACAGGCCATAGTGTATGAGACGGAGGCCGCCGATACTTACAAAAGAACATATATCTATTTCACCAAGTGTTACGAGGTTCGTTAAATATGTCATTTGCTTACACAGCATCGACAATGTGGCCCGCATGTATGAGGAACATACCTTAGACGCAAATCTCGCCGCCGAGATCTCGTTGAGGAAGAGCGAGCAACGAGATTTGTTGCCCCTCAGAGCGCATTTCATTCTTTCCTGAAATCTAATACCGTGGTTACACAGATCAGTAGTCGCGATGAAGTAGAAAACGGAAATACTATTTCATGCACTCGAACAAGTTTGCGCCTTTACCGCTCGCAATGAGATCTCGGCCGGCCATTCGCGTCTCCTATAATAACATTGGAAGCATACATGCAACAGACACGTTAATATATCATCGGTAATATTATGAATTGAAACCGTGCAATATGCAATTAGCATTAACGATGTGTCATGATTAAAAGCATGTGCAGTTAACACGAAAATCATGTCTTTGAGTCGTTTATGGGCAAAAATCTTCAACATCAGTGTATTGTAATTATAGCATATTTCTGATCATACGTATTGAACATGCCACTCTCTTTCTCTCTCCAGAAAGTTTGGTTTGGCACCATCCAACAAAAGATCTACCACGTGGCGTTAGTGCTTGTCATCTACGTCATCCCACTTCTGTTGATTGGCATCGCCTATCTGTTTATATGCCGGCAACTATGGGCTACGATTCCGGGTACCATGCCTTCTGGGGGCGGCAAACATTGCCATTCCAATGGATCGGATATGAACAGGACGACGATGAGCCAGCTGAAATCACGCCGGAAGGTAGCCAAAATGCTGATCATTGTTGCCATTCTGTTCGCCCTGTGTTATCTGCCTTTACATCTGTTAAATATCATCAGGTGAGCATCTATCACGTGATTTGAATTTAACTGAACTATAAGTCGCGTCAATTAAATGCCATTCACCTCAATCAAGCTTGTTACATAAATTATGCTAATTTTTGTCGAATCTTAAAGGTCGCGTGCATGCCATTATTTCGTTTATATATATATCCCTGCGATCAATATCCTATGACGTCACTATTTTACTATGTATAGATGCGGGAAAACCGATTCGTGCAAAAACTCTTTTTGTTCTTGGTTATTTATAGAATAAACAGGCGATTGGGATTATATTGTCATGCTGTTCAAAAAAAGAGCAAGAACATAGTTCAGACTTATACATAAATCGTCATTTTCGTATATTTATCTGCTGCATAGCTGTTTGAGAATAATTATTTCGCCAAGTAAATCGACTCAATTTGTACATTGATTATTAGTATAAATTATGTTCATAAATAATATAATAACGTTAAATAAAAATGCCGTTTAAACTTAGCAAACAAGGTGAAACGATCTGCAATTACCTAATTGACATTGCCATCAGCCGATGCTGTGATTCAGGGAAACAGACAGAGAAGGCAGAACGAGCGTATAGAGAGGGGGATTCAATTAATTGATACAGGCAGATTTTGGACCAAACATATTTAGAGATACGGCACAGTATATTAATGCCAGATGGGAAGTAATAATAATACAAAGTTGAGAGTCAAATTCAATTGAAATAAGAATTACGCTAATAATATCATGCAGCACCTAGCCACACATGAAATACAAAAAAAAACATGTGTAATTTTACATGTAAATAACAATACTAGATCGAATTAAATTTTAACATAATGTCTTTCATTTCCAAAAAGGTCGCTAAATGATGGTAAAAATTACTTTCTTTCTTGCAATTAAAATGCTAAAATTGGCCTTCAGACACTCACTGTTCACACGATAAATTCTATAAATATTCAATTCTTTAAAGTTGTTTGGCCATTTATTCTCTCACTCTGTTTAACCATTTGTTGGGTGGATAATACAACGTGGTAAAATGTCTCTTACAGAGCAATGCTTCCCACTTGTCCTGGCTAAAACTTTAGATCATGCTGAAACAATAAACAAAGATTACGTCACAATTCCGCTTCCTCTATTCGTATATTCCGGACAAAATGTAATGGTCACATGTGGAAATGTACCAGCATTCTTTCGGAAAAGAGTTGAGACAAATGTAACAGTCAACTTTGGCATTTCAAGATTTCTCACGTATGTATGCGTAATTGGGGATTTCCAAGTGTGCATATTACGCAATTAAACACCTAACTGTGAAATACCGAAGCCTTCATTCACATTGTAAGCAGCAACGTAAGACTTGCCGGTACTTTACTGTCGCACCTTTTGTGCAGATCTTGGTAGTAGTAGTAGCAAGTATTTGAAAGGTTTTCATTTGGCAAGATAACGATAAATAAGTGTTTTTTTTTTGAGTTGAGCTCGCCTCTTGAACATATGTATACT
The DNA here is from genome assembly GCF_978046115.1 of Saccoglossus kowalevskii. NCBI lineage: Eukaryota > Metazoa > Hemichordata > Enteropneusta > Harrimaniidae > Saccoglossus > Saccoglossus kowalevskii. The sequence goes on along the minus strand of NC_140658.1, from coordinate 10,341,209 downwards.
TTTAACGCGTGCGCAGTTTAATATTTCGATTTTAATCACCATTAACAGAATAAAACTGCATAATTGTTTCCGCACTTTTTCTTAGAACTGTTGACAATGGCCTACGTTCCACATTAGTACAGTATGTTCAGCTTGTTTGGTCCAAAATTAACAAAACAATTATAAAAAATTACATATAAATAAAAATAATTTGGATTCTTGGATTAACGTTAGTTATCGCTTGAAATAGAAACAAATCTTATCACTGACAATTGTTTGATAATCTAAATGTTTATTCTGTTTTGCCAGTTTCTCTATTTTATGATTACTTTTACATATTATTGTCTTATTTTCATTTTAAAAAGCAAGTAGTTATATATAACTATATATATTTGTATTAAATAACGTTCAAACGGGGCGTGGCTAGCACGCGGCTTTTAAAATATGTGTATGTTGATATCAATGGTCACTGATAGATACAATCTGACAATCGTCATCAAATAAGGTTAGATTGAAAATGCGTATTCCAGGTTCAATAACAAAACGTTATGTTAAATACATTTATGTTTTTTTTTAGCGTTTATAGTTACGAATAATATAGTTGTACATAATTCAATTTGATTCAGGGCTTGTGAAATCTCACATTGAATCACAAAAGTTGTCATTTTATTGTCATAATGTGAAGATAACTAGAAAAAGGTTATATTGAGATTTTGTAAATGCCTTAAGGTATATATCCAATAACATAAGAGACGAAAAAACAAACAACCAATCGACTTAAGTCACAAGGCACATGCTCGAATCATTGTCATAACTCATAAGCGGACTGCAATGAATGTGTTACCCCTTCTATATTATAGTTTTCCTAACTGACATTAATCTTTTAATATATTTTTGCAGGCAATTCCCGATTTTTGACGAGGTCGTACAAGAAGATCGCCATTCTTTCCACATACCCTTCCTCGTCGCTCATTGGCTAGCGTTTGCCAACAGTGCCACCAATCCTGTTGTCTACAACTTTTTGAGTGGTAAGTCAATATTCCCCCATACCCACATACCCCATAGAACGATGGTTTAAAGGAAGGTGGTCGTCGCGCTACGCATGTGTGACATTTGTGTTGATAAACATTGATTTTCCGACAATCCAATGCGCTCTTGTAATGGAAATCACACAAGTATGAGATTTGACCTGGACGAGACTTTTACTAATTACAGCCGGTGACTCCTTCGTTACATTCCAATCACCTAAAATGCATAATTAAAGCTTGGTAACGTCTCAGTTTGTACTCGCTGATCTGAGCAGCAGCCAAAGTCGCCATATTTGTGAGTTAGATTTACATTAATGCTTACAAATTGTAATCGTGCAAACTGTACAAAAATATATACAATGCACCAGTAAAGAAAATCGTCTACTTCTGCACTGACATATTTAAAGATATATTTTAATCCGATATTAATAACAAGCTCAATCAAGTATCGATTGATTGCGAATGACACATTCTCAGCAATGAATAAGGAAACAGTTGAGATTATAAAAAGCAATTAATATGTGGTATATTTGTCCGTGTTAAAGTTAACAACAGTTCCCCTGACAACAGGACACAGCGCCGGTTAATGTAGGTTAATGTAGATATTCAAAAGGAAAGCCAATGCTTTAATGGTGTTCTCTGCGCAGTTATTTATATCCTGAAAAAGAACATAATTAAAGAAACAATATATACGCAGAGTTCAACTTTTTACAATCTTGCTATATAAAGCCATGCCATTGCTATATAAGGCCTGCATTATTGGGATATAAATATTTCAGGTTTATACAACAGCCAAACTTAATTTTGGTTTCCGCATATTATAAGAAACTGCAGCCTCGCCGCACATAGTGCTGCAATAATAAACTTATAAGGCTTGATTGCAGTAATTAACTACTCTATTTATATATTCGAACGAGCCAGCACTGGTCCAGCGTGTAAGCACACTTTTTAATGTCACCCTTCCTGTCTTTCCCGGCATTGGCTCTCATGATACTAATAAATGAGTAAAGTAAGTGCGAAATAACACTAATGTTGTCTAATCTCTTGTAGCTAAATTCCGTAAGGAGTTTAAGGCGGCGTTCACGTGTTGCTTGTCTTGCTGCGCCCGGAAACGACGCAGACGCCACAAACGCGGCGGTTACCAGGGTTCTATAATGCACAGCTCAATGGCATCCACGTCGAAATCATACGGGAATTGTACAGAGCATATTTCTATGTCTACTGTCCGCACTGGTGTACACGTGTAGAAAGCCAAACGCATCATTGCAGTCTGTAAAAGAGATACAATGACCACGAGATTCAGCGTATTTGCAGTATTGACATTATACAAAGATGTAGGGTGCTCATCTACCCCCTGACTACTAGAAAGAAGAGTTCCATGACCATGGTTCGCCTTCTTGATTGCAAACAAGTATTCTGTCAAAGTTTGCCTTTTACAATGGGATATGCTTCCTGGTGTAACATATACATATAGGTTATATAAATATATGGAGGAGGAAATTAAAATATGATACACGTATCTCGGCAGGCCATATAAGATTGTAAGACATCGATAATAAGATGGTATAGTATATGAACCATTAATGTAAATACGTGCGTTTTATGCACTGTCTCGAAAGTATCTTCTCCATTCATGTATATTGTCGCTTCATTTTGTTTCGTTGCCCTTTATGTTTCAACTTGATGACGAAAATTGAATACAGGCTCATTGAATAAAGTGCAGTTGAAATGTATACACTAAATTATAGTGAGAATTGTGTCTGCTTTAGCGTACATTTATGATTGTTTTCTACGGCGAACATATACCTCATCATTGTACTGTATAATGTTGATGTCAATAACTAATTCGAACGAGTGTTAAACTATTGAGGACCATAGTCAAGTTTTGACACCTCTGTTTTAGAATAAACCCCACGTACATCGTTTCATATAACTTTCTCTTATTGATTGAACTGTGTTGTATAATGTACTTGTCAGTTACTTTTTTTGTTTTTGTGATCTTATACTTATAGTAAATGATTCAGAGGTTGGGTATGTTGTTTATTGTATCATATTGTTTCTAAAATGTTTATCAAGATCTGTAACCAACATGAAATTATGTTCAATCAACCCTTAGACTGAATGTTGCCCCGCCATATTGGTCGGAATATGGCTTTCAAAAGCTAAACAACAAAATGTGTTTTTATTATGGAATTTGCTTTATTTCGTGATTGTCCTGCATATTATTTGACTTGTTTTCACTCCCAAAAAACACAGGGAAGAAACAAAATCAACATACTATTGAATAATTAATTATAGACATGTTTTACAATACGGTCACTGCATAAAATACTCACACAAGTAGTGTTCTTCTCTAACAAAACATAAGATTTGAAGAGACTGCTATATGAGGCGGCGCCGTATAACACAGTGTCTTCGAACTGAATTATGAGTCTTGTGTGTGACATTTGATCTCACATAATATTATTTTTCATGTGCATTGATGAAAGTTGTGAAAACAATTATTCTTGTATAGATTTATATTATAAGCTATTATCACATGACTAACATATAGATAACTTTTTACGTTCTAAGTCCGATACACGCTAACTTATCTAAGATTGATCGATCTGTATTGTAAACTACTATGATATGAACTATGTGTCTAGAAGATTAAGTACAATTTCATCTTTTTCATGTTTGATTCTGTATGTGATATTTGACTTCACAGATGATTATATTAAATACAGTTTTTTTTTCTTCAGTAAAATTGGAATATTTGTATTAAACATATTAGTAATTATATTTATTTTACAAATACATTGCTTTGTAGTTAAATATGTAAATAAAGAAAACTGAATAACGTATATCAATTCAATTTTCAACCATTTTTTTCATTTTTAAAAATATAAAATTATTATTCTGTAATATTCTGTATATTGTAATTTATTTTATTTTACGCTTTGAAAACATATGTACGTGTTTATATAATACAATTAAATTTCACTCATTAATGGTAATCAACTAGGTGACCTAGGTAATATGTTAGCTGCGCTGTGATGGTATTATGTAAATATGGTTGTATGTTTCCTAGTGACGTACTCATTAAAGTGATCAGTTTCAACAATATCATATTACTAAGCAAATGCAAAATATAAGAAAGAGTCTTGTATTTTAATTTTCTTCCTGTTCACGTATTGTGATTATAATATTCGGCTAAATGTATAATAAAAACGCTTAATTGTTTATAATATAATACGATTTTTTATTTTCTATTTCGTTGCCGGGCATGGCGGGCGTAATGCTTTAAATACTACTTACAAATCCTTGAATATTGACAATTAGACTCGTATTGTGGAAATTAGAAACAAAGTAATTCGTGTATTTAGCAGACATGTTTAATCTTCAAAATAGTACACATGATGACATTATTATTATTATTTCTTGGGTAAATTAAATACCAATTACACTGTAATTCTTGTTTCTAATTTGTATTTAATATTGGAACCAGCGATTATCCTTATTGCGGATTATTGGATAATAATCCGGAAGTTAATAAAGTTCAAAAAGTTGAGAATGTGTCTATTTTTTATTTGCTAGAATATATATCGTATTGTCTGAGAGTACACGACACATGCCTTCTGAAATGTGCTTCTAGCTGTGAGGTTTCTATTACGTAATCAAAAAGCAGTTGAGACGCCAGTAAACATACTATCATGATATTAACATTCACTCAATTAGGTTTCCAATCAGATGTGCATTCCAAAATAATAATCATAACTATTGGAAGGTTATTAAAACGTTTATTGGATTATTTAAATTTTGACTTACAAACAAAAAAATAAAATAACATAGATATAGTTTATAATCAAACAGGAGTAACGTGCGCAATTCGAAAATACGAAATGAAACAATAGATTGAGTTGTATATTACAAATTAATGATATAGAAATTGAATTATATATGTCATGGATGCATTTCATTAATGGGTCCATTGACTATGTTAGTATAATGTCTCAATGTGTTGAGGCATATGATTAGTGTGTATGCTTCCCCGTGCTTATATCCCATTGAAGGATTTGTTTATAGGTTTTGTTTTGAATTATTCAAAATATGAACGTTTGCACCTATTTGTGATCAATATTAACCGATAGTAGTCAACACCTAGTATAGCCTCGATATAGATTATATGTAGACACTCGTTGTTATGACAAAAAGGCTAAAGACAAATATAATGTAACATAAAACTTCATAAGTTTTCTCAATAGCACTGACATTGCTACAACGTTTACACTTGTGATAAATATCTATTCATAAGTATTTACTAGTGACCACTAGTCATAATGTTGACCGGACAAATATAATTACGAACATGTCTTGCTTCGTTACAAAAATCGCATTTCAAATTACGTTGTTTTCCGGCACACGTTTACGTGCATTGTTCTAGCTGTCGAATATAGTGTTTTTTTATTAAATCGTATGGAGGCATATCACTCAGGTAAAGTGTTCCATTATATTTAAATGTAATAATAGAGCATTAGTGTTGAGTTGGCACACCTATCTCATTGTACGTGATAGGATTTCATGATGTGATTTATAACAATATATTTCAAGGTGTTGTGAGATTGTTTTTACAAAATACATCACATTTAACCACAATAAACAGGACAAGTCTTACCCAAACGTTCCCATCTCTGCTGTGAATAATATAGCAAATTAGCCGCTATCTAAATCAATAATTATTTCCAGACATTGTCAATTGCTTTCGACGCACGGGATTATTCAATAGTCTTTTGTGTTTAAATATTGACAACGCGTGTTTGCAGAAATATTTTATACATATATAATTATTTAAATAGGTTACACTCGAACGAATTCTAAGTGTTAAGTGATGTTTTAAAATCAGTTGACATAAAAAAAACATCATCACTTACGCATAAACAACTGCCACGTCAGTTTAAAAAGTGACTTCAGATACAAGTTGTTATTTGTGTGATAGTAACTGGTAAATTTATGCCGATATTAGGAATTGCCAATACCTATGAATAATACGTCAAGATTATAATTAATTGTGCCATGCGTAATTGAGATTAAGTTTGTGTTTCGTTTAATAAATGGGGAAGTGAACAAGTTCAGTATTCTTAAGTAATTAAAATGACCATCATTACGATCGAAGACGACTGGGTTCCATTAGGCTTGTCACAGTATTGAATACCGTATTAAATATTCGATTTAAAACTGATTGTATCGTCTTCTGTGCATCTGGCCTTTGACGAATGTTCATAGGTTCATAGTCTCATTTGCGATGATACAACATACATTCGCAAAATTGTCAGCACGAATACAACGCCGAACGTGGCAACTTTTCACACGCCTACGTACACGCGGATGAGCTAAGGTGTCACATTGCAAATGTTCTATTCCCAGGGTTTATGGCAATTCGTCCCGAGATCATATCGTGGAATTACCGGGTAATTTGAGCCTCGGTTCGATAAAACGGATGTGTGGACGAATGTTAACGTATTAATTCGTGCTCCACTATAACACTTCCACGTTGGTGACAAGTCGCTTAGGAAATCAATCAGACATAGTAGTTTGAATTAGCATTGCTATTTCTGATCACACTCATGTTCATCTGCTCCGTGTTACAGTAACTTTTGGAGTTGTTCACCGAGCTACTGTTCATCATGGAACTGTGGTAACCGTGTCCCCGTTTTCCTCTCTTGTGCTTTGTATCCCTGCAACAAAAACAGCAAGCGAATGCGGCCTTGAATTCCCGGCGAAATTTAGCTGGAGGGAGAAAGAAGAAAAAAAAGTCTAGCAATATATTTTATCTAAATGGCATCTTTAGATCAGTTAAATACCTAATAAATTTCAGGCATGGTGTGTATATTCGTATAAATCGATGAGTAGCCCCCTATACATTTAACGAATTGAAAAATGCAGCAATGTCTAATCCATGTTTATTTGACAAATATACAATAAAATATTAAACGTCCTGCATCTACACAGCCTAGGTGTTTTAGTACATCTATCCGCGTCGTAAAATTAATTCTACAAGCAATAATTGTAATGCACCGTGTATATCACATACATAAATTGAATATTCACTTTTTGCTGTACATTGGCTAGCCAGTGGGATACATGGTAAAGATTTCCAAAAAAAAATGTTTTTCTACATTCTCATACATTGGAAATATTTAGGAAATGTTCACGTTTGGCGGAGAAGGTACATGCCAAAATATACTAGATTCATTGTGAAATAAACATATTCAATACAAATATGAAAAACGTATACCATTTCCCATGTGTTGTGTGCGAATTTCATATTCACTGCGCGTTGTATGTGAGCGTGTTTATGCAAAACTGTGTGCTACTGCAGCCTCCCGAGGAGCATTGAGTATATTCTGTGAATAGTCGTGAAATGGAGATTACAAACAATACGGCATAACGCCATCTAGAATATATCACTAGAGGTTATGACGTTGAATAAATTCCCGGTGCATAGAATACTCTAGCGTGTTATACGATAGCTGTTTTTATCGACTTAGCATGTCATTTGATGAAATGTTGATTAATAAGCACAATGTGTAGATGACAAGAGTTTAAAGTTCACATAAATCGCAGCTGAATAAAAAATACGTGATTAACAGTTTGGCTGGTTTGTCATAATTATTCTGCGAGAATCATAGAAGTACATTTTTTTCCTCTGTTAACTCTTTAGCTATTAACGAGACTCAAATACAATTTTCACTAAAACCACAGTTGTCATCTTCTCCGGCAATAATGTGTAAAGATTGTAGCATACATGTTTTGTATGCTCATATGTTAATGCTCAGTCGAATGCGAAAAAAAGTGATCACAAAAAGCCGATTCTATTTTTTAGAGTACCTCGCAATGGAGGTGAGACATATGCGCACTCCAGATTATTAAAACGAAGTTATAGTAGCGATCTCCTTTTCATCTTGACAGACTATGCTGCGCGTCAATATATTTTTAATATTATTTCACTTCAAACAGTCGGAGAATACTTGTCATTTGTCACTATTGAAGTATGAGTCTCGCACCCACCAACGCAGTTTATTTTCTTCTGTGCACCATCTCGCTGATTGTTATGGTATCAAAAGTCCGTACATGTATTGCACTATCAGATTGACAGACGTCAAAGTTTTGTGATGTAATCAAATTAATAAACATATTTGCCGAGATGTTTGATAATTGCTCCGTAATCTTTTCCCTGTCTTTGTTTTCATATATTTCAGGTGTCGGCGTGGATGAATTAATATACTTTTAATACGAACGGCGCACAGGGAGCCCAGGAACTACGATCAACTGTACGCACTCCCTGTGAGCGGGGAGGGGGGGTATCGAATGGTATCTAGTGTAAGGAATAGATAGACAAGGGATGAAGGCTCAAGCTAGCTCATATTTTTACCTATATCTGCAGAATAAATCAAGAAAACTACACAAATTGACTCCAAGGCTAACCGAGTCGTGACCTCGATGTGGTTCGTATCCAGTTTTATGATTGGTTGATGACAAAATGCTGAACAGGCCACGCCTCTAACTGTGCCGTGCGTTCGGGCAAACCGTTAATTATTCGTAAATCAATTTGTGTACTTTTCTTGATTTATTCTGCAGATATAGGTAAAATATAGGTAAGGCTTTGGCGAAATTTGAAAGAGCAACTAATATTCTTCAACCTGGTATTTTTTATAGATTTTAGGTTTCATTCTGATCGTCTGTTTTTTCCAGTTTAAAAAAATATGAGCTGGCTGGAGCCTTCATCCCTTGTCTATTTCTTACACTAGATACCAGTCGATACCCCACCCCCCGCTCATAGGGAGTGCGTACAGTTGATCATAGTTCCTGGGCTCTCTGTGAATGGCGTAGATAGCTTGTCGTGAGCGAGAGAGCATCGATACATGTTTGGTCTTATTCTCACCGTCTTCACGTATACTGCTCGTATTACCATGGTAACAAATTGACAGATATTCGACCACTTACTTGTATAGATGTTCTAATTCCCAAAACCAATGCAATTACATGTTAATACATATAACTGCTAACATGTAGAATATACCTAGAGTCGTACTTAGTAATATTGGGTTGTTTTCGTTAACTTTTATATGGCGTCATACTAAAAAGATCGTATCGTGTTTTCATATATCCCACAGTAATAGAGACAAATGAATGGTAATGAGCTATAATTCTAATTGGTGTGCTCTAAATTGCCTATCCACCTTTGACGATTTGCTTTGACCTATAAACTTCGAAATAACAATTAATAACAAGCGATGTCTTCCATTACATGATCTCTGGTAATTGAACTGAAGTTGTAACACTGTTTAATACGGTAAAATTAAGGATATACTATTATAGAAGATTACTACTTTCGCATATTTCACTGTCGCCTATTCTGGCAAAAGATGTTGTCACCGCATTATTTAGTACACTTGGAAATTCCAAATATTTATTTCCAACAATCGTAAATTCATTTCAATTAGACGTCGCATAATCAGAGATGCGAATTGAAGTAAATATCCGTTTGAACTAAGACGCAGATTACTACACACATATACGAGTGTTCCTATGCAGTGTCCTTATCACCGTCTTGTTAAGTGTGATATCTAGTAGAATCTATACGATTAACATTCATAATAATTTCAAACGATCCAAATCCAGTTTCCGGGTCAGTATGTGAGTTATTGTAAACATGTTTAAACTGGGATTAGCAATAATATATCCATATCCATAATATATACCCCGGTGTAACACAAGATGATTTCATAACACATTTTACCCGTAGGTCAACGATAAAAGTATAACAAGTTTCGATTTTCGTACCTGAGAGAAAGTTGTAGATAATGGGATTGACACCACTGTTAGCGAAGGCCAGCCAATGAGCTATCAGAAAGGGTATATGGAAAGAGCTTCGTGTGTTATGAACCACATCGTCAAAGAACGAAAACTGCCTGCAATTGAAATGAAAATAATAAGTTTGTCAGTGATATTCACAAAGTATAAAAAAAAGTCATTCAAGGTACATTCATTTATATACACTAGCATGTCTTAAATGCAATTACTGGGCCGGATTTGCATATATTAGACTCGAATGAAAAAATCACGATCTCCCATGTTTAACCTCTTCTTACGTAATGTCCCACATCATTTACTTTAATCGCGCTTAGTGCCAAAGATGTCGAATCGTAATTTCGCATGTGATATATACAACTCAAACACTTCTGATAAAGTCTGGCAATATATCGTTTACTATCCCCGTAATAACTTGACACGTAAATCAAAGAAAGGGTTCAATAGTTGGGTTTTTATGGGAATTATATATTCTCTAACAGGAGAGCTGAAAAGTGTATAAAGGCTCTGGAATGGCGGCCTTTATTAATGTGTTTCTCATTAGATTCGTGTTATATCTTGATGTCAAATGCTTGTCATCAACATCCTGGATTGGAATTTAGCCTGTGGATGCATCAGACAGGTTAGGTTGTATTATATAATCATCTGTGTACGAGATGCCATCACAAATGCGTGTTGTTAGTTTGCGATCTTAGATATAGCAAGGTAATAGAAAATGTGTTTTTTTAGTAAAGACAGTTGTGTCAAAGTCCATAATAATAATCAAAATAGGCGTGAATACTTGTATTTTCTGCATGGTACCTCAACGCGTACACAACTGATGAATGCATATTTATGTTATACTTACTGCAATTAGGGATGTTAATATCACACACATTTTTAATGAATTTAACAAAGGACATCATTTAGGCGTGAAACCAAATCCATCAGTTGCGTAAAAACGAATTATGCAAATTAGAAAATTAGTATACATATAGCGTTTATTGAAACGAAGCCTCGCAACATCCGATTGTTGTGTGTCCTTAATTGGTGAATAATTGTTTGAAATTTACCGTGCATCAATTATGTGTTGGTATGTTTGAAATGCCAGTTTTTCAGTTTAGTTGCATCATCAGTTAAAATGTAGACAAGCGAGTATTTCTAATCTTAACAAAATGTGATATTAATATTTAAAGAAGGGGAAATATCAAAACACAACACGTGGATCAGAACGCAGTCGGAGTTGTTCGTCCACAGACAGTCTAGAAGAATGGTTTACCAGTAATAGAAACAATACAAGTGGTGATGGAAAAGTCCTGAATTATGGACAGCGGCTAATTAAAAATGCAAGAAATACTGCGTAAATGTGCGCCTTCGTTTGTTTTATATTTGTGTTAGGCATACTTGTACTGATTTATTCTGGCTTTCTTTGAATATAAAACCCGAATTATAGATCTAGTAAATACTTTCTACTCTATTATTTATGCTTTCGGAAATATAGCTGACATAATTTATTCTTATACAACACCAATCGTGATTTATTCTTCTAACATTCCGAGGTTTCAAGCAATCATGGAATTAACCTAATGTATTTTACATCTGCGGACGCCGCTATATCACTCAGTTAGAAGAATGGTTAGTTAGTAATTGAACCAGACACTAAAACTATCGTCAATTTTACGTTAATTGGGGTCTCGTGTTCGTGTCATTGCACGCATTATCGAATCAACATACCTTAATATATTGAGTAGGTGAAGAGGCAAATAACAAATGGTAAATATGACAACCACTATAATCAACATCTTAGCCACCTTTCTTCGAGACTTCAATTGACTCTCCGATGCTTTTGTGCTCACGTGGCTATTTCCATTCGAGGCGTTCTTTTTGCTGTCACATGATTCGTATGAGCCTGGTATTTTGGCCCACAATTGGCGACAAATGAAAACGTACGCTATGATGATCATAACCAAAGGAATTACATATATCACCAGTACAAGAGCTATATGGTACACTTTTTGTTGAATCGAACCGAACCAGTTGCGCTGGAATAAAATCAATACAAGAAAATAACATTGGATGAGACAGTGTTTTTTATAGAATTATTCAGTTTCTGCAAATTACATATGACTGGTCATATATTGGTATGCGGTGAATCACGAGGATATGGTATTATTCCTGAGCATGCGTACAGTTACAACGATGATGACGCCGCTTTATATAAAGTTGTTCACAAGACATTGCGTCATTTTGTTTTGTTTTATAAATATGCATTATATTTTGGTCAGGGGAAAATATATGAGATAATACTACCCATAATAACTAGTACGAGTTGGGAACATATAAACACGCAACACGCACGGGACTCGAACTCGCGACCACGGCAAAGACCTCACTATGCCACACACAAAAAAAGATAGCACCAAATGTAATGAACAAGGGCTTACTGGCTTACAATGTTTAGATGGGCATGTGCAAGTTAAATTTCTGAAGTCACAAATCCGTACCGATTTCACCTCGAAATATATTTTTAGCTCCTATGCTATCAAATACGCGATGGTGTCGATTTCGAATGCAAAACTGGCGTTGCTTAATTTCCGGTCATGACGATTATGCAATTTCAGCACCCAGCTTCAGTTTTCTACCGATTTCACCACGGAATGTGTTTTTAAATTCTCAAGTTCCAACGGTAGCATACACGCGAGGGTGTTGATCTCGAAAAGCCAAACTGGCGTCACTGTTTTTTCCGGTCTTAAAGAATATGCAATTTCAGTGCCCAGCTTAAGTTTTGTACCACACATGTTGCATCGAGGGCAATTTGCATTTCAAAGTTTGCGAAATCCTCTCAAATTATAGGATACGTATTTCTTTCCATACGCTCGGATGAAGCTAGCTATCATGTACATGTGCGAAATAACGATGTACATTTGAATATCCAAGATATGCAACGGCCAGTGATTTGCAAGAAATTGCAGCAAACGGACTCATATAAAACTGTGTATGGAATCACTCCACTTATTTTCGCACGCACCCTGTAAAAGTTGCGAACTGGAACATCGTCTATTACATAATAATTATTATTATTATTATTTAAAAAGAACATTGTGAGTTTTGAAATATATATATATATCATCGGATATGACTAGGCTGAACAACGTTACTTCTTGTTGATGGTTTTAGACAGTGAGCCAATCATCCAGTTTTATTCAGACAATGGCAATTCTGGGGATCTGTCAGGCAGCATAACAAGCCTTATGTTTACCTCAAAACACTTCGTCAGGTAAATGTAATTCTTCGTATATATTGGTCGCTCCGTTTCATAAACCACTGCCTGTGGAATGGGTACCAAAAAGGAGGTTATCCAGATGGAGAATATCACAGTTATGGCTCGCTTTGCGGTACTCTTAAACATCAGCGGATGGCAGATGGCGAAGTATCGGTCCACGGCTATTGCGCAAAGCGTAAGAACGGACACGCTCATGGAAACGACCTGCAAGACAACAATGGAAGGGAGATAATTCACATAACTACCGGCAATGGTAATTCAATCTGGCTTCAGTGATCTAGATCTATTATGTGTCCAGTGTAGCAATAACCGCTTCCATAGCTAGAAGCAGCATATACTACGGAACCGGGCAATCACGGTCCCTGCTCTGTATATCTCGAAACAGCCGGCGAAGTTGAACGACGAACCCTGAGGCAGTTCGTCAATTAAACATAAAACGTTACGTCACGGTTGATGTGACAAATTGAAATGCATGGAAACGTAAGAGGTTCTATTTGGGGAAAATGTCACCAGTTTTGCCTCGGTTACAATTATATTTCGAAATATAACGAGTTAACGAGAAACACAATTTAGTTGACGATTTAACGTTTGAAATACGCAGGATGTCGATTTCAACTAAACATATAATTCGCAGTTATTCAAATCAAATCAAAATTGTGAAGAGGTTTTGCAGGTTATAATAATAAAAAGCATTATATATTAGCCGACGGTCGAGAATACGTGCTTCTTGTGTAACCGCTGAAATATATATTATATATTGCACCTCCATGTGTAAGCAACTCATATCGCACGCATACCCGCGTGTCACAAATTCATCCACTTCAATTCAATGGTTTCAATTTATACTTTCTTGAAAAAGTAGTTCGAAATGGCTGATTGGCGGCCACGGCACGTTTGTCACACAGTGCAAATGCATCAATTTCCAATTAGCTTTTTTTTAAGAGAGACACCTTTGGACTTTTAGAAACAGCCATTAATTGCGTCAAAATTTCTGCATTATCGCGTTCTGTATTGGTTAGGGGCTACAGGTAGATTGTGTAATTGACCAGTGGGAGCACGCAAATGGAGCATAATTATTCAACACCGAGGTCATTATTGAGCCGTGTCCACAATAATGAACTATTATCGAGACATCGAGTTTCGTAAGGAGGATAATCATCTGACGGCGACGTCACAGGAAGCTGTAGGAGATAGTGCAGTATGATAAAAATGCATTTAAGGTAATCATGACTGTGACAAATAGCGAGTGGACAGTTCCAACCGCGTTTATTAAACAACTATAGCGTAGAGACGTCAATAACATATCAACGTATCAAGTAGTGCATATAAATTGCTTCAGATTTCCCCTGCGTTTTGTCGGCTGAAATAATCTCTTACAGGTTCAACTGATGATGTCTTCTGCGCCTTTTGTGAATTCACATTAAAACACGCGGTCCGCGGCATTCAGTCCGTGGTCGAAACATACATAGATAAAAACCGTAATCCGATGCCAATTGCGGGATAGAAACAGAACTGTTTTGTACTATTTTGTAATTACTATATTACGTTACATTATCTTTTTTTCACGGTTTCGGGTCAGAAAGGTTGAGTTTTGTAAATGATTCTCGTGTGATCGTGGTGGTGTATTAGAGGTGGTTACGATTCTCGCGTAATCATGGTGAATTATTGAGTGTTGTGAATAATTCTCGCGTGATCATGGTGGATTATTTAGTGTTGTGAATGACTCTCGCGTTATCATGGGGGATTATTTAGTGTTGTGAATAATTCTCGCGTGATCATGGTGGATTATTTAGTGTTGTGAATGACTCTCGCGTTATCATGGTGGATTATTTAGTGTTGTAAATGATTATCGCGTGATCATGGTGCATTATTTAGTGTTGCGAATGACTCTCGCGTTATCATGGTGGATTATTTAGTGTTGTAAATGATTCTCGCGTGATCATGATGGTGTATGTATTAGAGGCTGTTTCGATTCTCGCTTGACGATGATGGATTATTTAAGGGTGTCGTTCGTGATTCTCGCGAGATCGTCGTGGTATATTGCGAGTTGTCATACTTCTCGGCTTATTGTACCAGTGCAATGTGGGTTGAATTGAGAAGTATTGCGTGGTGATGGTAGGTGATAGACGTTAACATTGTCACGTGATCGTGTCCAGTTATAGAACAAATATATTTTACTGCTCTGAGCATTTGAAATGATTTCTCAATATTGGAATGTTATGTTCAAACAGGCACCTAAAAAAATCAATTCATTACCTTTAGTTTAACTAGTAGCATGAACACACGTAAACAAATTGAATTGAATGTAGGCGAAAAATGAGTATATGCTTTTGAGTTTTGTGGCAAGTAAGTTCATGGGACGATATGGTAAGTAAGAATTGGTGGTCTAATATAAGTACATCATGCCAATAAAACATAAAACAAAGATAGTCGAACATACCTGAAAATAAGGAATCAGTTTACAGGCCAGGTTCCCGAAAAACCACGTTTCCGATGTCTCAAACACCACAGTGATCGGCAAACAAATTAGGGACACGAGGATATCGGCGATGGACAAGTTCAATATGTAATAATTCGTCACTGTTCTCATCTGTGGGTTTCTCAGCACGGCATAACACACCAGAACATTGCCACCCAGCGCCAGAATGAACACCAAGAAATACGCTGAAATGAGAACCCATTCGTGCGTTACCGGGAAAACAAAGTTTCGAAGATTATTTACAAATCTGGCTTCGTAATTGTCCCAATCGTAGGAATAATCAATGTCGGTGTCATTTATTACACAAGGAGACGTGGACGAGTTGGTGAGATTCCCGGGAGTGCAGAGTTTAGTTTCCATTGTTCGACAACGTGGCGGTGCTGTCACTTTCTGTGATTTTGAATAACAACGTAGTCGTTCCGTCACCACCAGTATATAAATACGTCAGCTCTACTGGTCAAATAAACATATGTGTTAGATATTAATAGTAAACAAACTTAATTTAATACAACCCAAAAAATTACTACTAGAATAATTTCCATGGACCCTTTCCATTAATACTTTGCCGGCAACATTTTCTCATTAGAATTAACGTAACAATAATTCACAAAATAACCACCTTTCCAATCATATCAGAATAAATTAAGTCTTAATAGAAATGTAATTTACTTGTTTCTACTCCGTTGCAGAAATTGGAAGCCGATTCGATCAATAATAAAGGCGTCAACAAAGCAAGCTTTCTTTTGCAAGTAAATTGATGTCTGTCTCTCTCGGCTTTCACTTCATTGATTTGATTGCTTCATTTTGCTGGATAATCCACGGTCAGGGGCTATCTTTGTCGGAAAGGCGTATATTCTTTATTTAAGTGTTTCTTACAATGATGTTTACCGCGGAATAGGGTACTATATCTTTCATCGGATCAAGCGCAACATATAAAGTACTGCCAGACCGCTAACAAGTTGTTAAATCTAGACCCCACTACTCCCCTCAGCACAACTTTGATGCATTTCATCATTTATCACCGAGACTGCGTCAATTTCGTGCCGACATTTAATTACTTCTCAATAACGAATCTACGAATCTAAATTAAATAGAATTAGTTGTTCAAATCCATTATCATTCCCGTCTCGAATAAACACAATGTGAAGATAACGTTTTTTTGTTATTATCTTCGCGACTGTTAAGTAACATAAACCTCCAGATGGAAATAAGTCTGTCTGACGAATGACTCACGAGGTTGTAGTCAATCGCGTCTTTACGATTAACACGTTTGTTTTGCCACGAGGTTAGTTAATAAGTCTGGTATATAGTATTTGAAACAGAGAAAGTGTCACGTTAAAATAACATTCCATTAAATCGTTAATTGATTAACACCTCCGAATTTACTGTAGACGATCCTTCGTTGCATGCCGTTCATTACTGAAATGAATTTTTTATATGGGGCATCGCACTCTGTATGACTAGACACTGCTTAGTTACCGTGTATGCAATTTGTGGGTTGCATTGTCCAGTGGTCAATTAGTATAATGCATTATAACGTCATCAGTTCTCATCTCTCGTACTATTTGTTGTCACAGTAAATGACGTGGATACGCGACATGTGATCAATTTGTAGTAAATCATTCATTCTCTCGGCATACTTTCTATATGTTAACCATGTGTATTGGGTAGAAGTCATTTGAAGAAACAGAAAATGATCTGGAATAACCAACAGTGATTCGACAAAACATGATGACTTGTGATGTTCATCAGAAATCATTTTTTTAATGTTAACTTACCCATTAAAATGATAAAAAAAACTATTTGAGTGTCCTGACAAAAAGAAAATTTACAAAGATGTAATGAACAACAAGCTGAAGATTCAATATTAATTAAGCTCAGATACGTTGGAAAACGAACAAGCAGCTGTCTGGAAACTATGTTTGTTATGTTCGTAGAGGTTCGGGGGATTTTTTTCAGACCACGGGTGGGTGGATATAGAATAGGTGGATAAGAGTTAGTAACTTCGAATACTTGTAGTATTAGCAACATGAAAGGCAAAACCAATTAGCCTGATAAAATATTGGAACACCGACTGATATGGTATCCAAATATTCTAATCATAGGTGCAGTTCAATTGTCTGCTCAGACCAGGTTGTTCATTTCCCCGTTTATTGAATGTTGTCACAGATCCACATAGATTCCATTCGGTAACATTTAATTTACGATTTACCTATGACTATATACCAGTTCGTATTTAAGTTATGTAACAAAAATAAAAAAAAACATTTTTTACATTTATAACGCCAGTAAAAATAAACGTATCATATAATTCGAATAAAATTATAATTCTATAAAAAAGAAATGATAAGGTACGCTTGTGAGTGATATTCAAATGAATACAGTTGTAGTTGAAATGGTATTTAAAAAAATCATCCCGAGTAAAAAAACCTAATTTGTATTAGTCTCCGAGGAACGGTCAGTATCGTCGATGTTAAAAATATCTTTTCATTGAGATGATAAGTATTGGAAAGAAAACTTGTTTTTTGGTGTCTTTGGCATAGGTCGTGAAAATTGTTGTGGAATGATTTAACTATAATTGTCATTTGAGATCATTGAGTCAAATTCAAGTTTTGCAACTAATAAGCGTATATTACATGATACACTGCATGTTGGGGGGGGGGGGGTATCCGGCATATAATGGGCAAAACTAATTTCATTAGATTGAAAATAAGATACATTTTTAA
The DNA here is from genome assembly GCF_978046115.1 of Saccoglossus kowalevskii. Taxonomy (NCBI): domain Eukaryota; kingdom Metazoa; phylum Hemichordata; class Enteropneusta; family Harrimaniidae; genus Saccoglossus; species Saccoglossus kowalevskii. Next base: position 10,322,882 of record NC_140658.1, on the reverse strand, counting down.
AACTTTATTTTATATAGTACATTAATTAAGTTATGTGTGCTCCCTCTAAGAAATGTTAGATATGATGACATTTCAGTTTAAAAGTCAATATTAAAAATAGTTTTCACTTAATCCATACTAATGCAGAAATTTAATAGTCAAAATATGGTCTGCTTTCCTTCTAAAAATAACATTTTCATTCAAAAATATCATTAAGAAGTACGGAGACGATTTCAAAACCTCCTTAATGAAATGTTATTTTTTGTCATCAAATATACTTGAAAAAATGAATAATACGCATGGACACATAGCGCGTGCTAGATGATCACATTAACGAACAACAAAGCAATTTTCTGAGCAACCCGTGTCTCTGTTCAAACGAAAATCAGAGTGCGTAAAAGAGGAGTCGCGATCCGTTCTATATTCTGTATTCAAAACCTCAATACACAATGAAAAGAAGCGTTTTACAGAACTGTCGATAAATCATTAGGGACCAAAAGGCATATAACAAAAAATAGGGAAACATGTTTTGTTAGCCACGATGAATTAAATTACGTATGTTGATGTTATCGCTTCTTGCTTGGCAGCGCGCAGTAATCAGTTGTGACATTTGTTCTGCGCATTAGATGATTTATTCTATATTGTAAAGAAACAACTCATTTGTTTTCAATTTAGTTGATAAGATAGTATAGTTTAGGCTTTACGTGGAGCAGATAAAATGCTCCGGAATGGATCCAGGCATAGATCAATGTTTCTCGTATTGTTAAAAGCGATGAATCGATAGTGAGTGAAAAAAACACCTCGATGAAATGTCATTTCGCAGCTCGAGGCATGAATACCAAGCACCTACCTACAAGAAGGAAGTACTTGATCTAACAGTTTTTACTTCTCTTACATTGATGTCAAGCACACGCTGCTTCCTCTGTATTGAGTCGCCTCAGGCGCAAAAAAAAATCTTTATGATATTATTTATTGTTGAATCAGATATTTTCGTTTGAATTTAAGTTAGCGATTAACACCGAGTCACATCACTGAACAAACTGCGTCCAATGCCGCTAGATGCATCCAGTGAATACGTGACTCCTAGATCAGTTGATCAACGTTGATATGCGAGGTATGTAAAAACTGTATACTCTCAACTCCCATAGATTTCTCGACTTGAGATCAATTTTAATCCATCAAACAAGCTACCTGTAATTCTTAAACTGACTCGTCGTCATGGATATGTTGATTGTGGCGAAACTAAATTGTACACTTGCTGCGTATTGTATGTCGGTTTCAAAGTAGGAGCTGGACTCTTGATTGGCTGCGTTTGCCCTTCCGTTTGGCGCATCAGACCAAGCATGTTGAAAATAGAAATGATACTGATGCGCCTGTAGGGACGATAAACCAAATAACTCGTATAAATGATGACACGGGTATTCCGGTTCACGACAGAATAATATCAGTGTCAACTTCACAGAACAAAAACTTACTGCACTCATTATTTGTACGTCCTTATGATAAAAATGCGAAGCACGTAAGGGGTGACTTATATAACAGATGTTGTTGAAAGCGATTTTGTATTTTTCCGCTGAGTGATATTGGATACGTATACATTTACTTTGTCATTTCACATTTGAATGACTGTAAAGCTAACGAGTTGCATATGTGTTGGTTTGGTCGCTAATGATTCAGAAATTCCAGTAATCACTTTCGTTCACTGATTGATGCGATTTAGGTGTACATGATATAATGTATTGTTTATAATGTTATGTTTAACCTTTCATGAACTGGATGCTAACGTTAAATACACTTAGATTGCGCTCACCAGAACGGAATGTGCCCGGGAATACATGACAATTCGAAACAACAACACAACTTTTTGCAACTTTTCAAAATCAACTTTTGGTATTAATCAAACCGAGAGGAATATCCAATTATGTGAAATGTAACACATCTGTTGTTTGTACGTCGTGTATTATATATATGTCTTGCGAGACACCGCGACTCACACAATGACTGTTTACAAAAACGTACGTAAAACCAATAGTGATTAGAACGCGAAAGAGTTGAGTCTGACCGTACAACAAAACAGCGTAAGTGGAAAACAGGTGACAGCAGCCTGTAAATATTCCAATTTTCAACAACCCGGAATGATTCAGAGAACCTGTCTTGGTTGATACCAACTTTAATCGAGAGTCATAGCATTATCCGCATTCCGCAAAAATAACAGTTTCTTTATTCGGTGAAGGGAAATATATATTCATATATGACGCCGTTTCGCTGAAATTGACAATCAACTGTATAAAGAAAGAAATCCCCATATCCCATGCATCGATTGACGTCCGTATAATACGTTGGTGTAATATATGACTGCCAGGAAATTCCCCTATGCATTGAATTATTTTAAATACAATAAATGTGAGAATGTCGATTCGGTACCCGAGTTCGTCGCATACCGTTGGGCAAACACAACGGAATATATACAAAGTTTCATTAAAGGTGCATTAAATATTATAAATAAATAAATATCATTATAATCCTCGTTGTCATAGCAGCGGAACTCGCCTCTGATAACGAATCCTACTCAGTTGTGTTATTTTCCGTGTTAATAGAAGAGTGCTACCTACGTTGACCACTCGATATGTGTACATCCGCACTGCAGGACGACGGGTTATCTTGAAATCTCCCTCAGCGACATTTCAAATTGATATAGATCCAGCTATGATTTGTACATTGCTTGAATGTGCCTCTCAAACTAGACACTTAATGAAGTAACAGATAAGATAATAATTCACTGTTAAATAGATATATAATATAGGATGAGTCGTTCGTTTTTAGTTAACTTTATTTTCTAAAAATGTGTATATGTATTACGTCTCTCTAGCGTAATAACCAGCATTAGTGCCACTTCAAAACGTCCATGCGTGTACTCTGGTGAAAATATTGTAAACGTAATTATTACTTAAATTGGTTCTTCTCTCATATTGTTAAGTTCAAATAAACCTATATAAAATTCCGCCAAGATCTATTCGTTCAAATTTGGTTGAAAACTACCCTTAGATGTGATTATAAAGAAACGAATATTTAAGTGTTGCGCAGCGTATATGTATGGTTAAATCATTTCATTTCTGGCAATTGACAACAAACTGCAGTCGTTAGAACAGTGATATCACCCGTATATACGCTATAACGTGTTAGCAATTGCTTTTTATTCATGTAATGTTAATTCCACAACTCAATTAAACATCATTTATCTATGTTGGATTGGGGATAAATTTCAGAGCCCCTCATGCTTAAATGTGAAACGTAATTTGTTATACACATTTACTGGTTTCGAATTGGAGCAGTTTGAACGTATTAACCCAAAATATGAACGTTAGTTTTAAGGTGAAAGGGATTTAGTCAATAATATCAATATACACTGTTTCAAGTACAGGTCACAATGCTTTTTATTTGTTTATTCAAATATTCTGTTATCTTTCTAACAATAAAAACATTGTAAGTGACAAACAGTTTCACTGAGGGTTTCACACTGACCGTTTGTTTCCATGTTGTGACTTGGTATCTGTATTATCAAGGTAATTTATAGACGTTGTACTTTTACTATTAGATTTGAAGTCTACACGTCACTACAAGTGTGTATCATCCCCTGGCGACCACTTTCTTAGTCGTCTATTGACATTTTCAACAACACTGACTCGTCGTACACGATATTTTATAAACGTTTTCGACATCACTGTCAGCACTTACATAGGTTAAAATGACATGAACTTAGGTTGACAGACAAACCGTCCGATTTGCGTGTAGATACCATTGGTTTGTATAACGGAACATCGAGTTAATTGATAGCCGTCAAGTTTTAATTAAACCAAATTCTCTGATAATATCATGTGTGTATGACTAGGGGAACTTGCAATAGGGCAACTGTACACGTTCCATTGAATCAATGAATTGAAACGCAACAATACGTGTTTACTTATTTAAGCATTTAAATAGTAATACAATTCCTTCGGTTTATTAATGAACAAAACGTTAACTTCGAGGGTGAATATATGAGTGAAATTATAAGTATATTTGTCCGCCACTTTTCAATAACTGTTATTTGGGGCGAAGTGGGTTATCATGTTTCTACGGAGCTTTTTTTAATATTGCTTTGTAACCAAATCAACGTTATCGACTTCCTCACGGTATTGCAATATTACGCTAGAGGAAAGTACGCATTACGTTCCCAATAATAGACGAATACAGACATTATTTACTTTCTTTTCATGACAACTCTACTTAGGTTTTAGGTGGTGTAAACCTAATATGTTGACGACTCTGTTTGTTTGCATAGAATTTTCTCCCAATATATTTCCAGAACCCCGTCCAAACGGGGGCAGCACCAATGGCGCGCTGTGCATGTGTACCGAGTTTCGCGACTACGTTTGGATCATAAGGACTGCTAGCAAATATGCTGGTCATGTGACCTTCTCGGTTACATCTCAGTAACGGATTACACACGAATACAGATGGGAATATAATAATTATAGAGAGCGGCATACCAACAATTTTCAGTCGGCGTGAGTTATAAAGCAATCATTAGTTAACGATCTGAATGTCCAAGCGCACATTCCGGGAGGGTGTTGTTGTTCGTTTTCTATCACGGTAAGGTACACGTACTTTACGACCGTTCGCCGTATAAAATAGCATGCAATGAATCTGTCCCAGATGTTTCATCAGTTTTAATATTCATGCCAACTGGCCATCGAATAAAGTGTCATGTGTAATTTTAATAAATGCGTTGCTTGAATTTATTTCGCTTACTATTCTCCCGTAAAAACTCCGAGTACCGTTCATATCACACCGGCAGCTATCTTAAATTGCTCTCTATCCCTATCCCGTTATTGTGCAGTAATGGTATGTGTACCAACACATACGCGTTGCGAAGAATATATCGTTTGATCTGACCCAGGATCCAGGAGTGTGTTTATTTTTGATTAGCAATAAAGGCAGAAAAAAGGATTACCAAATGAATGTTATTCGAAATTACATGTTGGGAGTGATTGCATGGTAGTAATAATCGCAGTCATCTAACGCCAAGTTTCATCAAGATGTGATGGAGGCGTTATTGGTGGCCTCACAGCCGTGTAACACAAAAGTGTCTTGATAGTCTTAATTTTGGAATATACCAAGCTATAAAAATGCAGTTTATTGTTTTCTACCAACTATGTGTTTACATCCAAGAATTACATGGAACATCGTCTGTAAAAATGGCAGTGAAATTGAAAGAATCAACCGAGAAAACCATCGCAACATAACGTAATACCTCTCACCTTGTTGTCTACTTAAAGTTTGAGTCGAATGTCCTCGGCAGCTGTTCGTCCTCAATCACTCGGTAGTGAATAGGCTCATTTGCGCTTCAGCGTTCTCAACTTGCTCCAAGAAGCTGCCAGTCAACGCCCGAACCGCTCGAAATAAGATATTGAGGAGGGATATTGAAGAAGACTCAATAAGCTGCCTGGCTGTTTTATTGGATGTATATACTTCTTCAAACTCGATTAATAAAACCATCAACCCCCACGAAGCTGTGTGATTGGAGGAAAACGAAATCCGCTATGACTCCTTAACGCGGTGTATACGAACCACATAGCTTGGCAGGATTTCTGCCCGACTGACAAACAATCAGGAATCTATAGCCTTGCGTAAATAATGCCGTATATTAATTAAAAATCAAAGAATTGCAGACGTGTTCCCACCACTTAGTTGCCATCATTCCTACGGCAATATTGATCTCCGTAAAGACGGTAGATTGTCCTTCTCAGGGAAATCACGATAACTAGAAGAAAGATATGAATGACCAATTGACCCCAAATTGCAACTGGTTCTATTTTAGGAAACTGAAAACGGTTATTGGGTGTAAGGCTAATCGCACAATCATTGAGCTTGATAAAACTATGCCCGCTGGAGATTCAACAAAGAGTGTATATAGTCGATTCCCATTGTCTTCATCTATATAGATCAAAGAGCAGGTTTAAGGTGTTGAAAAGAAAGATTACGTAATTTACGTTGACTGCACGTCTTAGTATGCAGAACGCATGCTCGCCAAAATGAAATTCTCAATTTCAATATACTGAAGAAATACTGGTAAATATACGACTTATTTAAATCAGAATAAGCAGGGACAGTAAGTGAACGGAAACTGCATCCGTTTCGAATAACTGCTTTACTCTAGGGCATCAGTAACTATGAGCGTATTTGTTATCACGTGACAATTTGATTCGTTGCCTTTCCATTATTCACAAATTCGGCGACAAAGGCTGTTTATCGGATCCCTGCCAAATGAAAAGTGCTTTCGAACGTGTCGAAACGTGTACCGAATAATAGTAGAGTTTTATAATATAAACATAAAGAGCAGCTGAGTTGATAGCATCCGGGCTCAGTTTTACTTTTATATGGTTTCCAGAATCTCCAGCAGCGGGGCAGTCTCCCGCCAGAGCCGCATCAGTCACCACTTGCAATCCATCTCCTAGCAACGTTGTTGTTCATTCAGCCATGGAGCGTTTAGGTCTTAATGTCTCAAGTCAAAATACTTACATGCTATACAATTACACCATTGGTTGTGTGTTTTATTCAGCGAGGGCACCATGGGGAATTGAAGCGTATTGAATATATGTCTAAACAGAGGCAAGTTTATTTATCCTACATACCAGGCATTATTGCCATACACATTGAACCTCCGCAACACGTAGCCTAATCGGCGACGTCAGTCACGGAGGTAAATAGAATAATTAGCGTAACGTACACAATTGGAAACTTCCTTAAACACATAAGACTTGGCGATATCGTAGTAACACATCTCAGTAACCCCAGCTTTGTTGAATCCCAAAAGTCTACATCGCGATTATACGTGCACTTAAGAACCACTTGAGCAGTGACAGAATCACACAAGTGAAAGCATTGCTATTCATTGGGGTGCCTTTTTTACAGGGACGTCGGGTTCACCCTTCTTAATGAACCAGTAGACAGGCGTGTTCAGTACACAATCATGCGTGCAGAGATCATCGTCAAAATTCTGGAAGATCGTGAGGTTATATGGCAAAGAGTTTTGGGTACGATTTCTACAAATTTACGCCTTCGGGGGTCAGAGTTGCATAATATAATGGGGCACGCATCAGTGCGATACTGGTGCAAATCAACAAACGATCTCAGAACACGGAGCGTTGTTTTTAACTCGAATACATCGAATCGTGTTTGGTATGTACCGATGCTGCGGTGGGTGGTCTGTGTGAAACACCTAAGGCAATATTGTTTTTATGTCATGGTGCTTACACCTCGGGGAATATGCGGTGCACATGTGTCGTAATAACGTGTACATGTGCAAACAAATACACGAATATTCCAACGTGGAATATACGGGCAAACTCGCGATCGGTGGAAACGGAAGCAACGATAATGAGTTCAGTGGAATTCACTTTTATCTTAATTACAATCAAAATTAATTGATGTATTAATTACATTTGATTGCACAACATGCAATAACTGGATTTGGTATTGCAATTAATAATCTACTGTTAGAGAAGTGTTATATAACAAGACGTAAATCATAATACGTCATCATAAAACAATAATTAGTAAGGTAGCGAGTCAAAAACTGCGACGTTTCTGGATTTGAGATCCGATGCGCGCGCGGAGACATGTAATGATAACTTAAGCGATTGAAAGTATGCAGAGTGATAATAAGTGCCGTTCGACTGAAAACCCAGTTTATAACATCCCGTACTCTAATGTAATCACAATGTAACATCATAGTTAAGCGCGCATTCTGATATTTTCAATATACACTGTCAAATTGATAAATAGGGATATGGCCAGAAGTCATCGTTCATTAAAATCTTGATACTAATTATTGTACAATTTATCGTTGCTCGAAGTAATCGGAGATGTCCAACTGTTTACATATACGTGAGGAAAATAGTCGAGTTTTGATCGCCCGAGTCACGGGGTGTGACAACGTGCAAATATCTTGGTACCGTTAGTTGGGGTTTAAGTCATTTTATCGTATCGAAGAAATCAACCTTATTCTGTCACGTTTCTATTACCTTGTAACATATCACCTAGCCGTGTGTTGAATACACAAGCACGTTATTCTGAAAATACATGCGGGACGAGTTAAAAGTGTGCACTTGTTTAATAAGGTTACTAATGAATTATATATGTGGTGATAAAGTTTAATGTTCACATGTGAGGTTTACCGGCTATCTAAAATTAGCGAATATAAAAAAAAAAGAACGAGTGTGGGAAATTATAATTTGTAACGTCAAATCACAATCACTTATCAGAAAAGGAATTTGTTTACCAAGTACATACAAGCTTATCTGTTAATTTGCAGCAACGCGTCGATGACAACAAACGTTAAATAAATGCACAAGATATCGTTTTGTTGATTACATAAAACGCGGAATTCACATGCATGACATGATTTTCGCATCCGGTTTCTGTCTAATTATGTCCAGAAGGGCCCTAACACTTCCTTGCTCTGTCAAACGTGCCGTATAATGCCTCTGTGTTTTACATAATCTATCGGCCAAGATAATGTCATGTGACAACGTTCAAGAAGGGGTTCTCTCCACAAACAATGTATTGTTGGCACTCCATTATGTAGCCAAATTTCAAAACAGCGCTCCAAGTCGATGTAACTTTCAAAAATAATGATTGTTTATCATTTATAACTTAAAATCACTTTAACCTTGAAACAAATGGTAATGACACCATATGGGAATAAAGAACCTTCTGGAGTAGTGAAATGAACACGATCATGTGTCCTTGAAGTACCAATCCAAAACCACACACTGTAAACGCAATAATTCCCCACCGTGTTTTAATTCTGCTGTTTTTCGCGGATCAGTAAAATCTACGCGAATTTGAATAATTCCGTATACGTGCTCAATGCAATGAAGATTCGTGCATTTATTATCGAGAAAATGTGCCTGACATATCAACAGTATTTAAATTATACTACGTGTCATTTAATAGTGTACATACAAAATAAAATAGAAGTACGCAACTGTCATACGGATTATTTGGATGCAACACATCAGCAACACGTTAACTTAGGTCTTTTTATGTAAATATGTGGTACACGTTATCATTTCTACCAATCAGAATTGTCTTCTCCGTCAATCCATGTACTTACACTTCTTAAACACGCATGATTATGAAATCAAAATTTACATTTTGTACTTTTCCAAATCTACATTACAGTCCTCTTTACTGTGTTTACTTCTTATCTCATTTGGAATAATGGGTCTAAGCCACCACAGATTTAGAAACTACTAATGTCTGATGACCTAATTTACATATTTTGATATAATTTGCATAACTAATGAGGTAAAATAAATAAACACACACTTGGAATGTAGAATTCACGACATTAGTCTGTACATATGACATATTACATATCATTAATCCACTGATTACATTGCTATTTGAACGCGCTATATTTAATGAACGATAGATTGTTTGTTTATGTAAATTAGCATTTTCAGTAATTATAGAAATTCTGAATAATATATGGAAGCACTAACATAACTAATTTGTCGGAAATATTCACGCATGTTTTGTATAAATATTAGCTCATGCTAATACAATTTGATTTGAATTATAAAGATTAATATTTTATTCAAAAATTCGAAAATTATTAATCTATTGAAGTGTTTTCACGTCAAAAGTTCAAAAATAATTTTGAATTTTTTTGAGATAAAAAAATGTTTTTCTTTCGAAAATGAATTTTATTTTAAGAATCACAAAAGTAAGTCTCGACAATCCTCAGTTGAACTTTCTAAATTGTATTATTTTACCGATTATTGTAATTGTTATCATGTGCGACCCTTTCCTCCTCCTCCCCAAACCCGACTTTGATTCGAAAGACAGAATATTACTCGTAGTGGTTTAAACTAATGGGAATGGTTGTAGACAAAACGGATGAACAATCCTCTGCAGATCGAACGTCGTTTCCTTTTTTATAACTCACAATTACTCTAACAGACAATGATGTATTAAGTAAATGGGTTTCATCGTCAAACGCACTCTGTCAGCGCCTACTGGGAAATTATTTCCATTACAATACGAGCTGAGAACATGAACAAATTGCTATATCACCTTGTCGCAGTTTCCATCCATCGTTAAATATCGAACAACTGCACCCACCACTTCAAATGTACCGTTGATGACCGATAATACGGGGATAGCGTAAAGTGTTCGCATAAGATATATTATTCTACTACACCCCTGGGAGTCAGATATGTTATAGGTATGGCCGTAGAACAGTTTTTGTTTCTATTTTGATGTGTGGAAATATCCTAAGTCCGCCATTATATATCAACTGGAGATAACGAGTCAATAAGTTCACAGCTGGGCATTCTTCTATATCGCCATATCGTGTTTTAATCTACCGAAGCGAATTTGCGATTTCTTTTTAAAGCACACTTTAGTATTCAAAGAATTTGGATTTGCTCAATTGTGTACGATGCTTTATATTTTTTGTTTTATTTTAGAGGAAAGTATAAGAGCGACATATGCATTACGTAATCAGCGTTTGAAACGTTCATGTTAATGGTAACTGCATACTTGAATTTTTAGAACATCGTGATGTCTGAGCAATGAACAAATTAATAGTGTTGTTACTACTACAGGCAAATGCTCGAAAAATCTGCGATGGCCGAATGTTATATATGTCCGAGCCTGGTTTCAGGTTGGTGTTCTCAACGATTGATTACACTTATATCTCGTTGTCATTAAGCGCAGTTCACGCACCACAAAATACCGTTGATGTCATACATTGCCAAATTATACCATTAATATAGAAATCGTCATTGCTTTTAACGCTTATTGCCTCGGCCACATGATGTACAAGTTATCAGAAAGACATTGGATATGCCGTACACGCTAACGCCAGTGAACGGAAAATACACGATAATTCTCGAGCAATTAGTTCACAATACCTTACTTTGCATGAAATCCTCAGACTGAAAGTTCCGGAACAGATACAAATCAGAACTGACGTGTTGTTTTTCCAGGAAATGGTGCCGATAATGACCCACCAATTTAACTCTCGCTTGACCGAGACACGTGATAACAGCAGCGTGCATTGTTGATTTCAATAGCAAATATATTTATCAGTTCGCTAAACAAATGCTTGTCAGTGTTAATATTACTGTTGAAGTCAATGATTTGCGGTTGCCATGGTAATTTGACACTTCATTTCATCTCTTATGAATTTAAATACATTTAACCCCTACCTTACTCTCACAGCAACCCGCGCTGCATATGTATCACAGCGTGAACTTTCTTAGTTTAACTTTTCTGACTACCACGCTGTCTTTGATGGGACAATGTGCAAGTGTCTCTGCTTACAGGGACGAGCCCAAATGTGTCTGTAATTACGCTTTGACTGAACACCATACCAAGAGGTGGGTAAAGGCACTTTACACCTTACTCACCGTACAGAATATACCTCTATAGTATAATTATAATCAGTAAGTTGAGCATGCGCATTCCAATATTCAATATAACTAAACATGCGGTGCTGACACTATGTACGTAAAAACTTACATATATACAGGTACAAATAAAGGTTTACACCTATCACATGATTGTCTACATGCTTCGTAACTATTGACATTACGTAGAAAAATCGATTATTGTCATGCCGAGATTGTTATCAAAAGCAGTGATGTTGATGGCTGTTTATATATCATATTTAATACACTTTTGTCAAATAAAAAAACCTATTACGTTTTGCGATTACATTATATATATATATATATATATATATATATATATATATATATATATATATATATATATATATATATATATATATATATATATATATATATATATATATATATATATATATATATATATATATATATATATATATATATATATATATATATATATATATATATATATATATATATATATCAGTATCGATAGAAACATTATCAGTTTATTTTCTGATAGCAAACACAGTAGGCACCGCCATCATCAAACTCATAAAATAGCGTTTATGCGTTTGCTTTTGTCGATAATATGAACTGTTATTACCATACAGTGAACTAATGTTGAAATAGACATACACATAGAAATACACCGTCAGATACTTGATGTACAATAGTGCAAAGCTGCTCGTTTCAAAACGGATAACTGTCGGAATCATTCATAAGTTATGTGTAGTATCTTACACTTCAGTTCGTATAAACTTGAAAACTGTACCCAAGGAGTCCTGTCTTGACCGTGACTCAAGTTGTAAGCATCGTTTACAGTTCAGGGTTATGACAATTTTAATATGGAGACGAAAGCGTTGCATATGACGTCATATTAATATCGTCAATAATACATTATTCGACGGCATTCTTTTCCTTTTGCTTATATAAAGTGCTGTTTTGTTCATATTTACGTTGTGGATGACGTAATGTAAGAGGGTTTATGTTAAATGCAGTTGCATGTGGAGATAATTATGACGTCACATTTCGCTACGTATATCGTATGAACATGCTGTACATACTTATGATACCGAGCCACGGGAACGAAATGCCTGTCTAGAAAATGGGTCAGTACCAATCTAAAGAACGAGTTCAATTTGCGTGAAGATTAACAAAGTTGGTCGTCAATTATATTTTTATTAACCTACACAATAGAAATTCAACGTGTTATACATTGTTTTAATCGATTGTATAAATGTCTTGGCATTGGGAAATCAAAAGAATAAAAAAACAGCGACGTGGAAATTAAAGGTTACATCATCCATGAACATTTGCGTGTTGTCTGTTCTCTCCGGTTAAACCGAGTGAACGACCCAGTATTACATTCAAATATATGAAGTAAATAATGCACTGCTATGCCATTTCATTATTACGTATAGTTACCTTGGCAACAGCTATTTGATTCTATGAGTAATCGTACGATTAAATAAAGTAATACTGACCTTCAGTGTGAATTAAATAAATATACACATGTATCACATAGATTTGATCTGTCGGCGCCGATGCATGGAGACGAATAATTTTATTTTATTTTTTTCATTTACATTCGAATCACAAACATTACTGATAAACTAGAGCCACGTGTGAGTGTAGTAAACAGGAAACATGATGTGAGCCATGGATTCAAACGCTCGACCGTGATATCCGTTTTTTCTAGTGAAGACTAGTAGTCAAAACAGAAGTTCGTGAGAAAGTAGCGAGAAATCGGAACATTACGCTGTTTTAACCGGATAGCACGCAGTGATCCCGAACCAAACGGGGACTCGAAGCTTTGTTTTGTTTTGATAACTTTGTTTATGAATCCCAACATTTTCAGGTTGCCCCGGATTATTGCACTTAGTCAACATATTCGACTGGGATCATTTTCTAAAATGTACTTTTTCTGCCAGTTGTAAATACGAGATGACTTTAAGTCATCTTGCGTATATTGTTTGACGTGTTAATCAAACTTTACACATGTGATATCGAGTATTAGTCCATCGCTTTCTTACAATTGATCATGACGGCGTCATTTTCACAAAGGTTATTTGTCGTTATGGGTTTTCGAAACATGTAATTTCGGTATTTGTTTTTTTTTTGTCCCCCAAATCGCTCGTAGGCATTTGAAAAAAAATGAAAAGTGCTTCGGGCGTTCAGGGAACCACAGTCGGTTTTGATGGAATGTGGTTTAACACATACTGACGCCACATTCATATACAAATGTTATATTGGTGCATGCCAATTTGCAAGTAACAGTTCACCTACAGTTATTGTATTGGCTGCGTGTGTAATTTCGTTCCATCTTTAGTAGTCAAACATGCGCATGTACTAATAGCGATGTTACCCCCCCCCCTACTGGATCCGGAATGCCTGCTATGTGCAGGACAATGGCGATTTCGTAATTAGACGGGGGTCGTTACCTTTCCTTCACCGATTATCAACAATATGCAGTTTTGGAAAGATCAAATGCAATTATGCATTACAGGAAATTCAGGTTGTTGAACAAAAAGGGAATAATCGCAAAATATCAAAACAACATTGACAGGCACACAAAGAAAATAATATTTTATAATGTCATTCCTGCATCCGTACGTACATTTAACGTTGTGGGTGCCCTTTTATGTAGAGTATATTTTTTAGGGATATACACCCGTTGAATATGCAAATTCTCTGGTCAATCGGAGTACACATTTTGCTAGTTTCACAATGTTCTCTGTTGGTGATCGTGGAAAAAAAAATAGCGCAGTTCACCCTTTGAATACATTAGTCACGTTCACGGCATCATTCAAAAACAACTTGAATTACGAAAATAAATCACTCAATTAATAAGATAGTGACGGTACAATGTCGTCTGTTTGTAAATTGCTTGACACTTGCTGCAAGTTATCCAATTACTCTTACTTTAATCGCTTTACGACGAGTTGGTCAAAAGGTCACAACTGGAAAACATAGAAAAATTACCAAAGCCTTGCCTGTGTTTGAATTTTTGGAGCTGAGCAATATTTTACATATGATGTTAAACATACTTTTGGAAACGTGTACTTTAGTTGTGTTCCATAAATTCTACTAAATTATAAGTATTGCTAAGGATGAAATCTGTGATGGTTAATACTACATAGTTTTCTCAGCCAATTGCAAACAAGTTTAGTCATTTTATTAACATGAATAAAATTTAAAGTTTCATTTAGTTGCAAGCATTTGGCTTAATTGTATTTAGGGATATTATTGAATTTAATGGTCAAAACTTTCTACTTTCACTCATACTAACATATAAACACATGCTAAATGATTGTAGATTCTAAAATGTGCTAACATTAAATTCGAAATCATTCAATGGAGAAGTGGTCGTTATTCCTGTGACCCAGAACGTAAAGGAATAAAGAGAACATTTGATGAAACCAATACTTTTACCAGAGGCTAACTACGTAGACTTCCGTTACAGTAACGCCTATTAGTAAGAAAAATCTGCCTGTTTGCGGATTACGTTACAAAGATTTTTCCTTGTTAAATAATAGCCACAGGAATGATTGTTGCCATTATGTTATTAGTGGGTCAAATCTTGTTGCAATATCCTGGTGCGTTTTAATATTGTGGTGTCATCGAAGGGTGTCAACTCATGAACTCTACGAGGTAAGCGACAATGGCGTATGCACTGCGCATAGCAGTGCGGCTTCGTAATTACCCACACGGCGACAATTAGGTTGCAGTTAGAGTTGCTAATGCGTAATACCAGATCGATATCGCCAATTATTTCTGGAATGAAAGTTAAAGGTTAAGGAAGTGGTGTATAATTGGTGTATGTTTCCGAAATGTTTAGAGGTAATCACTAAACCTCACCGGTATGGAAATCTTCTACTGGTGTGGGATTTTTAAGATGTACGTACGTGTGTATATGTGTGTTACTTGTGAGTATGTGTATGTGTGTTACGTGTGTGCTATGATGAAAATACTTACCTGTATGTCTTATGAACTATTTCTGTGTGTCCGTGTTCATATTGAATTGAAAGAAAACGCGCCGCTGCAACTAGTTCTGCGCAGCGTTGTACAAACGTGATTATTGTTTCAAAATGTGTCGCTTCATTAGAGAAGATTTGTATCGTGGGTGTTTCGTTAGAAGGGAACTGTCGACTGAAAGAATGAACACGCTTAGCTTAAAATTGCCAATTGATTAGGAATTATTTTTCAATTATTTTTAATTATCTAACATCAGATTGATTTGTTTTCGACTAAAATCCTCATACGGTCAAAACAGTAAAGTTATAATTAGACCTATTCCAATTATTACGACTGTGTGAGGAGTCGCTGTCATTTGAATCCACCATTTTCATCATCATGAACGCGATAAAAAAAATAAGTTAAAATTGTGAATTGGAGGTAATTTGATATTAAACAAAAAAAAGGATACCGGCTTTTTTTTGACACCTTGTATCTCTCCGCTCCAGCGAGTACCTTGTAATGCAAAGATTACCTTTCAGATACGTATTTCACCAGCATTGACCGTTTCGCTCGTTGCCATGGTGAGTACACAAAATGGCAAATTCACGGAAATTATAGCTTATCCTTCCGCCAACTTTTAATTAAAAAGTTATAGTAATTGTTTGTGTGACTCGACTTGAAGATTTATTTGGTCGTTAGGGTCGGAGTGAGTGTTGCTACAATGACCGTGTTTTATTTTTCTGCCGAATTCACGGATGCGGAAAGGTGAACAAATTAACCATCGGGTAAACCCCACAGAACAAGCTGACGCGAAAAAGAATTACATTAGTAAGTTATCTACATTTGGCCCTCGTATATTGTTCATGATATTTTCCGTCAATGTTTTATCAGATCGAAGGAAAC
The DNA here is from genome assembly GCF_978046115.1 of Saccoglossus kowalevskii. NCBI lineage: Eukaryota > Metazoa > Hemichordata > Enteropneusta > Harrimaniidae > Saccoglossus > Saccoglossus kowalevskii. The sequence goes on along the minus strand of NC_140658.1, from coordinate 10,306,572 downwards.
CGCGAAATGTGTACTAGTGTTTTATACAAAACTGTAAAAAGAAACGTTATTGTGGACTGGGGTGGAGGCCAGGTGCGTGAATTTTAAAATAATGTACACAGATCATGTACCTCCAAATCCGAAATCAATTTTGCTGATGCACTGTTTGTCAGGCAAATTGCTGACATGCACGGCATTGCGTGTATATGGTCGTTGATACGTACCAAAATCTCCGGTAATCTCCCTGGCGTCCTAACACGAACCAAAAATGCATTACAGGAGCGATAACGCCATCTCATCAAAACAAAACAAATACACATTTATACAAAACTGCGATGATTTTCTTTATTAATTAGAATTAGTTAAAAGGAGATGCGTATGCTTAAATGTAGGCTATTTTGTTTACGGTCAATTTCAAAAAAATAATTCGTTCATTATAAAAAAAAAAGATTAGTGATGTCTACATGACATTAATGAAAACAAAATAAAACACAATTTGTTGCTTTATGCGATAGTTAATCGAAACCTTGGCCAATTCGAGCGTGATCTTGTGCGTATTACAGCGATCTCCATAAATCAATAACTAGAAGATTAAAACAAAATCCGGTCACCGATCTTTTTTTTTTTAAATAATTCAGTAGACTGTACTGCGTTTGTGTTTGGAGATAAGCACTGTGAACGTATTTGATCGCTAGAATGCCAATCAAAAATGGTTATAGCTTAAATTTGTTTGTCACCTTACCATTATAACTATTGTGTATTTTGGACGTAAAAAAACACATACACTGGCACGTCCGACCGAAATTTTATTGTCAGTTGATTACGTTGAGCAACACACAGTAATGCTTTCGGTTGGCACTGTGAATACACATAGCACAAGAAGGAGAAGGTGCGAAGTTATCAAACAAAAATACAATAAAATAAAAACATCTACACAGCAGAATTCGTCTGTGTACCTCGATCAATTATGCTAATATTATCAATACCGTATGCGTATGCGTCAAACGGGATATTGCGTCACGGAATATATATATATATATATATATATATATATATATATATATATATATATATATATATATATATATAGTGTAGGAGTGTAGGCTTGAAGTGGAATGATGTGCGAACGTTAAGACAAGACACGATGATACATTTGCTTATTTGCCTGGCACTTAGTTTCGATCCTAACGATTATGTACCTTCCGTGACCGGACAAGTAACTCGAATGTGTCCAGGGACAATCAGCTCCGGGGAGCTTCCCAATACAAGAGATCATGATGTCCATATTACATTATGAAACAAATGAATAACTAGGTTGTATTACAATTCTGCTGTGACAGTCGCTGCGTCGTAATCACGTGACAGTTATGGTTGATGAAATATCCGTATTGACTTTGCGAAATGTGTATGCCATAACAAGCTGCGAAATGCGTTTTAGTGTCTTAGCTATAAACATGATGCTCGGCGTGAAAAAAGTGAAATTCCAGAACATCGATACTTTGCCACTTTTTTGTTGTCACGTTAGTTGCACGCCCATCTCCCGGGAAACATACACACACAAACACAGTGACGTCAAAATGTTTAAATCTCCGTGCCTCCATTAATTATCACGTCCTGGCCACTTAGTTCCCCCCGTTAGGAGACTAAATGTATTATCAATGTCATCAAAACTACTTTAGGAATAAACTAAAGTCTCTCCCTAGACAGTGTCTCGCATTTATCAATGAAAGGAATAGCCATCCCTTCAGCAATGACGGCAATCACTTCTGCTTGAAGTGTGTAGTTGCCAACAAATTCTAATGTATTGAACGCCAAGAATTGTATATCTGACATGTTCCCTTGGGCACGCAATGTGTTTTTTTCATTTCTAAAGTATTTGTATCTCGAGTTCATTGCAATCATTGCCATTTTGCCCTAATTACTGAGTGTTAATGGCACTGTTGGTGTTATATACATTTGCTGCGACCTTGGATCGAATCGCGGCAAGTCTGATACGAAATGAGAGTACCTAAGTATGGAGCACTTTTCTCGATCTCAAATATGCATCTCAGCTTATATATTGAACAGTTAAAGAAAGGTTGCCTTGCCAACTACCGACATATTATGAATATTCAAGTTATTAAATAGAGCATCAATAAATAATGGGGGAGTAGATTATCCTAGACCTATATTGCATTTACGTAATTGCAATTCATAGCCCTCGTGTACAGTTTTCAGACCCCCCCCCCCCCCCCCCGCCGCTTATCTCTGCGGCACACTGTTAAAATGTCACAATCGTGAGAGATATATGACGCGTCAAAACGCGTTACCTGGGATTCGAACGCGTGTTGCTTCACAAACCGCGTACTTGTGATGCTGTAAAGGAGGCGCGGATGACATACTCGCATCAGTAAAATTGGGAACTTTGCTGAGATTATTTCTTTCGAATGACTGCCTGAAAGTCTGAAACTAGAATTATGTACCGCGGGTGCATGTAAAATACAACAATATGAAATTTAACATGAAGTCTGAAGTAGTGCTTAACACTATGGAGGAGAACACAGAGTCGTTGTTTTAATTGAAATAAGTTCAGATACCCGTTTCCTTTTATTTGCTCTTTTTTTTTTTGATTGATGGAATATTGAGCCCAGAATTTGTAACCATTTATACGCGTTCATGGTGCTCAACAACTTCGTTCAGCATCATGTCCGTGAGATTTAAATACGGTAGTGAGTCGTTAAACGTAGATCCCTCGGAGCAGCGTCATTGTTAGAAGTAGAACAAAGGTATTGGTAATACACTGATACATCACTGACGTTATGAAATGATTGGCAGTGAAATTCAGATTACGATTTTAGGTCTTAATGGGGTCGCTTCGACTGGCCCAACCTGATGGTAAATTAATAAGAAAATACCTACACAGTTGACAATTTTAATAACAATTTCTGAGAGTCATAACCCAAAAGGCTCGTTTATTATGTTTTTCATAATCGTTTTGATTAATATTCATATCGTTTTGACGATTTTTTTTTTCAATTGATCAAATGACACTTGTTAGGATTGGAAGCATCAACATGTTCACTCGACACGCCATTGTATAGTATACAACAACTAGTGTAACCTGTGTTCGCGTTTAGTTTTTTTCTCAAATGATTATTATAGTATTACTGGTAATATATCCAACTTCACCCGGGGGAGTTGTCACCTGCGCATGTGGCAGATGACCAGAGCGTGACGATGTCTTCAAAAAAGCGTCTTCCCATGAGCCTTTGCGTTTTAACGGTGCGTTGTTAGGACTCGATTCCCGCGCTTGCCGCAGACGACGACCTTTCCGTTTTGAGAACGTAAGTGTCTACGGAATACAAGGAACGTCAATTTTTCACAGAAACTCCAGCGGAAAAATTCACTTGCTAGGTTTACAGAGGAAAACCCACTCGGTTTAATTGCTACCGTTCATTTCACCTTTCTTTTCAGTCGCGCCCTCCAGCGACAGAGTGATTTCCGTGACGTCACAATGATATAGAAATGTCGTTTAACGAGTATGAGTGTATAATTTGTCATTTAAAATGTAACAATGCCGGACACAGGTCATGACAATATCTACGCTCACAACGGTGTCCTGTGCACTCATTTGCATCACATGGCATATTTCATTTTCTGATAAAATATTTTCAGGCAATTACATTCAAGTAGACTATGTTAGCGCAACATGTACTCACTAAGTTTTCTATAATTTTGGCTTTGACCTTCAATTTGGCAATGTTACGAAAGCACAGTCACATGACACCTTCGAATTGCATGCGTACAAAAAAGACATGTTGACGTGTTGTATACGTCGCGTGTAACCAACGCAACGCGGCGCGATGACTGAGCCCGGGCGACTGAGGCCCACACCTTTGCAGGACTCATACAGGTCTATATTGAAGTACGAGGTGGCTTTAATACAACTGCCGAAAATGTCTCGATCGGCCAATGCCGTCGACAATATCTTGGGCTTAAACTTAATTATCTTTGCAACGCATTTCCTCGAGCTCGAGAATTATCCGACACATAACAAATGTTCGAACTCGTGAATATTTACATCAAAAGAGGGCGCCCTTCAAGGTCGAACCACATATTAATAGTCTGTCATTCGTTGGCTGTTGATCGTAGCAATGGAACTTGATTTCTGTTTAAAATTCCCACTGTGAACTGTAAGCAGTATCCACATTGACGCCATAGACTTGGTAAATGACCTTTCGATGATATTGTTGATAGGTTTAGTCCAAAAGTGTGATAAGCAAACCCGGACAGCGGAAATTGAGAACGAATTTGAAAAAAAAAATGCGCATATCTTTATTAATGTCCATGTATTTTGAAATTGATCAAGTATTTGGTCCAGTGAACACTCATTATCGCCCACGTCATTGAAACAACGCCAATTTATTTTGGATGAAGCCTCAAATTCATTTCCATGCCAACATAGCTCAGTGTCGCTTTCGTCGTCGTTCTTTTTAATTTTATTGTATTAAGGTAGCGAGAAGGGAAATTTTCACTTTTTTCTTGATTTTTCAAAAATTGATAAAACGGTTACTTTAGACCTTGATACATCACCCCAGGTTTACAAAAGATCGAAATTGCGAAATAACGTTGCTCAAATTAGTGTTTTAAAACACTAGCAGAAAAGACTACAACTGCCGTTTCGTGGATATTTGCATAGTGTTTATCTTTTGAAGGAATTAAATGATAAAATCTTATCTGTATACTCTGTTGTTGACGATTCTGATATAACGGGTGATAAGCTTCCAGTTGCAAACAATGCGTGTTTATCTAACGTCCATTGTCAGCATTATTGTCAGTCGAGACTTCGTCGGAGAAACATGGTCATACAGTACTCATTTCGCCCAACCTTCCGCTTTTACATCGACCGCTTATCGCTTAATTTCCGACCACGCGGTCTTGTCCGACCGGAAACCGACCGCATTTTAATCGCGTTTTTTTTTTTCGCTCTCTCGCTCGCTTATTGAAAACATTGACCGCTCGCCCAAACACTGAAAACTGGCACATGGGTGGTCGAAATGGTGGTTTTGATAGTGAAGTGTGAACATACAACTAGTATTAACTATTATTACATTCTGAACGACACTTCAAATCTAATAGCTGTATTACACTTGTATCGTGAAAGCAACTGAACTGGGACCTCTTGTTACGTGTTTTGGGTGCTTGTTCTAGATATAATATTTTTATTTTAATGAGACAGTTACGTGAAAAAAGCCTAGGAAACTCCTTTTGACAGAGCAGAGAAACGAGGAAATGTTAGTGATTAATTCCAAAAATAACGATATCGAATCCACATCGGTCCACGTCTGGTAAAATTTGACATTCAATTTTTAAAATTAAGTCACGATCATTGAATGAGCTCGGTCTATACTGTATACGTACCGCAAAAGTGTTCCCACAAAAAATATTTTCGACTAAAAACGGCCACATGCCCTGAAAAAATCGAACAGAGCTTGACATGTATGAATAATTTATTGGGCTTAAAAGAAAAACGTGTCAAATTTAGTTATAGCCATAACTATTTGGTGGCCAGTCGATAAACAATTCAATGTCCTTCAGAGCTGAAAATCATCGACGCTACTCTGGTTTACTTTATTTCACAACTTGCAGAGAAAACTGATTCGCGTGAGCTCTAATGTATCTTAGCCTAGTATTTTCTTTTTGAACTAAGGTCAAATTCCATCAGTTTGTCAAAATATATGTTTTTCAGCGAATAATTTTGAAGCCTGTCACAGCACAAACAACTATGTGAATCACAGAACCATATTTGTCCGTATTATCAACAGGACTTTGCAAAATAACCACACCCACCTTTTCAATCTTTTTTAGCGCGGAAGTTGCCAACAAATGTAAAAAAAATCATGAATTTCATGGATTCGAATAAAATAAAGCAAGCGATTGATAAGGATGATTATTAATATTTTCCCCGATGCTCTTCGAATTTTTATTTTTTTTATTTCAAGGTAAGAAATGGCTAGTTGAAGTTGCATCGTCTTCAATGCGGTTGTTTCACCGCGAAAAACTCTAGCTCTGTTTTGGGCATGGTTTAGTTTTGCGATGTAAAATAAAATATATATTAAAATAATAATACTTGATTAATTATTTGGGGTTTCAGCCCACAAATTACGGACATGATCTCCATGAATTACGGTCAATGTTTGTCTTCTCTCGGCTGATTGTCACGGTGTTGATCGACGCCCTTCCTAAACTCAGTATGGAGAAACCAATGGGGATCGACATTCCAAACAAACAATCGAAATTATCAACGAAAGACGAGATTTTTCTAGATATTTACAAACATACTGTCATGACAAACATATGTAAAATTAACAAATACACAAAGAGGTGTAATATTAGGTTTTATTTTAGGCTTAGAAATATTTTCTTTCACTCTGCCCATGCATGTAACTGCCATTTAGCTTTACGGTCCTTCAGCATCGGGGGAAAACAACAATAATTATACAAAACACATTGCGAAGACTCAACAATCAGGAAAGAAACCCCAGACAACCATGTCGTACTTGTGTTGAAATACATTTTGTATTTCACGTCAGAATATTGTTTAAAATAAAATATTCAGTCCACGCCAAATCGAGGTCAAAGGGTCAGGTTGCGTGCATATAATTATATATAGTTAAAACAAAAAGTATTTGAACTTTTGTCAGCTGTTCAACATCTATAAAAACCAGAAAGACAATTATAAGACAATGTGAACCTCGGAAATTATTCTGTTAGTCCGAATTTTAAATGCGCGCGCGCGAGCGAGCAGGTGGGCGGTGATATTTCGGGGTTTGCGCGGTCGAAAAAAAAGCGGAAATTGTCCGGTTGAATTCAACAAGCGGTCGCAAAAGCGAGAGAAAAAAGGTGATTGGAAAGCGGAAGCGGGCGGGAGGTTGTGCGAAAGGAGTACTGTAACTTTGCACAACTTCATCATTGAACTTTCTTTTAAATCGTTTTATTTTCCAAGTCAATATTCTATTTTACTAATACATTTTTTTTTCTAACGCAATGGCGAAGAAAAGAAAGAAAGCGTTGACAGACGAGGCAAAGAAAAATCTGCCACTCAGTGTCGCATTCTGACACAGCAATTTTTTTTCAAACATCGGCCATTTTGTTTCACCATGAAAACCGTTTTATTAGATGTCTTATCTGAGTCACTTGAAGGATTAGCTTGTTTGTAAACTGTCAGCGTGTACAGTGGGACAGTAATGTTTGTCAGAGGATTATCCCTCGTTGTTCGTTTGCATAACAATGGAAAACCCGAACGTTCCTGCAGTACGGACTCAAATGCCAGCAGTTTTCTTCATTTTTCACGCTCGAGCTTGAAATTATTCATTATCTGACACTCTTTATGAGTTCTATGATATCAGTGGTTATAATGTTTGGCCATTTTTAGTGTATATTTATAATAATGCAGCAAATCTACAGTGTTTTATTAACCAAAACTGTTTTTCGCGTTTTTCTCGAGTTGAAGTTTTGATCGAGAACGACTCATTGGGACCGCCGCCAAATGAAGTGCGTTCGGACTAGGACATTCAAACTCGCAGTTATCGTTCAAAAGATAATGATGGTGCGAAATATGTCTGGGTTTTTAAAGAAAATGCTTTGTCACAGAATAATAGTCTGTTAAAGGTGCCAAGTATGAAATAATTTGGGGACAAAAAAACAAACCTGCATAGAAATCGGAATAATAGGTCTTTTGATTATCGGAGACGCATTTCAATGGACTTGATTACGGACAATGCATAACTTAAATTTCACCAGGAAATTCCGCAGTGTGCTCTCGCAATCGCGTACTTAGTCATTTTTACAAGGTTCGCCATTTTTGATGTCACGTGATAATTATGTAAACAATGTCTGTCCAGTTTGTGCGAACTTGCACCTCTATACTTAGTCTTTTGATATATATAATCTAAATTACTGTTCTGAACGAGACAACAGACAGAGAATGTTTTATTTAAAAACGTCACAAAACCTTCTCGCTACCTTAATGGAATTCTACCTGAAATAGCAATGAAGTGGTGGTTTGAATATGAACATTAATTCAGCTAACTGCCATCGATATTATCATAACATTTTCGATACGTGCGCATTGTAGATACTGGGTGTTTAAACAATTTTTTTTAATATTTTTTGATCCATGTAATAGAGAGATAAAATTACCGTTGCGTTACCAGATGGTTAAACACATGATTGAATATCTCATATGTGGTCACGTGGTACCACACACATCATTTTAGCATAAGTATGACATTCATTAAAAACGTTTGAAAAAATACGCAACGCACGCGTCTTCTAATATCGCCTTGTCAAGTCTAGGCAATACTGAAAAGGCTGTACGTCCGAAATACAGCGAATATTCAGTAATCCTGTTTATAATTCATTGAACAAATATAACACATTCGCAGCGATTAACAAGTGATTCAAAACACAATTCGAAGAAAAACAATTTGGCAGTGGCAAAGGGATCATATGTTCACTTTCACATCTTCAAGGTAACAGCAACGTCTATCCAAGTGATTATATTACCCGATGTGTGATTACACCTTGTTGTTTTCAGTATGAAATCTTGATTAGTACGACCAGAACTTTGAATGGGTCGACACATAACCTAATGTAAGCGAATTTATTATTGATTGTCATACTTTAATTTATTTCTTTGTAGATTAGGTTATATTAAATCTAACCACCCAGGTTTATGCAAGTGTATCGAACAAACAACACATTTATGACATTGCTTGACAAATTACGTTCGGAAATGAAAACGAGAATTCGTTAATAATTTACCGATAAGTAATCATAGTTCATTGTAGTTGAACGGATATATTGTCTTTGCCACGGAAATCAATGGCGGAGACGCATTGCACTCCTGTTCTTGAAAATTAATTTGACAGAAAGCTGCCACTACACCACAACGTGCTTATGGTTATTTAATGGACGAGGTAGCAATATGTCGAATGTACCAGATGATACACTATTGTGCAAGGTGGGACGAGGGGGTGTTCTCAGCAGCAGGTGTTCTCGTCATCGTAGGATAACACGCCCACGTGAAATATACATGTATTAATTGAGCAAGGGGCGGTGATGAGCATTCGGTGTTTACACACATGGCCACTTGCGTCAGAATTTGCCTGCAGTAGTAATACGATATCGCCGAATGCAACAAGCATGCTAAGTATCGGTTGACGGAAGAGTTAAGATCAAATATTATTTTTATACTCGCATTGTAAGAGTCTATGCACGATGAATAAAGTAAATGTCTGATTCCTCTGACGTCAAGGATTTAAAAAAAATCAATATCATTGAAAACATTTTAAAAAAAAAGCAGATTACGTTCGCACGAACTGAAAATAACCCATTTCATCGTATACCACATTTACCATATTTTTCTTGTGAATTATTCGGTGCTTAAGTGTTTACAATAGTTTAGTTGAAGTTAAACCTTACGGAAAATCTATATATATAAGCAGCAACCGACATATATGAATACATAGACAATTTGTCTAAATTTCATCATTTTTTACATTAAACCAGTTTATAAATATGGCGTAAAAAGCACGGGGATCTTCGAACTATTTTTTCGAGAAAATGTTGGCTGAAAATACAGAAAGTTTCTCGCACTGTATGCATGTCGGGCATCTTTTTTGTTGTCTTGAACTATTTTCATAAATAGTTTTAAAATTAAATTATCATGGAGTCCCATTGCGTACTACTTGGGCCCAGAATTTTTTCGATGTTTACAGTAACACCACGCAAGATAATGTTAACTATTGATAAGTGGGTGGTTATATACCATTTTAAGCACTAATTATTGCTAAATGATTTCCACTAACTTTCTCAGGTTTTGTGTAAACACTTCTGTCGTAATTCGTTAATTACCAGAAAGACGAACAATCAATCACAAATATGAAGACGGTACAATAACAAACTACAGATAAATCAATAGAAGGGAAATAACATGAAGCACAGAGGGTAGTAAAATGATGCACATGGGCAGTATCCTAAAACACAGGGGCAGTATCGTGGGGCATTGAGAGAAGTAACACAGAGGGAAGTATTACGACGCACATAGAGCAGCTTTATGAGACATTGAGGGAGTGTCATAAATCACGGTGGTAGTATCGCGAAGTGCAGAGGTATACCGTGATGCACGGGAGCAGTAACGCGAAGCTCAATGGGTAGTATCATAAACCACAGTGGATACTATTCTAAAACGCAAAGAAAAGTATCATGAAACACAGACAGCTGTATCTTTGAGTACAAAGGGTAATATTGTGAAAAACAAAAAGCAGTATAATAAGAAGCACAAAGGAAAATATCACGAAGTGCATGGAACAATATAATGAAGTTCAAAGGACAGTATAAGAAACACAGAGGGCACTATCGGGAAGCACAAATAGCTGTAATGTGAAACATAGAGGACATTATCACGAAGAGCAGAGGCATAATCATGAAACAAAAAAGAAAGTATTATAACACACAGATGACAGTATCGTGAGGAATGGGGATAGTGTCATTAAACTCGCGTCATGTTATTTCTATTCATATACTCGATTGCTGGCGCAACCACAGTCACCCATATCAAACGAGGTATCAAGCGCCAACTTACTACGGATCTAGATCTGAAAATAATCACGTGGTCTTTCACTCGATCGAACTTTCAACTCCTGAATAGATTAATACTCCTAACAAATTTGGCATTTGTGGAATATTTCCTTTCTCGTATTTGCGTAAAACGTATTTAAGCCTGGTTGAAATTAGCACTGAATATTTTCGCTAGAAAATGACGTTTCGAAACCGAGTTATTGGCTGCAATTATCATGCTCTTTGTTTGATATGAAAGACACATTATTGAGATCCAAATACAAAACAATTCGATACTGTTGACACAAATTCACTTGAGTCACACTCAAATATAAAATAACAAATACAAGAAATACAGTCATAAATTGATGAGCGGGGGGGGCATTATTATTTATTTGGATAGCGATCATTTTCACTTAAAGTTATATAATTACAATTTTGAACTTGAAACTAATTTTTATTTTTTTCAAATTCCAGAAAAAAAAATGTATGTAGTAGAATAACTAGAAATTTGTGAAGAACAAATAAATAATATTGTGTGACCAAGAATTACATTTTTCTGGTCAATTAGTTTCTATAAATTCGATTCGTGTAGGATGGTTCTATTATTTATTGCGCTCACGTTTTCCATCGACGAGCCACAATACTCAATTTGAACACTCCGCCTGCTCGCTTTTTATAATGAATGATAGTTGTCTTTTGTGGCAATTAACAGCCTTAGAAGCTTGACAAAATAACAAGAGTAATAGCATAACACTGATGATACAGGCGGAAGCATCAGGAAATGCAAAGGGCAGTATCGTTCACCACATTGAGCAGTATTACAGAGGAAAATATCAGTAGACATGGAGGAGAGGACAATACGATCATAACAAACAGGTCAGCATCATGGAAGACATGTACAGCGGGCGCTATTTCGAAACTCATAGTACAGTACCACGAGAGGGCAGTGTCACGAATAATACCGCTGTCAGATTCGTGACAGACAGAGGGCAGTATCACGTCCATGTTGCAACATCGCGACATACAAAAGGCAAGAATATAAACCAACGCTACACTAATGATTTTTAAAGCTGAAAATTGATATACAGATTGCTAATATTGATTTGAAACGCGATACATCAGTTAGGTAGATTTTGCAATAATTTATTCTAGTTGCAATAACAAATTATAGTATTTAGTCGCCGGTGGCGCTATTTGTAAGCTGCCATCGAAGTTAGAATCAAATCTAAACATACAGGTGAACTTTAGGTAAACGCGATATTAAATGTAAACATATAAAATAGAAATACACAACAAGTGAAATATATATAGTAAAGATTAAATGTTTCTGAATTGGTATTCATCTCCCCACCATCTCACATTGTTGACATTTTAGAGTCATTGACAGGCCATTCTGTTTTACAAGTCACTCAAATAAAACCGACAGAAAGACGTCATTTCTCTCTATGTTCTTTCCATTACATGGGTTGTCATATTCAAGTTCTATCAAACATGATGCACATTTAATGTTGCAATCCGATGAATTCTGTATGGTTACCATCTTTCAGTGGCAGAAAGTATTATTATTTTCATCTTTCCTGGAAAATGTCCTTGTTGCAGTTAGTGACTGTATGGCGCCCTCATTATATTGCTTTAAGGAAGCAGTCGATGTATTTGTTTTCCCATGGGAAATATCACTTGCGTATTTTGTGGACACACGTTTTTAATTGGATTAATGTGGAACTATCTGCCAAAGAAATATCTCTCAGCTTTTCTTTGACTTAGTGTAATACAAAACACCACCAAATATACTCCAACTCACAACCAAACTACGTTGCTCCTTCTTCTTCAACGCCATGCCGCATGCTATTGTATGTCATAAGATTGTGATTAGACGCAGAAGAGCCCAAGTCTATTTTACGTTCCAGACTGCTGTTAAGATTTTCATTTCTAAAAACAAACACATAAATGATGAAAAGGTGTTTAAATCCGAGGCAATCGAATTGAAACATGGGTACCAATGCTCAAACATGAGCTTAAAATTAGCCTTGAAATGTGTTATGTTTGTGTTACATTTGTACGTGCGCATGCGTTGTTAGACGACCACGCTTTATCACATGCGATAGCCAATGTCAATGTATTTGATAGGTTGTCATAAATACCTATAAACACTGCATCGCCAAAATACATTTCATGAAAGTTTATTTGTACAGCACACACTGCTTGGTAGTATTAATTGTAGTATCTGCTATTGAGGGCGCTGCTCACTATGTGTATAAACTCTGGCGTACCAATGACATGCAAATAATGAGGTAATTGTTATTAATATCCAACATTGTCTCGCCGAAATTGAAGAGATAATCTTGCAACATTCTGCGGCATTTATGTTGGTTTTTCACATTATATATTCGTAGAGAGAATTGAAAAGTATTTGTCATTTTCGTCATGTGTGTTCATGCCATCAGGATATCGAAAATAAAACAAAAATAGGTCATGGAAAATGATCAAATCAGCATTTTTACACTGGATTCTATGGTGAGTTTTATTTATTCATATCGCAACATTTTACTTGGTGTAATGGGACTGAGAAGGTCTTACATTATTGATATGAACCCTACAATTAAACAACAATGACATATAATTCAATTGTCAGTTTCCACTGTGATAATAATTTTAATTACATACACAGAGATGTTTTCTCCCATAATGCATTGCATATGTAGTGTAACGTATTCAGTAGTTAAAATTAAATTCGGCACAAACTACCCTGCCCGTTAAACAACTCAACGATTGTTCTTGTCGTATGAATGGCAATATCTTATATTATTTGTAGCGTTCGCCTTTGAGATGTGTATTAATTGTATTAAATATTGAAAACAATTCAATATGCATTCAATGTTTTCCAAATTGAAAGAACCAAGATTTTTTTAATTAGGAAGACGGGTGGTGCGTTTGTTGTTTAAACGGTTCATACAAATGCGTTAAAACCTTGAATACTAATGACTCACACGCATACAAAAAGTCTCGTTCGTATGTTCGTGCATTGACCTCTCAAGCACTGTCCTGCTAACGTCCGATAACGTTTCAGTATAGGGCAGTGCTCAGTATTATGATTGTTGTTAATGACGCTGTTTTGACGATGTCAACATTAATTCTACACGTGTGTAAGTACTTTAAAAAAACTTACCTTCGCACAGTCCTTAATTACATTGGGAGGCTGGTCGGGTTTTTACCTCATCTGCTATATCTTGGATGTTTTTTCTACTTGTAGAAAATGAACTAGAAGACCATATATATATATATATATATATATATATATATCACTTGAAATTTATTTAATAGCTGAATATTCTGAAACATGCACTGATTCGAACCCAAATACTGCCATCATGTTTCCCTGTACCCTAGTTTTGTATGAACGTTGCTGGAAAATGATTTAATTGAGATCTAGTAAGTCATGGTGTTTCGAGGTTTCACATGAAAACGATGTTTTTGATAGCTGGCAATGGGAAAAGAGTAATGCGGTATTCGTCATCCTAGAATCCCAGTATGAAGAGAGCATACATTAATTGAATTTAAGACGCAAACATATATCCATATTCATAGATGATATAAATTGATATTTTTATTCGGTTTATAAAACTAACGCCAAATTTGACCGGTCGACTACACCAGCGGGTCGTTGATGCTATGAGCGCAAGCTACAAATTGTACACCCCTCGCTATGGTATTGTTAGGTATCACGAGGCGCGGAACAGGACCGAGCCACGTGATGTCGTCTCGCAAGAATGACTCTGATTGTCTTAGAAACACGTTTCTGAACAAGTGATACATTTGGTGATTTACAATTGACACGCCTGAAAATAAAGCCTAAATTCGAAACGCAATAACATTCTCTCGAAGCATATACGCCATCTAAGAAATATTAAAAATGAATCGCTTCATTGATACCGCCTTTAAATGGCGTTCGGTGGAGCCTTCTCGTGGCGATTGTGTTCAATATGACCACTGAGCAACTATGGATGATCCAAACGACTTGCATGCAGTCGACAAAACTTTGAAGGGGTTATCGCACGGTTAAATAATTAAAATACTTACAGTCGTGAAGTCGGTTATCGAACTTTTTGCAAGCCCATCACGAGAGCGATCCGAGCGGTTTGAAACTTTAGTCTCAGTTGAGAAGAATTCGTTAAGCTACAGAGTCTAGTGCATCACTGGAGAATTCAGAATGGAAGCAACTGCAAAACTCGAGTATGTTCACGAATATATGGTCACCACCACAGAATAAATAAGTCCCTAGACTAATAAATATTCCAATAATATATCCAGTTGAACTAGAAATTAGGGACAATACAGAATCGGCTTCTGCTTGTATGCTTAGATCGGCTTTTAAAGACATGCTTTCTACCACACTAGATGACAAAAGAGATGATATTAGTTTTAGTATCGTCAATTTTCCACATCCTTACAGCAATGTCCCACTCCTTCCTACCTATCTATAGGGTATGTATTTCCTAACTAATTTGCTATGACCGAGCTTGTAGTATCCAGAATTGTCGTCTGTTCTCCACACTATTAAGCCAAGGTTTTCTGACAGACGTAATGAGCTCATGGTTGAACAGATAACACTGTTACACAGATGGTATAGAGAGGCAAAAATGTCAGTTGTGTTGCGAGACAAAAATCATTTGATTGTAATGCAGAATGAAAGATGGCGGTGCCACATGTGGAGCAGAATGTGCTCAATCTTTTCGTAACACTTGCCATCATCATTTAGTTACGTACCTCAGGTTCCATCCATCATTTTTTTTCATTGATTAGAACACGTTTTTTAAATGTATTGTACTGTCAATATCTTTAAGTTAGTTGTAGTTGTTTTTCGCTGATCGCCTTTTATTTTTCTATGCATCCTTTGTCTAACGAACTACTGCTTGTTATATCCACTCGTTGAATAAACAGTCTAAGACTTATTTCCAAAAAATATGGTTTATCGAAGGTTGTTCAATAGAAATCCAATTGATCGTAAAACTGTTTCGAGCCAGTTATTATTTCTTTAAATAGTTGTGTGTCCAATACCGTTTCCTTTTTTGTCATAACTGACGCTATGCAACACTAATAAAGCTTGTGTCATGAATTTGTTTTTGCGTATCTGTTGACCGACTTAATTAGCTGATTATTAGCTGAATTGCTGTGTTATGTCTGTCATCGTTTAGACCTCTTTGAAGTTTTGGACGGAACTTGGCTCAGTGATTTGGAACTAATTACCAGATAACCGCCGCTATTCAGACTACTCATTCTGACAGTTTATATTCATAGTTATTAATGTAGTGAACGATTAATCAAAAGATATGACGTATTCAGTGCTTAGTGTGATTGGCTTTATGATTGAAGGTTACGCCCTAGAGTCTTTTACTGTTTTGTAATTGGTTAGAGTTTTGAAAATGAATGAAGAGAGTTTGAGTTGGTCTTTGGGAGCACAGCACGATAGACGCAGTAGAGAGAGAGTGCAGTCGAGAGTCGAGTCCTGGGGCGAGCCTTGAGGCATTCCAGTCTTGGGCGAGTCTTGGTTCAGCCTTGCGAGAGTCTTGGGGACTTTTCCCCAGGGCGCTGTGTCTTATAGAGTGCTCCAAAAGATCGACTAAGACGAGAGTTGAAACGTATTTCGTTGTGTGTGCCTTATTTGACTGTAAAGTATAAGTGACTTTCCCGATCCCGTACCTCAAGGGGACGAGATACAGAGACGAGACGAGTTCCCCCCTGACAAGTGTGGAGAACCCCGCGAGAAAGAATATTCCCCGTGTTACTTGTAAGGATTACTCGTTTTCGTATGCCTCCCACTAATATGATATAAACATTCGAATATTGCACAAAATAAGTACACCGGTTTTGCTGCAAGCGAGTGGAATACTCTCGAAAAAAAATGTATAAATATGCAATTGTGTAGATGTCACACAGTGTCACGTTGCTTGGGAACAGCGCAGATTGAACGTGATATGCCATTGGCGCTTATTTGGAATCGTATCTCATTGTTATTAAGAACATTACTATACACCTAAATAAAGTATGAATTCCGCCCTGAAGCTCAATGACGCCACTGCACGATGATACAAAGTATGTGTTTTATATGCAATGTCACAGGGAGTATCTGACGCACGACTTTGCAGTGCCGCAAATTGTTGTGAATCTACGTCTCCGATTAATTGCGGTTTACATATGCAATTCTAATAAGACATAGCATCTGTAATATTAAAAATGACTAAAATAACCAGAATATCGATGACGACTAAAATTGGGTAGAGATTACTGCAATTGCTTTATTGCAGTAGCCATGGAAGCCGCCCAATTAATTCGCAATAACCTAACAGAACATGTACAATTATTTTGGAATATATACATAATTTGTGTTTTTATATATTGACTGAATTTTCACAGCACATTAAGGTTATACGCATAGTGTGTTTACCCATGTGAATATTGTGGCAATAGTATTGTCTACGATGTTACCCATTTCTGATTAAGTTTATGTTAAATATTATTCTTGCTTTTGACATTTCCATATTTGTCATCAAAATAGCTTCAGTATATAACATAATAAAAATACAATTTACAACACCCATACTTTCGATAATTCAACTTATTGGCGTTACGACTTACAATCTGGGAATCATGATGACATAAAGATTGTCAATTGTGATTTTCCGCTCACTGCGTCATATTGCGTATTGCATGCATATGAAAGGCGCGGATCTAACGTCCGCTGCAACAATTAAATGGCTTAATAATTTTGGTGACTTAAATTTCCTTTTTCCGTAGTTCATGCATGCATAACCCGGGGTCTCGCAGTGGGCGAAAACAGGTACAATGACGAGATTATGTGTATTTAAATCGGCGAACGCTAATAACTTTGAGTAACTTTGAAGGGCATCGATGGTTTACTACAGAACCACAAAACAACGTTTTGAAGATTAATTTTCAAACATAATTGTTTAAAAAGTTGTCCACACTGTATCTTAATGTGTTTTCAATTTTCATATTCGAAAAAAAGTGTTCATTGTTTTGACACTTTTCACTTCCACCATGAATGACTATTGCTATTCGGTAATCTCAATATATGCAGATGAGTATTAAATATGACCTCTAAGTAAATGTTGCGCAAAATGTATTTTTATCAATTCCGCAAATATGCATACAATTATGCGAAGAGAATACGAACATAAAAACTGAATGGCTGGTCGTGTACTAAGATGCGTGTGCATATTGAAATATCCTATATTCAAACACACAAACAAGTGTGGGTGTTCAATATTTCTTGTGCGCCGCTCAGAGAATAAAACGCATAAACATTGGCACAATTTATTTGTTAGTCAAAGGAAATGTATTTTCACAAATACGTTGAAACAGCGATATATACATAGCATATACCCATAATTATCTATTACGATTCTTAAGTGTATTTCATCCATTCTTACTGACCCCTGGCCTAGGTCATTTAGGTCATATCCAGCCTGATGAAATAAATTAAATAATATAGTCAATGTTAGTACCGCCAAGGCAGTGATGAATATTGTATTGTGAAAACATGCATTTGGGCAGGACAAAAATATAATCAAATATTTTGTTTTTAAATTTGCGATACTTTGTGTATGTTACATATATTGAAGTGATTGATCTACTAATTGACACACTTCGACCTGTGTGACAGTGATCGAATCATGTGTAATTGGCTGAGGCTTCCGAAAGTACTAATCATTGATCAGCCAGCGTAAATACCAGTTTAATGACCGCAAACTCGTTGATGTAAACGCATTCAACTAGCCCCGGGCAATCGCACAGAGAACGGTACTCTGTGAGTTAATGAAACTAAACGTGTTAGAAATATTACAGATATTAGGCAGTCGATGGAGGTTAGTCTTTGGGAAATTGAATCGACGAAACGATACTCTCGAGGTTATTTATAAATTGGCACTGGAGGTTCCGGGGTATCGTGGCACAGCCCCCGAGGATGTTTGGAAACTGTCGGTAAATACATTTTATAACTTAGTGTGTGCGTTGAATATATAACTCATACGATTAATATGATTCTGATTGCCATTAGGGTAAATACGATTTCCTGTTTTGAATCAATGTGCAACTTTAGTCACTATGCACATTCCGTGGTAAACACTGATCCACTGTTATGCAATTGTATCATTATTTCAGTTGTTTTTCGCAACGAAATTATGTATATACTCATATAAATTCAGTAATATCACGAACTGTGTGCTTTTTGTGAAACTGTACAAAAGAATACATATATCATACTGACTCTATTTCCAAGGGATAGTTTGAATAATTCCTTGTTCATATAGTTTTATTTTCTTAATGGCTGCGCATTTCGTCTTGCTTTCTCCTTTCTCTCATAATATCGCTGCGCGTTTTTTTTTCTAGCAACATTTGTAACCGTTCAGATATTGAAGGCCATGGGGGGATGAAGTCCGATACGAGTTCAATGTCCGCGCGCATTACAACATTACATCAACGCTAGAAGCTAAAACACATTTGCTGTCTTGTTTTCGGGATTTGTTTTCATATATTATGGAATGTATGGATGTTCATGATCGCCTTTGGACGTTACAAGCTCAGATGCCCGTGAATGATATTGAATTCCTGGTGAATATAATTTCTACGTTTGATACGGATATTTCAGCTTCATTCCTGAAAGCAGTCAGCGATAATGGTGCCCGGCTCTTAACTGCTCATACCAAATCTTATATACTTCCAATAATACTCAAAGGCGTGGCAGATTAAACATGTGATCGACCAATGGGTGCAGCCGTTGGCACGATTACGTAATTACCAGGGGTGTGTCTCGAACAAGAGTTAAAATGTTGCTGGGTTGCCACGACAGAACACAGTTAGTATATAATAATGTGTTAATTTCCTGAAATTTATGTTATTAAAGGTCAATAATAATGAGAACTGTACCTGTGTAATAATGTTATAAATAAGATCGTGTTCACCACGCATGCGTATGATGTGTGCCCATACAAACGCGAGAACTACTGACAATCTTCGAGTGGCGCGTAACATTAGGCACTTTTTATGGATCCTCTATTACGTTAAGCTGCTAAAATATGATACAATTATAGATCTTGTTTTCAAAATTAGTAAACCAAAATCAATACGTACTCAGAGCTAACTAAATAAACCAACAAACAAACAATAAATGTATTTTATCTCTCAGGCAAATGTAATAACATATTTTCATATTTCGCTCCCAATGTTACACTAAAACGTGTTGGGTATGTATAAATATCAATGCTAAAACACAGTTATTTATTTAAAATTACACGACAGCAAATATTTTGCCTCCGATATATCCTCATATCTCTTATATCAGGGTCGAATACGTTTTCTAATGTATCTCCTGAAGTTGATAATTACACCCCCCCCCCTCCAAGTTCCCGGAATCGTAATAAAAGTACATGGGATACGTTTACGTTCCGTGTGCGTATCTGATGTCACTTCCGGGTTCTACAAACACCCGGTATAATTGCGATACATGTTAACATTTTCTCCAATCACAGCCAGTGTGACAAAAATGTTGCGTTGTACGTTGTCAGCTGGGATAGAAAATTAGCGAAATTGACATGTAGTCACATGAATTGTTGCGGCATACTTTCCTTGTGTATTTAAAATATTGAGGGGAAAAAAACAATTGGTGGTTATTGCTTTAATAGAAGAGAAACGCTGCATTCGAATACACAGAGCATATCTATACGCTATGATATATGTACACACAGGTAAAGAAGCTTATTACAGACCCAACCTTTCTGGGAGTCGACTCACATATGATTTTGACACAGATTTGTAACAAGATATATCAGCATAATGTTAAAGTCGTGTTTTTTTTCTGAATAATTTATATTTAACTCCACGACTTTAGTTTTTCCTGATTAGGATCATGTGATTAGGACGAGGCTGTCCACCAGTGTTTCGATCAATAAGTATTTAGCCGTGTAGCTAGCTAGTAATCACTGACATGCTTGGGAATTTGCAGTATACCAAAGGTTATCGATCACTTATAGTATCACTATCCGCCTAGCATTCGAATAAGTTGCGGCAAATCAACAACACCGACAACTCATCAGCCGGAAGTGACATTGACGAAATCCCCCTTAACACACGACCTTTGTCTGGGTAAGTATAGTGCTTGGCGATGCCTTGCAGTAAAATACAAGTTTAAGATCAAGGTAATGCCGACGGAGATTTTGAGATTTGAATAAATCAGACGCAAATACTAATTGTCATGTGATATGCAGAGATTACCGTAAAGATGTATAAATATCCCGAGAATGTGACCTTGCCATGTGTGTTATTGTACTGTAAAATAGTTGGATTATGATTGGATCTATGTTTTTTTGTATAAACTTGCAAAAAAGTATATTTTATATACTTTGATATACAATTGGAGTAGCCTTATGGCTCAATAGAATGATTATCATCTTTATTATGAAAAATCTGCATAAAATTCATATATATGTATATATATGACGGTATGTATAGTTTTTTAATGTATTGATGTATGACGGTGGAATTTGTAAAACGGAGCTAAATGATTCCACGCAACATTCATTTAAATTCAAACTAACATTAAATATTTGTAGAGGTTAAAT
Source organism: Saccoglossus kowalevskii (assembly GCF_978046115.1). NCBI lineage: Eukaryota > Metazoa > Hemichordata > Enteropneusta > Harrimaniidae > Saccoglossus > Saccoglossus kowalevskii. The sequence continues at coordinate 10,285,354 of NC_140658.1, read as the reverse complement.
GGACTTCATTTTCAAATTGAAATATACATGTCGCGGATTAGACTACGATAAGGCACACCCTACGTATGTAATGAAAAACAGTGGAATAAAGTGCCATTACCATGGATTTTATTGATTGACTAACAGTGACTGGTGGCGAATGTTAAATATGCTTTTTAAAATCCGAAGTTATATATGATTATTTTAGATTTATTTATTTTATTTTGTTATTACCTGATGGTTTGAGTGGGTGAAGGGTATCGATTTTAATTTTAAAGCTGACGGTTCATAAGAATCTGTTAAGATATTAATTGAATGTATATCCATACATGTTTTCTGGTAAATGCAAGTGCAGATTACCACACCATTTGTTTATTAATCCGTTCCACTGACTGCCTTCCTAACAAGCTATGACCACAACAGTCTGTCGATGGAACACTATCGATGAATATTTTCAGTGTCTTCTGACATCCACATGGCACCGTTTGTATGTCACTAGCGTCTTACAAGGGATCAATAACCAAACGTGAATGTGCCTACAACTTGCATCATAGCGCTGGTCACATTGTGGGTGTATGTATTCCGCGTTGTATGGCAGCTTAATAACCAAATGAAAATGTGTCTCGTGACATGTACCATATCACTGTCCTTAATGGGATCGACCACTTCGTAGTGGTGATTGCAATTTTACTGATACTGAATAACAATGAACGACATCCAGATGGAACATCCTCTTATAGGGTGAATGCTATAGGATTTTGTTATCATAATTGAATCTGACTAAGCAATAAAATAAACGAGCGATGAATATCTGCTTGAAGTAGGTGACATAATCTACATGCACGAACGACCCTACCTATTTTTAAACTATTGTGTATTTTCTTGATACGGAAAATATAGACACAACCGAATGATATGATTTTATCAATTTACAGTAAAATAAATGTTATTAGCAACTTGTCAATGAAATTTAAATAGCTTACTCACTATTCCACACCAATAGTGATGGAATTACATGAATGTTATATATTTGTAACATTTCACGGCACATCAAAGTAGAAACAACTCGAAACAGATTCTTTGAAGTGTTATTGCTTACCCGAGTCGATACTGTAACTGTGTTGCTGTTGGGCATTGCATTTTTATGCATGTGTACTTCGAAAAACAAAGATAGGAAATCAGCTTCATGTTTCTAGAACATTCATGTATATCAACTATCAATACAGGTTCAGCGTTGTATTTTAAATTTACGCCAAACAATTTTTTGTTGCTTTTACAGATGAATCAGTAAATAATCCAAGGAATATACACTAACATATACCTTAAAAACATTGATATATCGCGAAAGTAAAAGCGGATTTCAATGTTTTGAATGCATTTCAGTGACATGATTACTATATCCATATCTAATTTAAATATAGTGGCAATCAATCTAATATACATAAAAAAAGAAAAATGTCCACATATTTGTAGATGTATATTCAGATTATAATTGAATTCCAGTTTCACACGATTTGTTAAGCTTTGAACTTATTCTTGTATTAATCTGACCACCATCTTTCACATTTTATTGATTGTGAATTGATTGATTTGAGCAAACTTTTTGTAATAATTACACGATTCTTCATTATATATACATGATACAATTGTGGTACAAATTGTTTGTAAATATTGAATTGATTTTTTTTAACTTATTTGTATATAATAATAAACAGCTCATTACACAATTTATTTATACACAATTTTGCTTACAATATATGTAAAGGGATTGTCATGTCATTATAATAAACATAATTATTGTGATACATATACATGTATTGTCGACATTATGTAAAAATAATTTCATTTTATTTGTTCAATAATACGATAAATATTGAAATAGTATTTGCAAATCATAAAAACAGCATACTCAAATTATATATATTAATAATTCAAATTACACTTACGTTATATACAAATAATTTTGTATATTAATTTTTGTATATATTGTTAATAAATAATTTATATACATACATTTTTTCAGACAACCATATTATATATATATATATACAAGTTTATCATTTTATTGGATAATATGATCTTATAGTCCATTCGAAAGGTATAGTAGTGTTAAGTGTTTATTTCCTTCTAAATGCCACATTCTAGATTGATACAGTAATGCCACTGACCACCTGATATTCAGTATATAGTGTTCAGAACAAAATCACCAAGATTTGTCAATATTAAGAATATTAAAACAAAAGGAGGTAGTACCGTATGATATTTATTTTAATTGTAATATGTTTGTCCCCATATACTAAAAAATATTTGACAACGTATAGACACTCGAGTGATATCCCGTTACATAAGGGCACAACTTATTATGCAATACATATTTCCCTGTTAGCTAGCAATTCATAGTCAAATCTTTGTCTCTATATTTCACCCTGTAATGCATTCGGGATTACAGCATGAGTTGAAATGCATCAATCGAGTTGTCGCAGGAGCTTTCTATCATGTTTTTTTTATTGTTATTATTATTTCAAATTAAAATAACCTCATCAAATATACATTTCTTGAAATCAATACACGGTGATGATTTCCTTTGGGTCTGTTAGGAATGAATGAGTTCAATTGTTTCAAGCACTGGATTTGAAAAATCTAATCTCTAGTATAATAAGGTAAAGACACATTTGGAATTAGTGGACAGTTTCTGTCATTAGGGTGTACTCATAAAATATGAGATGGCATCGTGGTACAGGATATATAACGACTATTAAACGATAAAATTGTTTTTAATTTCAGACACTACAAAGATTAAGTATTTGCTCGGGATCTCATCGGATTTATTCTTAAATCCCGAGAGATCTTGTTAAGTATGAAAAGAAGTAGTGGCGCCGATATAGTTTACCTCGTTTTTGAGGTTAGAATAATCAACGGCTAATACAATTGCCGTCTATTTTCCATGCACCTGGGATGAGATACTCGTATGAAAGAAAGTTTTCCACATAAAAACGACGAATTCAATTCGAATTGTATTAGCGGTTAGCTTAATAAAACACCCGATGTATCGGTTGTCTGTTAAACTTGTATTCCCTGATTTGTGGAAAAGTACCGTTTCTCAACTTGGCTCTTTATTTAATTTCAATGCGCATTCAAAATGGCTGCCCCCATATAGTAAATATCGGTAATTTAATTGTATTTATTTTGTTATCACTTGTACGCTAGCTGACTGTGGGCTTGACATGTCTTTGTGAAACTGATATCAGCATCGACAGGGAGGTTTCCGTGGGTGTTGACAATTTAACAATATTGAGTCCTTTCAAATGATGCAACAAAACATGAAAAGTCGTTAGAAATCAACGTTACTCACGATATATGCTGCCCGGTAACCATATTGTCAAATGATTCAATTTCACGCCGTGTTTACGTCTTCTAATGATAAAATACGTTACCTTTTAACATTACATAGGGGGGGTCATATCAGAATCACGTTGTATCTTTAGCTAATAAAACACGTTTTTTCGGTACGAAAGCATAAGCTTCGTCGATATCTGCGTAGAATATGACAAGTGTTGTAAGTAAGCAAATGGCGACACAGGTCTCGCCAAGTGCGAGATTGTAACGAGACTTGTTTGCGCACTAATCACAACAAATGTTTCATTTCCCCCGTCATCACTTCCACTATCCAAATGATGTGTGTAGCAATGGTATCAGAAAACGCGGCGCTATGACGGGATAAAATGGAAGTCTCGTGGCCGTCCATCTTTCAGCGAGATCTCGACGGCTTTCAAGGCGTATTAATGCACCAGTATATAGAATATATTTGTGTGAGACAGGACCGCAACATTTGTAAGCATATAGCGCATTTGAAAAGGCCACTGAAATCATATCTCTATAACAAGGTTATTTTATCACTTCTGGTTAGATAAATACATTATTAAAAAATTACTGACTGAAGAACGTAAGGCCAACAAAGGCATCTCACATCTTTGAATTCGTGAGAAGCGAACGAACCCTTGTAATTCTATTTCTTATGCCATAATATTTTGCATAAATATGTATGTATATATATACATATATACGTGTATTGCCCGAGGTCATACATGCGCGTTAATAATATTTGCCTAACAAAATTATCGTAGAGAAATATGCGATAAAATTCAATTTAATATCTCAAATGTATCATCACTGCAAGGGCACGTAAGCGATTTATTGCAAATATTAAAGTTGACACGCCAGTATTCAGCGCGCAGTGGTATGATGTTTGTGAATCCAAACCTGCGCGTATACTATAATATATTGCATTATTTTAATTTGAGAATTTAATTTCCTCCAGTGGTGCATTGTTGAAACGAATATTTATTGAGAAAAAACAAGTTACATACTACGTATCTGTGAATCAAAAGCTGCACGCTATTTACCAATTTACTTCTAAAATGTTCTAGTTAGACATCGTTATATAGTTTTAAGATTTTAAAACGGCCGCCGCCGTGGAATGCAAGAAAGCCGCAAGACCTTTTTTTGCCCTCCAAAACAGTTTTTTATTGTCCGCCATCGCGTCCTCTGTTCTGGGAAAAGTAGACGCGCTGGCAGGAGAGAATGACACAGTATTTGAGGGGCAAACATAAATCACGTGACTCTCGCTCGCATCGAGATCATAACGGTCATTTGTGTGTAATGTCGATTTACAAAAATATATACAAAAATGATCAGAGAATATGACATTACAAGATTTAACAATGTAATTGGTGTCTGTAATGTCTATAGTGGCATGGAGTGTCTATTTGAAATACAGATCTTTTCTTGAATTTCATGATTTGACTGGTATTGTCGTTGACAATTAAAACACGTTAAAGGTTTGCGCACAATCGGCCTAGCTTCCGTACTGCAGAAGGGAATTCATTATATATACAGTGTGAATGACCGCCTACACGTATCTTTATGCTGCTGTAAACTTTGTTCTTGTGACACCCATCTTGAAAAAAATGGAGCAAGTTATTCAATTACAGCGCGGAAAAAGCGAAGCGAATAATTCTATCACTGTTATCAAATGAGGTGTCAATTAAATAAACATGATTGTGTATTACGCCAAGTACTTCCAAATTATCTATTTCCTGATCGGGATTTCCGGCTCAAGTTAATTAGAATAATACTAATTTGTAAATTTGTTACGACTTACTCAACGTAATTACGAGATATTGTTTGCTGTGCATATGTATGCAAATTGAGCGTGCTATTTGATTATATTTCTTTATCATTCCAATGCAAATTTATGTTAAGAGTGAATCAATGATCGATCATTCCCATGACTGTTTCATTAGTACACTGTTAATAATTTCGACGTTATTAAATGAATATGCATATTTGGTCTTCTGTAGAGGGAATTATGACATCCATTATACTAAGTGCTCCCAGTTCCACTGTGGCTATTCTGTTTATCCATATGCGTGTATACCACTGATTAAAGTTCAATTAATGTTATTCACACTCGGTGACTAAGACATTTGACTGACTAATAACGTTATTGTGCGAATTTCCAAAACGCGTGCACTCATCATCAAATGGACGTCGCTTGATCCCCGCAGTACATTGTCCTCGTGCAGAGTACGTGTTATCCTCGGAATAACCCTCTAACAATATAGGGAAACGTCGTGTTGTGTTTAACAAAACGATTTTACAGTATTACTCCTTCGTTTTGTATGTCCTTTGTCAATGCGGGTGTATACCCATAAGAAAAGTACCTTGTCAGTGTTATTCATCTCTTGATTATTGCACACAGCAACGTAACTATCGCGTGACTAACATCACGCACATGTCCGTCATTTGAAAACTGGCAATGGAGTATCTACATATGTTAAGCATAAATACATATCGAGGTGTTCCACAATAACATATATAAATGGCATAATACTAATAGATTTATTACATTTACATACTAACTAATTATAGTGCCCTACACATTCCATTGTTATGCATACCATAATCCAGATAAATACGAGAAATAAAAACCTGAAAATGTAAGCAAACAAAGACAAATTTGCAAATGCTACGTCAATATTCGCGTTTATTAGTATGTCACTATCTGTTCTACTCTCTCCGTACTACTGTACGTGTAACTATGACAATTTAAAACAAATAATATAAAACATTGTAAACATATTCTGTTTTACTTAGTAGATTATCTCGTCATTCTTGTTCGATATTTCATAAATGTAACGAAAAAGACGAATAACAAGATATTCAGCAAATACATTATATAATATTCCTTGTTCTACCTTCGTTCTATAAAACTTAAATTTCAGCGTTCTGTATCTAAATGCATTACTGATGTGTCTCTTCCACAAATATGTTTTAATTAAAATAAAGACAAATTACAAGTTTCCTCTTATTAACAATTAAAAGTGTTATTTATTGTTACATCACATGTTCGATGTATAGTTACCAGCTACGTGATGAGTATAGTAAGATAACATTTTGTTGTTTAGGTTTTGTGATGTAATTCATCATGTCACACGTAATAACTATGCAAATACAATATGTGGATTGCAAGTCCTCATGGTAACGAAATCGCAATCGTAAATTGTGCTTATTACATATAGTTGGAATAATAGGGAATCTAAATAGATATACCGCCTGGGGCTGATTTGTGTTGTACTATACAGACAATCTGGTGGTTGTTTATGGTGCCATGGTTTCAATGTAAGCCCCCTGGCGTATAGAACACTTTACTATTAAATTGAACGTTCGCTTATTAAAGCCAGATGCATAATCGCAGCTAATTAAATAATTAAAATTACAATATATGACAGAACCCCGTCGCCTCACCCTGATGTTTTTGGAGTATGGACGCTATTTTCATGAGTGGTGCGGTGTATCCTGCGGCTGTATATTCACAAAGCGATTACAAAATGCAGCATGGGTATACTGCATCCCGAGTGAAAATAACTTTCATATACTATAAATATCAGGACGAGGTTATGGGGTTGTGTTGTTATTATTACATATCTTTTCAGACTTTATGAACACCACAAGGGAAATTGTAATCACTGCACCTTACACGTGTGCACAGGGGTTGTGATCAATTTAAATTCTGTTCAGTGATTGTAAATAGATGCAGACGCACGCTTGCTTATAGTGTTAGCGACAAAATATACCGGACGATAAATGTATCAAAAAACTTTTAAAATCAAAGCAATTCACTATAATCCACCATTGCGCGAGATATAGTTACCCTATTTAAACGTATTCAACATCGAAATAAAAAAATAAACGTATATTTCAGATATTACAGTGAGCCCCGAAATCCAGAGTTTGGGCTCGTGTGATTTGCATATATGTTATTAAATAACATAACAATTTGCATATCGCCAGTGAAAATACAGGTCAGTAGTAGGTCACCATCGCAAACTTATAGATTCAATGTTCTAAATATAATTTGTTGTAGTTTCTTCCGAGATTCTATATTATTCATTATTTCCGACGCACGTATGTTGTGGATTGCTACACAAACACCAAAATAAAAAATGAGATAACGTGTTTTTTGGCTCATTTGCATGTCGATAATAACAAAGTAAAGAGCAGTAGATAGGTAACTTGTGAATGGGTATTTGAAAAATAAAACGAACAGACGATAGGGTTGTTTACGTAAAGTTTATGTTTTGCGATGGCTGAACGATATACGTTGATTTAATTAACGCATGTACTTAAATTATAGCTTATGCGTAAATAGCCGGCGAATTCTCATTATTTGACAGTTGGAATAACATTAACGAGTGAAATTGTTATTTACTTATTATGTTCATTACCAGAGCTCGATATGTTTATTCATTCTTTTTTTTATTGTAATACTATATCCTGATTAGTAGCCAGTGCATCTTTTTACGTTTTCTCAACGTTGAACACTAAATGTGAGCAATATGGCTAGATCTAACTTCAAATCAATTGCACTTTGAGTATATTTCGTGAACTTGTAATACCAATTTCGGTGTGGGGTTTGAAAACAATAAATTGAAGTCCTTAGCTAGTATTGAAAAACTAAAATTGATAACTGCGTAATATTTGGAAGAATCAGTCTTCGAAATTTGAACGAAACTGATAGAGAATTCGTTAATCAAAAGCGCCATCACAGTCCTTAAATAAACTGATGTTTAGATTGTGTGTGACTGCATTCTACGCCATGACGTAAGATTTTTGAAAACCTGTTTATTGGTACGGTAGCGTACTATAAAATTGCGTCAGTGTGCTTACAGTTTTTTTTTGATGGAGAGCGTGGTGTTATTGAGAATATATTTGCATATTTCGCGCAACGCTCTCGGATGGCAGACGATACGTTTACATGTCACACTTGCAATGTACAAAATAAATACCGCTACTTGCTATGTATTTCCAAAAATTGCCCGAGTTTTATAAAACAATCTTCATTATCCGGATGATTCTCGAATGATTCTCATTGTAACAGTATCCTTAACATATATTTCTGGAGCGTATATTACTATGTTTCCAAAGTCGAAAAAAGCATGAGAAATTATTCAACTAAACGACATTTGCATATTACATAAATTTGCATATTGATAAAAATAAATAACATTGTGAGTTAGTTAGGATAAGTTTTATATCCCTAGAAACCGGTGTCTGCTATACTGCATTGGCCTGAAGTCGGGACTCGCCGACGAAAAATCTATTTTTCGTTTGGAAGATCTTTTATGTAAACAGATCACGATTCATAGTAAATATTCACCTCTAAAAGTTGCCTCCGCAATTACAAATGTGCATTACATTATATAGCAGTCCTGAAAATCGTTTACTTTGTCGCAATCACTTATATGTTCAATCAAATGTGTAATGAGGCTGTGAAATTTGGTACTGTGATTACAAAATCGTTTGCGGAGTTGACGCTCGAGAATACCCAACGACATGAACGTTATTATCGGGATATCCAATCCTCCAATAAGAAAAGCATTACGCTTGCCTGTCTGCCTGCCTGCCTGCCTGCCTGCCTGCCTGTCTGCCTGCTTGCCTGCCTGCCTGCCTGTCTGCCTGCCTGCCTGTCAGTCTGTCTGTCTGTCTGTCTGTCTGTCTGTCTGTCTGTCTGTCTGTCTGTCTGTCTGTCTGTCTGTCTGTCTGTCTGTCTGTCTGTCTGTCTGTCTGTCTGTCTGTCTGTCTGTCTGTCTGCGATCGATGGTTCTAAAGGGTCACACGAAGTGGCAAACCTGATCTGTTCTGTTGGTTCAAAGCTGTGATTGAGTTTAGCCCCGATGCATACATCCATTCCTACTTCAGACCTGCTTTCAAAAGCGTGAAGAACTGATAACACCAACGCCTTATTACGGAGTAAATATTCGCTAGACCATTCAGTATTGAAGTTCTCTTCGTTGTCTGAGCAGATATTGATGCGCAGCTAAGCTAATAACACTTACATCGCAGTTACGTTGTTCACGTGCGTTAATTTGCACCTCTGTCCATCTACGCTTTTTACTACTAAGTGGACTTATTGCCGAGTCCATCTAATGCTCGTCTAGTTGACTCCGCATGTCTCCGGGAAAGCGTTAAATATTACAATTGCCATCAAGCGATCCGATACAAAAACGAATTGATAACCAGTAAATAAGTACTGAGAAATAATTTTTAAACTCATAGTTGCTGTCGACATAGGAAGTAAAGTAAGCAAATAACACCGAATAAACGGCAAGGTAAAGACTATGTCTAATTATAGTAAATACGTACTGCGTGCGTGACTCGAACCGGCGCTCGCGTACGGCACCTAATCGCCTAGCTTCACGCCAATACACGTCTTCCCCTCGGCCACCGGGCATCCCCAAAAAAGGATGCTTAATAACCGAGCTTATTACGTGCAGAGAACGTGAAACCCGTCCACGCGATACGCGCCACACAGCATGGCCAGAATGCGGCAAAGGCCTTCAGATCTGGCTGTAGTAGGATGGTGAAAGTAACGGTACAGCATTTTAACAGTGAATAAGTACTGAGAAATAATTTTTAAACTCATAGTTGCTGTCGACATAGGAAGTAAAGTAAGCAAATAACACCGAATAAACGGCAAGGTAAAGACTATGTCTAATTATAGTAAATACGTACTGCGTGCGTGACTCGAACCGGCGCTCGCGTACGGCACCTAATCGCCTAGCTTCACGCCAATACACGTCTTCCCCTCGGCCACCGGGCATCCCCAAAAAAGGATGCTTAATAACCGAGCTTATTACGTGCAGAGAACGTGAAACCCGTCCACGCGATACGCGCCACACAGCATGGCCAGAATGCGGCAAAGGCCTTCAGATCTGGCTGTAGTAGGATGGTGAAAGTAACGGTACAGCATTTTAACAGTGAATAAGTACTGAGAAATAATTTTTAAACTCATAGTTGCTGTCGACATAGGAAGTAAAGTAAGCAAATAACACCGAATAAACGGCAAGGTAAAGACTATGTCTAATTATAGTAAATACGTACTGCGTGCGTGACTCGAACCGGCGCTCGCGTACGGCACCTAATCGCCTAGCTTCACGCCAATACACGTCTTCCCCTCGGCCACCGGGCATCCCCAAAAAAGGATGCTTAATAACCGAGCTTATTACGTGCAGAGAACGTGAAACCCGTCCACGCGATACGCGCCACACAGCATGGCCAGAATGCGGCAAAGGCCTTCAGATCTGGCTGTAGTAGGATGGTGAAAGTAACGGTACAGCATTTTAACAGTGAATAAGTACTGAGAAATAATTTTTAAACTCATAGTTGCTGTCGACATAGGAAGTAAAGTAAGCAAATAACACCGAATAAACGGCAAGGTAAAGACTATGTCTAATTATAGTAAATACGTACTGCGTGCGTGACTCGAACCGGCGCTCGCGTACGGCACCTAATCGCCTAGCTTCACGCCAATACACGTCTTCCCCTCGGCCACCGGGCATCCCCAAAAAAGGATGCTTAATAACCGAGCTTATTACGTGCAGAGAACGTGAAACCCGTCCACGCGATACGCGCCACACAGCATGGCCAGAATGCGGCAAAGGCCTTCAGATCTGGCTGTAGTAGGATGGTGAAAGTAACGGTACAGCATTTTAACAGTGAATAAGTACTGAGAAATAATTTTTAAACTCATAGTTGCTGTCGACATAGGAAGTAAAGTAAGCAAATAACACCGAATAAACGGCAAGGTAAAGACTATGTCTAATTATAGTAAATACGTACTGCGTGCGTGACTCGAACCGGCGCTCGCGTACGGCACCTAATCGCCTAGCTTCACGCCAATACACGTCTTCCCCTCGGCCACCGGGCATCCCCAAAAAAGGATGCTTAATAACCGAGCTTATTACGTGCAGAGAACGTGAAACCCGTCCACGCGATACGCGCCACACAGCATGGCCAGAATGCGGCAAAGGCCTTCAGATCTGGCTGTAGTAGGATGGTGAAAGTAACGGTACAGCATTTTAACAGTGAATAAGTACTGAGAAATAATTTTTAAACTCATAGTTGCTGTCGACATAGGAAGTAAAGTAAGCAAATAACACCGAATAAACGGCAAGGTAAAGACTATGTCTAATTATAGTAAATACGTACTGCGTGCGTGACTCGAACCGGCGCTCGCGTACGGCACCTAATCGCCTAGCTTCACGCCAATACACGTCTTCCCCTCGGCCACCGGGCATCCCCAAAAAAGGATGCTTAATAACCGAGCTTATTACGTGCAGAGAACGTGAAACCCGTCCACGCGATACGCGCCACACAGCATGGCCAGAATGCGGCAAAGGCCTTCAGATCTGGCTGTAGTAGGATGGTGAAAGTAACGGTACAGCATTTTAACAGTGAATAAGTACTGAGAAATAATTTTTAAACTCATAGTTGCTGTCGACATAGGAAGTAAAGTAAGCAAATAACACCGAATAAACGGCAAGGTAAAGACTATGTCTAATTATAGTAAATACGTACTGCGTGCGTGACTCGAACCGGCGCTCGCGTACGGCACCTAATCGCCTAGCTTCACGCCAATACACGTCTTCCCCTCGGCCACCGGGCATCCCCAAAAAAGGATGCTTAATAACCGAGCTTATTACGTGCAGAGAACGTGAAACCCGTCCACGCGATACGCGCCACACAGCATGGCCAGAATGCGGCAAAGGCCTTCAGATCTGGCTGTAGTAGGATGGTGAAAGTAACGGTACAGCATTTTAACAGTGAATAAGTACTGAGAAATAATTTTTAAACTCATAGTTGCTGTCGACATAGGAAGTAAAGTAAGCAAATAACACCGAATAAACGGCAAGGTAAAGACTATGTCTAATTATAGTAAATACGTACTGCGTGCGTGACTCGAACCGGCGCTCGCGTACGGCACCTAATCGCCTAGCTTCACGCCAATACACGTCTTCCCCTCGGCCACCGGGCATCCCCAAAAAAGGATGCTTAATAACCGAGCTTATTACGTGCAGAGAACGTGAAACCCGTCCACGCGATACGCGCCACACAGCATGGCCAGAATGCGGCAAAGGCCTTCAGATCTGGCTGTAGTAGGATGGTGAAAGTAACGGTACAGCATTTTAACAGTGAATAAGTACTGAGAAATAATTTTTAAACTCATAGTTGCTGTCGACATAGGAAGTAAAGTAAGCAAATAACACCGAATAAACGGCAAGGTAAAGACTATGTCTAATTATAGTAAATACGTACTGCGTGCGTGACTCGAACCGGCGCTCGCGTACGGCACCTAATCGCCTAGCTTCACGCCAATACACGTCTTCCCCTCGGCCACCGGGCATCCCCAAAAAAGGATGCTTAATAACCGAGCTTATTACGTGCAGAGAACGTGAAACCCGTCCACGCGATACGCGCCACACAGCATGGCCAGAATGCGGCAAAGGCCTTCAGATCTGGCTGTAGTAGGATGGTGAAAGTAACGGTACAGCATTTTAACAGTGAATAAGTACTGAGAAATAATTTTTAAACTCATAGTTGCTGTCGACATAGGAAGTAAAGTAAGCAAATAACACCGAATAAACGGCAAGGTAAAGACTATGTCTAATTATAGTAAATACGTACTGCGTGCGTGACTCGAACCGGCGCTCGCGTACGGCACCTAATCGCCTAGCTTCACGCCAATACACGTCTTCCCCTCGGCCACCGGGCATCCCCAAAAAAGGATGCTTAATAACCGAGCTTATTACGTGCAGAGAACGTGAAACCCGTCCACGCGATACGCGCCACACAGCATGGCCAGAATGCGGCAAAGGCCTTCAGATCTGGCTGTAGTAGGATGGTGAAAGTAACGGTACAGCATTTTAACAGTGAATAAGTACTGAGAAATAATTTTTAAACTCATAGTTGCTGTCGACATAGGAAGTAAAGTAAGCAAATAACACCGAATAAACGGCAAGGTAAAGACTATGTCTAATTATAGTAAATACGTACTGCGTGCGTGACTCGAACCGGCGCTCGCGTACGGCACCTAATCGCCTAGCTTCACGCCAATACACGTCTTCCCCTCGGCCACCGGGCATCCCCAAAAAAGGATGCTTAATAACCGAGCTTATTACGTGCAGAGAACGTGAAACCCGTCCACGCGATACGCGCCACACAGCATGGCCAGAATGCGGCAAAGGCCTTCAGATCTGGCTGTAGTAGGATGGTGAAAGTAACGGTACAGCATTTTAACAGTGAATAAGTACTGAGAAATAATTTTTAAACTCATAGTTGCTGTCGACATAGGAAGTAAAGTAAGCAAATAACACCGAATAAACGGCAAGGTAAAGACTATGTCTAATTATAGTAAATACGTACTGCGTGCGTGACTCGAACCGGCGCTCGCGTACGGCACCTAATCGCCTAGCTTCACGCCAATACACGTCTTCCCCTCGGCCACCGGGCATCCCCAAAAAAGGATGCTTAATAACCGAGCTTATTACGTGCAGAGAACGTGAAACCCGTCCACGCGATACGCGCCACACAGCATGGCCAGAATGCGGCAAAGGCCTTCAGATCTGGCTGTAGTAGGATGGTGAAAGTAACGGTACAGCATTTTAACAGTGAATAAGTACTGAGAAATAATTTTTAAACTCATAGTTGCTGTCGACATAGGAAGTAAAGTAAGCAAATAACACCGAATAAACGGCAAGGTAAAGACTATGTCTAATTATAGTAAATACGTACTGCGTGCGTGACTCGAACCGGCGCTCGCGTACGGCACCTAATCGCCTAGCTTCACGCCAATACACGTCTTCCCCTCGGCCACCGGGCATCCCCAAAAAAGGATGCTTAATAACCGAGCTTATTACGTGCAGAGAACGTGAAACCCGTCCACGCGATACGCGCCACACAGCATGGCCAGAATGCGGCAAAGGCCTTCAGATCTGGCTGTAGTAGGATGGTGAAAGTAACGGTACAGCATTTTAACAGTGAATAAGTACTGAGAAATAATTTTTAAACTCATAGTTGCTGTCGACATAGGAAGTAAAGTAAGCAAATAACACCGAATAAACGGCAAGGTAAAGACTATGTCTAATTATAGTAAATACGTACTGCGTGCGTGACTCGAACCGGCGCTCGCGTACGGCACCTAATCGCCTAGCTTCACGCCAATACACGTCTTCCCCTCGGCCACCGGGCATCCCCAAAAAAGGATGCTTAATAACCGAGCTTATTACGTGCAGAGAACGTGAAACCCGTCCACGCGATACGCGCCACACAGCATGGCCAGAATGCGGCAAATCTGAAGGCCTTTGCCGCATTCTGGCCATGCTGTGTGGCGCGTATCGCGTGGACGGGTTTCACGTTCTCTGCACGTAATAAGCTCGGTTATTAAGCATCCTTTTTTGGGGATGCCCGGTGGCCGAGGGGAAGACGTGTATTGGCGTGAAGCTAGGCGATTAGGTGCCGTACGCGAGCGCCGGTTCGAGTCACGCACGCAGTACGTATTTACTATAATTAGACATAGTCTTTACCTTGCCGTTTATTCGGTGTTATTTGCTTACTTTACTTCCTATGTCGACAGCAACTATGAGTTTAAAAATTATTTCTCAGTACTTATTCACTGTTAAAATGCTGTACCGTTACTTTCACCATCCTACTACAGCCAGATCTGAAGGCCTTTGCCGCATTCTGGCCATGCTGTGTGGCGCGTATCGCGTGGACGGGTTTCACGTTCTCTGCACGTAATAAGCTCGGTTATTAAGCATCCTTTTTTGGGGATGCCCGGTGGCCGAGGGGAAGACGTGTATTGGCGTGAAGCTAGGCGATTAGGTGCCGTACGCGAGCGCCGGTTCGAGTCACGCACGCAGTACGTATTTACTATAATTAGACATAGTCTTTACCTTGCCGTTTATTCGGTGTTATTTGCTTACTTTACTTCCTATGTCGACAGCAACTATGAGTTTAAAAATTATTTCTCAGTACTTATTCACTGTTAAAATGCTGTACCGTTACTTTCACCATCCTACTACAGCCAGATCTGAAGGCCTTTGCCGCATTCTGGCCATGCTGTGTGGCGCGTATCGCGTGGACGGGTTTCACGTTCTCTGCACGTAATAAGCTCGGTTATTAAGCATCCTTTTTTGGGGATGCCCGGTGGCCGAGGGGAAGACGTGTATTGGCGTGAAGCTAGGCGATTAGGTGCCGTACGCGAGCGCCGGTTCGAGTCACGCACGCAGTACGTATTTACTATAATTAGACATAGTCTTTACCTTGCCGTTTATTCGGTGTTATTTGCTTACTTTACTTCCTATGTCGACAGCAACTATGAGTTTAAAAATTATTTCTCAGTACTTATTCACTGTTAAAATGCTGTACCGTTACTTTCACCATCCTACTACAGCCAGATCTGAAGGCCTTTGCCGCATTCTGGCCATGCTGTGTGGCGCGTATCGCGTGGACGGGTTTCACGTTCTCTGCACGTAATAAGCTCGGTTATTAAGCATCCTTTTTTGGGGATGCCCGGTGGCCGAGGGGAAGACGTGTATTGGCGTGAAGCTAGGCGATTAGGTGCCGTACGCGAGCGCCGGTTCGAGTCACGCACGCAGTACGTATTTACTATAATTAGACATAGTCTTTACCTTGCCGTTTATTCGGTGTTATTTGCTTACTTTACTTCCTATGTCGACAGCAACTATGAGTTTAAAAATTATTTCTCAGTACTTATTCACTGTTAAAATGCTGTACCGTTACTTTCACCATCCTACTACAGCCAGATCTGAAGGCCTTTGCCGCATTCTGGCCATGCTGTGTGGCGCGTATCGCGTGGACGGGTTTCACGTTCTCTGCACGTAATAAGCTCGGTTATTAAGCATCCTTTTTTGGGGATGCCCGGTGGCCGAGGGGAAGACGTGTATTGGCGTGAAGCTAGGCGATTAGGTGCCGTACGCGAGCGCCGGTTCGAGTCACGCACGCAGTACGTATTTACTATAATTAGACATAGTCTTTACCTTGCCGTTTATTCGGTGTTATTTGCTTACTTTACTTCCTATGTCGACAGCAACTATGAGTTTAAAAATTATTTCTCAGTACTTATTCACTGTTAAAATGCTGTACCGTTACTTTCACCATCCTACTACAGCCAGATCTGAAGGCCTTTGCCGCATTCTGGCCATGCTGTGTGGCGCGTATCGCGTGGACGGGTTTCACGTTCTCTGCACGTAATAAGCTCGGTTATTAAGCATCCTTTTTTGGGGATGCCCGGTGGCCGAGGGGAAGACGTGTATTGGCGTGAAGCTAGGCGATTAGGTGCCGTACGCGAGCGCCGGTTCGAGTCACGCACGCAGTACGTATTTACTATAATTAGACATAGTCTTTACCTTGCCGTTTATTCGGTGTTATTTGCTTACTTTACTTCCTATGTCGACAGCAACTATGAGTTTAAAAATTATTTCTCAGTACTTATTCACTGTTAAAATGCTGTACCGTTACTTTCACCATCCTACTACATCCAGATCTGAAGGCCTTTGCCGCATTCTGGCCATGCTGTGTGGCGCGTATCGCGTGGACGGGTTTCACGTTCTCTGCACGTAATAAGCTCGGTTATTAAGCATCCTTTTTTGGGGATGCCCGGTGGCCGAGGGGAAGACGTGTATTGGCGTGAAGCTAGGCGATTAGGTGCCGTACGCGAGCGCCGGTTCGAGTCACGCACGCAGTACGTATTTACTATAATTAGACATAGTCTTTACCTTGCCGTTTATTCGGTGTTATTTGCTTACTTTACTTCCTATGTCGACAGCAACTATGAGTTTAAAAATTATTTCTCAGTACTTATTCACTGTTAAAATGCTGTACCGTTACTTTCACCATCCTACTACAGCCAGATCTGAAGGCCTTTGCCGCATTCTGGCCATGCTGTGTGGCGCGTATCGCGTGGACGGGTTTCACGTTCTCTGCACGTAATAAGCTCGGTTATTAAGCATCCTTTTTTGGGGATGCCCG
The DNA here is from genome assembly GCF_978046115.1 of Saccoglossus kowalevskii. Taxonomy (NCBI): domain Eukaryota; kingdom Metazoa; phylum Hemichordata; class Enteropneusta; family Harrimaniidae; genus Saccoglossus; species Saccoglossus kowalevskii. Next base: position 10,267,984 of record NC_140658.1, on the reverse strand, counting down.
GTGGCCGAGGGGAAGACGTGTATTGGCGTGAAGCTAGGCGATTAGGTGCCGTACGCGAGCGCCGGTTCGAGTCACGCACGCAGTACGTATTTACTATAATTAGACATAGTCTTTACCTTGCCGTTTATTCGGTGTTATTTGCTTACTTTACTTCCTATGTCGACAGCAACTATGAGTTTAAAAATTATTTCTCAGTACTTATTCACTGTTAAAATGCTGTACCGTTACTTTCACCATCCTACTACAGCCAGATCTGAAGGCCTTTGCCGCATTCTGGCCATGCTGTGTGGCGCGTATCGCGTGGACGGGTTTCACGTTCTCTGCACGTAATAAGCTCGGTTATTAAGCATCCTTTTTTGGGGATGCCCGGTGGCCGAGGGGAAGACGTGTATTGGCGTGAAGCTAGGCGATTAGGTGCCGTACGCGAGCGCCGGTTCGAGTCACGCACGCAGTACGTATTTACTATAATTAGACATAGTCTTTACCTTGCCGTTTATTCGGTGTTATTTGCTTACTTTACTTCCTATGTCGACAGCAACTATGAGTTTAAAAATTATTTCTCAGTACTTATTCACTGTTAAAATGCTGTACCGTTACTTTCACCATCCTACTACAGCCAGATCTGAAGGCCTTTGCCGCATTCTGGCCATGCTGTGTGGCGCGTATCGCGTGGACGGGTTTCACGTTCTCTGCACGTAATAAGCTCGGTTATTAAGCATCCTTTTTTGGGGATGCCCGGTGGCCGAGGGGAAGACGTGTATTGGCGTGAAGCTAGGCGATTAGGTGCCGTACGCGAGCGCCGGTTCGAGTCACGCACGCAGTACGTATTTACTATAATTAGACATAGTCTTTACCTTGCCGTTTATTCGGTGTTATTTGCTTGATAACCAGTGTCGGGTATTACATATTAAGGCTATAATCGCAATCAATACGACTGAAAAAAGGGTTTTTCTCACCACTTTTGTGTTATAAAGTATTAATCTTAATAAATGTGATTACTGACTAGACAAGGGTGACAGGCGAGCAATCGATTTCTACATGCACACACCATTCCCATCGTTTAATGCAACAGATTTCGCATTAACATTTAACCCAATCGTAGTTGAAGGTGCTCCTGGCAAACTACGCATATGGGACCCTGGTATCGCAGCTTTGCATCAATTGTTTAATCAATAATAAATTAGCGGCAAACATATTCCACAAAAGTAACCCTTTCCAGTGCAAACTCCTGGGATAGATACAAAACGATGGGAATTCATAGTAGCCTAGGGAGTTTTCGGTAAGTGATATTAACTCAGGTGGTCTTGCACATTCAGCAATATTTCACTCTCTCTCACTGTGAGTGTGTTTAGTTCTGTCGGTTTCCAACATCACTGCAAAGCATTAGCTCTCTCGCTCACTTTGTTGACTGAAGGTACTGTATTGGCGTAGCAAGAACCATTCAGGTAAGCCATTGTAAACAAAATCTGCTATAATGGCTATGTAATGTCGCTCTGGTTTAGGAGGTTCTGCGTACGTGTGAAATGTCAATTTAATTCTGTTTATCACTATTTTTCGCTATAGACGTAGTTTGTTATAGCCACTGACAAACTTAACGCAAGTATCGATGCGTTGAAAGTAACTGTATAACTGCCACTGAGTTTGTGCGAAAGAATATATAAATATACATAATACGATATTTATTGCACCATCCGTCTATTTTACACGGAAATAGAATAAATAAAATATAGGTACTGGTATCAACATTACAACATTAACAACTTACCAATTCTACGGTTAATTTAGTACTAACATTTGTGAGGCGTAAGATAACATGAATTTTATTGCGTACAATTTGTCGCGTTATTAACACAGTTGAAATCATATTAAGATACGCCGCGACATTTTAAAAATAATCTTATAGAAGGTGTCTGTCTCCACTTCCAATTATACACCTAGTCGATGTTAAAATCAAATTTGGAATTATTTAAATATGCCCCCATACTGTTGTTAACACGTAAAAGGACATAATGTAGCTTAGTTTTATCATGTCTTACTTCCTTTTTACTTCTAAATAATGCTGGGGAATAAAATTTCATTGAAAACCTTTCATTTTTTTTATTTTGTATATTAAATTGATTTCCAGTCAGATTTCTTTTGATCTCCCATGACCACACAAGGAATCTATATAATAAACACGCCGGAACCCCTGCCGCTCATCTATGTATATATCCATCGAATATGCACCGCCGTGATTACACTTAGCTAAAACATTTTTGTGAGATTATTTATTAATGTTTTAATATCTCCTCCGTCGACAGACCGATTTTTATAGGTGCCGTTCAATGACGTGGATATCGTATAATGCGAGAGAGACGCAATTTCTTCTTTTACTTTTTTATTTTGAGAATTTTTTTTTTGTTTGCATCACATCAAAAGTGACATCTACCTATCTTACAATAATTGCAAGGCTATTCAGAAATGGTTGGCAGGTTTGGGGTTACTTGTTATAATTGAAAAGCGCATATGTCAGGTGTAACTAATGTGTCTTTTTATCACTTGAGCCAATACGTAACCAACAGCGTTTACCTATGCCATTTATACAAGTACCCTTATGAATCTAAGCAATGAGGCATGCTTTGTAAGATCTTATAGCTGGGTGGTTTTGTATGGTTTAATGTCAGATCCTTATCATTAAGCGTGAGATTGGCTGCATTTTGCGAAAATACGGTTGGGAGAATTGTAAACGTGTTTGGAGAGATCTTCCAAACCAACTGAAGGCAGAGGTGGACGCGATCCCCCGTATAAGACGGTAGACAGTAACCATGGCAACTAACAGACCAATATTATTTTTTGTAATTCGGTCTGTTTGCAGAGAAAATAAGTTCAATATGGCAATACAATAGTGCATGTGTTATTATATCTTGATTATACTTAATAGGCAAAGAAGCAAATCAAATCAATATTTAGTTTCGCGTTCCGATTTCTATACAACGTACATCGTATCGTTGAAATTGTGTTTCGCGATTTGTTTTAATTGCGGCAAACCCATAGACGTGTTGGTATCAAGAAAAGAGAAACGCAATACATATTAGCTGTCTTGGTGTGTCCGTATTGGGTTATATGCATACACACTCCTCACCTGCACACCCACTCACATACACACACTCACTCGCCCACCCACTCATTCATTCAGTCTCTCAGTCTGTCGAGAATCATTTTCACTCAATTATGTATTAGTCCGTCGATTCTACACTAAGAACTGTTGGTCGCAAGAAATAGGAAACTCGGGATCGGAATTGCCGGATATAGTTAATAACTGTTACATTACAGGAAATTACCCTTTAAACCACGTCTATATATCCAGGCAATATAGATGCAATATCGCGATCAGTTTGCTACCGAAATGACGGAGACGTATTATACATTACATCTATATGTATTCATTTCAACAAATCAACGTGGAAAATAAATAAATAGATCAATATTGAAAAGAAAATATGTAACTACGAAGTAATGATTACATCAAGTCGAATTATATTACATGTATCAGTACAATTATTACAGGTTTTGCAGGTTTGTGACTAACAAGATAAATTATTAGCAGGATGAGTTTGACTTTCTTAAATTGTTTACCAGCCAAACACAGATCTGGCGACCGCGATATCATCGTGTCGTTTTATAACATACTTTATTCGAAACCACTCATTGAATTTACAATGGTGAGACTAGTAAACTCTTCATAATAAAGCAATTCGCTAATAGTATACAGTGTTAAGTATAAACGCCGAAGGACGTTAGTTAGTGGGATAACTTGTGTGTTGGCGTACTTTGTATGGAACGCAAAGTCCGGTGAGTTAAAACGAGTGTCATGCGCAGAAGTGTCAATTCTCGGTCAATTCCAAGGAGTTACCGCAAAATTCCATGTCATTTCCTAGAGGTTTGTGCTACTAACCTCATTAGCTCACATAACCACTACATATTGAGAACTATTTATATGGCTGTTCTTCCAGCAGCACTTGCCGGACTACGTTTGTCCGGAGGATTAAGATAACTGAAGTCCGATGAAGGTTTCATGATTCGTATAGGTAGATGTGAAAATTCCAACGGAGTATATCTAGACTCGGGTTACTGCAATGCATTATAAAGTAAACGAGGAAGAACTATTTAGTATGCAATGCGTTTCAAGCTGCCAATTATTTAATTATTTCCGTTTGCTTGTGTTGTGTCGTTTTTGTTTTTCATTTCCTGCGTAAATAACACACACACGCACATCACTGTATGAAAACTCCACTTGAATGTTAATAGCTAGGCAGGACGCGTAATTGCACCAATTGAAAATTAAATTAAATGTCAATGACGCGAGATATGCCAATTATGATGTTCTAATTCAATGCTGCCTTTTTGAGATAAACCTGAATTTAAAAAAAAAAGAAGAAAAAAACTCGTGTTTGAACTTCTATTAATTACCATGCATAGCGCGACGTAACTTTATCATAAAACGCTAAGTAATTCACGTGAATAGCGTACACTGGTACATTGTTCATTTCTATAGATACACCACAAAGTAAGTATTAACTGCTCAAATATGAACACATATGTAAATACCCCCCCCCATGTTTACGACGGTACGTAAGTAGGTATTTTTTTTAAAAAGCATTAACAAAACGTTCACCATTCGTCAAGTTGTATTGTCCCGCGTTGCTTAATACAACTTTAGTTATGTACAGTGCTATTACCCACCTACTCGACTACCTAGAACATATCAATCAGAATTATGATAGATTAAAAAAAATTAAATTAGCTTAACAGCTTAATACGTGCAAGTGATGGGAAAAAAAACATTCCATAGTAGATTATATTGTAAGTCATCAATTGGTCAAAACCTCATTTCCGTCAAATTCAATTCCATGTGATTGTATTTTATTCTGTGAATAATCACAGCAAAGAAAGACGCTGAATAGCAATGATTAGGTCACAGATAACAGTTCAATCTCAAAACGTTTGGTGGCAAGTTATTTTAGGTGTATTGTATTAGAACAATATCTTTACATTTCTCTACAGAACGTTAAAATTACGATGATAGATTAAACGCGTCATGGGAGTCCTACCAATTTAACCTATTTAATTCGATATTTGACAAAAAGTAACTTCACTTTTAATCGAGTGCGTGTGTCGATTGGGTCGGTTCTGACAATGTATATGTTAGTGCCACATTGGTCGTGTTACATTAAATTGTGATGACGTCAATTGCTCAAACAACAAATAGACGATACGTAATATTTCCATGAAGATGAAATATCCGACCAAGTACACTGGATGATGGGATACACACAATACACACAATTATTGCTCAGCGGTACCGCCTCAAGTAAAATAACTCACTCCTTTCTACGCTTTTCTGTTAGAGTAGCAAATTACGCTTCTCCATTTCAACTATTTGATCATTAGAAGAAACTACAAGTTTGATCACGTCTTATGTCGATTACAGTTGTAATCTGAAACTATTTGGCAGTAATTAGTACCTTGGTCGTTATTTAATCGAAAATAATTTCCTAAGCTCCGGGGAAAACGGGAAAACTAGAACGTCCTAGATATTGAATTCAATGACACATGGTCCCGGTGAGCTTGTCCACTTACGCGATTCATCATGATATTCACAGACGAACTCGTTACCTTCCTACGCACGTAATAAGTGAATCAACATCAAATGATCCCCTTCATAACCACAAACCATTCATCCAATACCTCGGTAGTACACTCCCCTTAATAGGTACATCAGTGTTTCCCCGCACAATTTTTAACATCTGATAAGTTGGTGAAGTTTTCTTTCTTAGCTACGATCAACACAAACAACGACTCCGACTAATAGAACCTTTGACAATGTCAATACATAACAGTTTACACCCATCAAGAGAGTTCAACTCCAGAATTTGATTGTGAATGTTGTGTTTGTTTTGAGCTGTTGGTGAATAGGAACATACAGCTTTGGTAATCACTATGTAGTCAATGATCACATATCCATAACAATTATTTCCTCAACATGAAGAACGATTCTCACCAACCGATGATATAAGGTTGTCATCCCCGTGGGTAAACTCAATATCCAAATCGAGCTAAAGGACAATTTGTTGTTGTCATAGGCAATCCCACATGGTTTCAATGATTGAATTCGACTAGGTGTCATCCTGAGAGACGCGGTGAAATACGTCGGTTTTGTTGTGTGTGTTTTTTTAGTGTGTTTTCGCTGAACGTTTCATAATTGATTACTTTAGAAGTCAACGTTAGTGAATAAGGTTTCCATTTCTTTTATTCGTATTCTATTTTACCGTTTAAATAGCTCAGCTTGACGTCCCCTCGATACCATTGCAACTATAAGGACACATTCGATTTAGTGTTCTATATTTTACATACATTTTGTAAAGCTGTATACAATTGTCAAGCAGAGCACGTTCAATCCAATTAACTATATATACCTTACCCTACTATTAGACCCTACCAGAAAGTAAATTCGGCGAGTTATTCGCGTTTAATAGTTTTCAGTGTGCAATGCACTTTTTGTGCGCGCCCATGTGTCTGCATGTGTGAGTAAAGTGATTACTCCAATGTATTGCTCTGTACCAATTTATATAATAACAAACACCATTAGAACCAGTATTCTATGATAGTAACTGATTCGTCGACGGAAATAATCATTAGACTTGGTAGAAGATCATGAAGCAATGAATATTAGTCGAGTGTGCATGAGCAGGTTGGGTCCTATTTTATTAATGTGCCAAACATGTGCTATTTCTTCTTAAACGAATGTTCGTTTCGACAACCAATCTTGCTATCTAACTTACTATATGGAAATAGTGTATCTGTTTCTTTTGTTGTGTAACTTGAAGCAAGTACGGCTAGCTAATAAATATTTCAGTATTGTATCATATGCTCGATGCGAGACTATGAGAGAGCATGTTGCAAAGCAGGCAGAAAATCGAACAATCGGTGGATCGCACATGTTCCCATGTGATTATACAACACTGTGACATGTATAACCACGTGTATACATTAATATTTCACACAAGTACGAAACTGTCTCGAATACGTCGTCCTATTCCATAATGTATGATATCATGATTTTTCATAAAAGCGCTTTATATTTCTTGCGCTTTTGTACGATATATATAATACCGGGCGATGATGAAATGATTGAATACGTAAAAGTATCTGCATTGTAAATTTCTTTATTTGAAAATAAAATGCTATAGGGTAAATAAGCGCATGGCATGTAAATAGTCTTACGTATTCTTTATCTGAAATACCAGATTATACCGGGTTATGTTGTTCCACATTATATTTAATCCAGTATTATGCTATGCTCAAACTGCAAACGTGTTTCATAAAAGTTTTGTTGAATAAATAATGTAGGGTAGGGGTTTTAGGGATGAACATTATAGACTCGCATTAAGGAGAACCTAGAACTTACATATGAATTTTGTACATTTGAAATAGATTAATTTCCGTTAACTACGAGATCACGCGTTATGTGTGAAATTGAAAATAGCCTCGTAGTGACGTCAAAATATCGTGTGAGATACGCTTAATAATGTGCTTTACGCATTTGATGATGATCAGTTTTGAAGAAGTAAGGATATTCCTCTCTGACATACCATCATTCCGGCATTTAAAATCAAATCATTCGTTTTTTGCGCAGATGTTCGATTCGCGCTATTCACGCATTACGCGCGATCTCGCAGTGAACGGAAAATCACCTATTTTGAATACTATTTAACTTATGTTCTTCGAATCATAATGGAGAATTCGACATTTTGGCTTGAATAATGCTATGTAATACGTATGTATTTTGATACCAGTCCTGATAACTACTGGTGGACCAAACTGGCGATATCACATGTCGAGTTTTTAATGGCCGCCACCCCTAATAATGGACCTCAGTTCATTTAAGTTTTGCTGCTTGAAACACCAATAATTGTAGGCCACAGTTATGATAATTATGTAGCAAATGTGAAACATTTTGTCCACAAAATGTCAAAATACTTGAACAAAAAGCATAAATAAAAAAATAAGAATTATCTTGCGATCGGCTCGCCTAAAAAGGGAGATATCGATTAACAGATTACGCAGAAAGCCTTTTTTATATACTGGATTATTATTCCAATGACATAGAACTGTGCGGTATAACTGAGATATATATATATATATATAATTATGTACTATATATACCTATGTGAAAAAATGTCCGTTCTAGAATCAAACATGAGTAGATCACGTTATATTACACATTATATATTCCTTGAACGAACAAGGAATGTCAAAGTGCACGACGGCTCAAAAGCGTTAGTTATACTGGCAACAAACAATAACTGTTTAATCCAGGACGCGATTCCCCGTGATTTGTTTGAAATACACGTGTTGTAACCAGTTCATTCCTGTAAAACGCTTCTTTTATAATCCACTCTATCTAACAAACTATTAGGCACTCATTCACGTGTTGTACCTACTGAATCTACTCATTGTTGTGTTAAATGGTGACATATTATAGTTACAGCCATTTTACAAATTGTATCCACATTGTACGTTAAATAATAATTGCAATAATAATTCATTATATTACATTTCATTGCAATGATGTTCGGTATTAAAATGTATGTTTCACGCTCAGTCTGCTATAAGACCTTGCAACTCCAAGTCATGAGCAACTATTAAAAATAAACACGTATTTCAAATCCACAGATGTTGACCAAGGTTGTTATTTGATTTATCTTATTGACATCGTGGTTATATTTGCAATGAATTATTATCGGCAGCACTGCGAATCGAAATCAATTTGCACCGTGCCAATGAGGGGGTCGTCGTCGTTATAGCAACTACAATTGCCACGGTTAGAATTTAATTATTTAATAATCCTGTCCCGAAGTAATGGGATAATTCGAGTTTCCCTACCTTGTTATTTAATGTAATAATCCGGAAATTAGTAATATTGTTGTGCGATCGTAGTAATGTGGAATACGGGAAATTGTGTTAGCGTTATAATGTGTAAGTGGATAAAATCACTGTGCTGTACATCAGTGAACGTGGACGGTGTCGATATCAAGTTGTATGTTTCCAACGGCGAATATGGTAATGCTATGACATTAGCGTAAAATACACCCTGTGCATGCAATGGTCATCTTGGCAGATTATATAACAACAGGTACTGTGTAGTTTCATCTGTCGTCCGTCTTATCCCCAAAAAATGTCTCAAATTTAATGACATAAATTGTTTAGAGTGGTTGTCAAAATAGTCTATAATTTGGTAAGCAACAAAGCTTGTGAACTCAACAATTTAGTGACAACATTTCGTCAGAACTTTCAACATGTACCTCTTTCACCACGACCGTGCCGTGCAAATAGTAATATGTGATTTCCACTGCAGCGATATTTACAGTCAAACAGATGGAAATACGTCAACGTTCGTCACAGTATTGTTAGCTACAAAACCTATTTTCAACTCGAATCGAAGAAACACTCGCTAAGCCTTCTTTTTCAAAAGCTGTCCAGTAAATCCGCAATCTGCATCTGAGATAGGATCATTGTGATTCTTTGATTGTTATGCTAATGTTTAGAAATTAACTTCAAATGTCTGCTTGTTACAAGCGACGCCAACACGTGTTAATAATTCCCCCAAGTCATTGTAGGTATCACAGGGGATAATTCCCGTTATTGATACGGTCAAACTACTCGTTAGTTCTCTCAATTAAATCCGCCAATCAGCAACATTGTCGTTCCCTGGAATCAACATTTTGCCAAGTGGTTCTTAAACGAAGTCGGTTTTTGAACGCACTTTTTCTGCGATGCTATCATTCAGCAGTAATCAGTAATGACTACACTAAAAAAAGAAGAGTACTGTTACATACACCGAATGCGTCTATAGGTAATCTCCTTATCTTTGTCAGCTTAGTAAACATGATGGGCCAACAAACTGCCTATTTTAGCAATTTTCAGTTGATGTATCATATCATAATGTATAACGCTGTTCATTATCGACGGCCAACTGATAATAGTCACTCTTTTGTTTTGAACAGTTTTAACTTAAACTGTACTATTTCCGACTCGTCTACATTGAGTTTAATAATAATTTTTTGAGAAATCTATTGTTAATTTGCTGGACCCTCATAAACCCTATGCACGTATTTTCTTCAGTACAACCATGTATAATGACGATAATTCGTTATCTGAATAGCAAGCAGAGAGACAAATAAAGGAGAAAGTTCAGAAATGTCTCCGAAAATATTGAGTAAGCTAATATGACTGTTAGCAGACTGTTTCCATCTGCTGTTCGGATTCTGCAGAAAAGGCTTGTTTACTGTATGATGTAGATTAAGCGTCCAGTGGAGATTACTAGTAATGAAATATTGGTATAAGCACCCATATGGCAGAAACGTCAATTAAATCAATACACACGCACTATTTAATATTGTCTCCGCGCCATGTCTCAGGTTGAAATAGTTCCCGACCGACAAATAATCCAACTTTCCAAAAGCGTATCAAATTTCAACCGTAATGTTAATTGTTCTTTAAAGTGCAAACCACTCGAGGTCAGTTGTCCGGTTCAAAGTAATTTCAACAGATACTAGTAAATAAATAAATACAAGAATGTGTATTAGTGTCAATGAATGTCCTATAATTGCCGTTGCATGGTATTTCAAATTCCCTACTCGAATGTCCAATAGAGCGATTAAGGAGAAAGGCGACACCGGATGCAATCTGTACTTATACTGCTTTGGTCGTTCCAGGAAACTGTGTCGAAATACATACCTTTCTCGACTTGATGCGAATCGTAATATAAGGATATTTTCTCGGTTTTTAACTATAATGATGTTACTGAATTTGGCATTCTTGCGTGTGATAACAGTTAAACATTTCAAAACAAATCTCATTCTTTGTTTGTTTGTTGGATCAAATGCGTAATTGTATTATATCGCTGCCTTATGATACTGAGATAGGTGTCGGAATGAGTAAAGTAATAGTGTACTTACACTCAGTCTTTCATCCAGGATTGGAGTATACATATATCTGCAGGAACTTACGTACGAAATAGAAAATTCAACAAACATATATTTAAATCATCTGATTTAGAGTCGGTTATGTAACAGTGGGAAGCCAATGAAATGTGCATGATTGCCCATGAGCCTGCATGTGTACGTTAAAAAGATTACAAACTTTTGCAATGTATGTCACAACAATGGTACGTTTGAAACGCAGGGTCACCATGGATGCTTGTAAACACATTGATTGACCACCACTTTGAATGCAAGAAATATCTGATATTTACATTTTTTGCTAAGTGCGTATTGTAACTTGTACGTGTATTTTGCGTGACGAGAGCGTAATTAATCGTATCCCACAACAAATTGTATCCGTTCCTCGAAATCTGTTTAGCAAAATATCCGAGAATTGCTCTATAATGATAAATTATGAATCAAGTCTTTTCTTTGCAAACCGTACCCTGTGAATGTATTGATTTCGAACGTGTTTTTAGCGTAATGGTTTTTAGTCCGATCATCATAAAACAAACAGAATAGCGGTGGAAAATATCGACGAGCAGTATGGCGGTAAGCATACCGACACACATATGTCAATTCCAAAGGGACAATCCATCGATGTGTTTATCGTAAAAATCGGAAGTACGGTGTTGACGTACACACCAGTACACCGTGTTGACCGTGAAATGCTTAAAGATACTGACGTTTTATATCTTCCCATTTTTAAAGTGGTGTATGACACATTTAAACACCCAACTATAATTAGCATTTCAGCGTCGCTCCTCTCAATGCTTGTATATTAGTCTCTGGCGAGAATCATATAGTTTCGTCCGTGATTTCCCACAATTCTTACATGCACTGAAGCAAGGTGAACTATACATAGCTATATGTATAAACATATGGGCAAGGTAACTATGTTGAAATTGTTTTATTAAAACGTATTCTATTAGAAAATGGAAAGAATCTGATGTAGCACTGGGAAATAACACTTCTGCTGAAGATCAACTCTGCTGTCACTCTGGATTATTTAAATTCTAGTCTTGTTTTCCTTACTTAATTATCATTATTCATATTCAGTGAAATAAACGAAGGTTGCATCTTTTACAGAAGCTACAACCTACCACACCAACGCAAGACAATGTACATTTAAATACAATATTATTTCAGTGGGAAAATAATTTTAAATACATACTACACGTCCTCGAATATCCCATCATTATCGGAATGATTAAATCAAACCACAAATACAAATCCAGAAGATGAATCCTAAAGAATATTCATTCATTATGTTCTCCTGTTGGGGTGAACGGAGGTGAGTTCTCTGTTGGGATCCTCTTACGTCACGTGCAGTATCAAATATGATGGGTATTTACAGATAGACAAAGACAAAGCTCTCTTGGTTTATCTGATTATACACAGTTCCACTCAGAAAGGTTGTCTGACTTATACTTTATCTGCTGCCTTCGGGTCAATATTGCAGCCATTTCAAATTTGCTGTCAAACATTCCGTTCACGTTCTACGCCTCCACAGAGAAATGGCTACAGAGAATTGCGAATTCGCCTAAAACCGAACACTGTTACACAATTCCCCCACACACAAATGAAAATTCAGTAGATCCGGCCTTTCCTCTCGGGCTATGATGTATCGTGATAGCGTTGTCGGTACATGGTAGAAACTAAGGCTGAGAAAAAAAATCATTGTAAAAAACATGAATATTCACATTTTGTGTAAAACAGAGACACACTGACTGAAATCGTTGTAACATAACTGCATGTATGCGCTGTTAACAACTTATTGTGTTTATCAGTTTCCAATATCTCGGTCCCGGCAACTTTGATGTTCTCAGAATGTCTGCTGTAAGTATCGCAATTACTCTGTGAATGAAAGATTTCAAAAGAAGACAAATATACGTAGAACGCTGCTATTCAGACGTGACGTCATGGCTTTGCTCGGCGTGTATCAGTACACGTATGCTGTTTGGATTGCTATGAAATCAGAAAGGTGAAACTTACCACTGAAATGTACGCACTATGAAATTCGTTTATTAGAAATAGGTCGATGTAACTTTCAACTATGATGTTAATTATGAAGATCATATATTGTAACCAACCAGAATATCGTGAATATATGCAACAGTCACGAGCACTCTGTGGTTTAATTATACCATAGTAATGTTGGCAATACTTTTTACTGTCGGCATGTCATGATAATTAATTCCACTCTTCAGTGATAATGACATCTAAATACATTCGATCTTGGTAAACGTGCTAGTAAGCATTTACCATACCAAGGTTCGAGAACTAGCATTTTTCCCCGCTAGAAATCATCCGGTTCTTCCGTCTAGTAATCTTCATAAAAAACAAGACGCAATTATGCAGTTACCGAAGAGGAATTAACTGACTGAGTGAGTGTAAAAAAAGGAATATGTCCAGTCTGAAAATATTCTATCTTGTGATCTAAAGCCTAAGTAGAGATTTTGAGGAACGGCGATGTTAAAACAGGTTCAAAGGTTACTTTTTATGAATAAGTTAAACATTCGATATTATTTGTATTATAAGCTGCGTACCATTAACGTTGATTCAGCCATACAGACAAATCAATGTAGAAAATACAAAAACAAAACCAGTCTGAATCTTCACGACTGTCACTAATATAATATAATTTACAGTTAACCCAGGTGAATCTTTCTCACTAATCATATGTGAAGAATGCCTATTTCGGGGTTGACTCTTAATCGCTACAATATGTGTGTGTGTACGTGTTTAAAACGGTCTTATGTGTGTCGGTTTCTCAATCGGGTTGTGCTCAGATCACTACATATGGTATGGAACCATGTTGTCATGTCTATTATAGCGATGATTGTGCGATGTACAATGATGTACAATGCACCATTGAACGATTAATAATGTGTTCAATAAAAAAGGACTTTGATCAATAATGTTACCAATTCAGATTTGATGCGAACATATGTTTACATTTATCGAAGTTGAAAAATAATATATTGAGCGCTGCAAAGACGATGTGAATCAGATACTGCACCAGAATCGGTAATATGCACGATGTACACAAGAGATTTTTCTTTTCGAATTAACGCTAAACCACAGACAATTTTTCAATCCGATTTTCTAACTCTCCTAATAGAAGAGGCACAAATCTTACAGCAGGACAATGTCCCAATCATATCTTAAAATACTAGTAGACGAAGGTCATAATTTCACAGGAGACACACATTTCAAAAGTGTATGTTTCCTTAGAAGGAAATTGACTGATTAAAATTATAGAAATGCAATCAAATTTCGCATGATGCTGTCACGCACATGGTCATATTAATGATGCGTTTAATCCAATATAATTCGTATTCACCAGCGAAGTTGTTTAAGTCAACCTATTTAGACTGTTATTTCCCGCTGTATTATTGGTCCTTTGTGTATACTTACTGACTACATCGGTTATTCTGTAGTTACGGATTTCATACTTCAATGCACACGTGTCTATTTTTTTTGCTTGGGGACAATGAATATGTGTATTTCTCTAAAAGGACTCACATTTTATATTGGTTCATATACATATCGAAAGCAGAATACACAGTGGCGTGATAAATCAATCTGATCCAACATTGCGTCACGCAGTTCAGTGACCTGGGCCTTCAGAATATACCACGCAAAACAAAATAACAGAGCAATATGTCAGTACCAGTCTTGTACTCGACCTTGATCTCTGTGCTACTCAAAATTGAAGTGTATAATGCGATTATACACTGTCATGGGACATGTACTTACAATCATAAATCGATCAAAGGATGTGAATTCAGTTGTCACAAGCATTAAATAGCATTATAGGGTAATGTAACTATTGAATTACAATTGTAAAATTCACAAAGAAATAATTATATGCATCATTAAACATTTATTTACTTTGTTTATATTTTCAAACAACGCACATGTTTCAAATAATGACCACATTACTTCGTTATTAAGCAGTTATACGATGATCTATCTAATGACCATATTTATGTTGACATAAGGTAATGTCTCCAACTTTATTCATTAAAGAGGTTGAACAATTGATGATTAAATAATGAGGACATTAGTCTATAATTATTATGTTTTATGTTTGGTTAATAATTTGTGCGACATTGTTATAAAAGTCAAAATATTGTTTAACATAAATTAACACGCAATGCATCATTCCTCTACATTTATGTAATGATTATGACATGGGCTGAAAAACACACATTTGACACTTTCTAATGATGGACGGTTTATCCTAGCGCAGTTTATGTTTGATTTTGAACGTTACTTAGAAGTGACATCTCACTTACATGGGTGCAAATTACATCTTCGTATTTCATAAATACAACTTAATAATGACTGACGTTTCTCAATTTGTTCATTTTGTATCAATATTGTTATTACGAGAAACATGTTATAAAAGTAGGAACTAGGTAGAAATACAAATACCATTACATTGCTATGAACATGCTTTTCAAGTGATACTAATAGAAACGACTATATTGTACTATATAGAAACGTCATGTTTTTATGATTATATATTCAATAATGGTACATTACCATTGAGGCGTTTTCTACTTATAATCCTCGAAATTAGAACGCTGCTATAACCTTTCAATAATAATACGGAGTTGCATCAATGAAATGCTTTATATCAAACAGCTTATGTGCTGGTGGATTGTAAACTTGTAATAGTAATGGCTCAATGGGGATTACTTATCCTTGAATCTCGTATTCATGCGCATTCTCTGTAAAAGATGAGATGCATAATTATTATCGGTAATCGCTCAGATTCAAATGTTATTTGCACGCGCTGGTGCACATCAACGAGATTTGCCGTGCTATGCCTCGCCGATGATAAATAGTTCCAGGGTTTTCATTCGGAATATATGATTCTAACCTTGCCACCTTTCCACAATGTGGGCGGTGGGAGGTATTCACTGTGCCATTTTATTCCTCTTTTCGATTTCCTGTGTCTCCTAAACTTATGGTTACATTTTCAGAAAGACGAATCGAACCATAATTGTATCCTCAATTTTTTTGATCGGTCCGCCATGTTGGATATAAAATTATTGTACTTTCGTGACATTGGTCACTGAGTAAACCGTAATCTCTTTTGGGTACATTGAAATACCTGGATAATAATAACGATATTCATTCAGTATATGCTTCACGGCTCGGTACCGACACAGGAGATAAAGGGTAATCGGGCTGTAATAAAATATCTGTGAGTCACTACATGCACCAATGTAGGTGCAAACAACACGCGGGCGTCTTGTCTGGACGCCGTTTCATCATCCGAACTTGCATGGCAAGCATACATAATGTTTACGCATGTTCCTGGATGGGTGAACCCACACTCCGAGACGGTACGCTAGCCACATGTCAGGTACAATTACCACGCCAACCACGTGTGAGACATGCGCAGAGTTTGTACAAAAATCAGATAATAGGTTAAATGACAAAATAACTAAACCAATGAACATCAGTTATGAAAGTATACTACAGTGATATGCACAATGTCAACGTTCAACTGCATCACATGAAATTCAGCTCATTCAGACGTTTCAGAGGAAACAAGTTCCAAGCATATAGCTACATAAAACCGCTCATTGTACCGCGGTAAATGTTAGACAGTGGCTATGAGTGGACGGTTTCAGGCGATCTCAAGGTATAGACATCGTTAGGTAATTTGTCAACATCTTATTAGTGTTCAATCTATTCGGTAATATGTGCATGCGTAAGAGCAGCAATTAAAAAGGAGCACACCAGACACAATTAAATTTCCTTCTTCGAGCTGAATTGTTGTACCACGGCGGAGTTCGGATAATCTATAGTTACTAGTCCGCTTTGAATTGATTTTGTCAAATGTAGCCCTAGCAGTGACCCCAGATTCTAAATATAATATTGTTAATTCGCGGGTAATCGTATAACTGCACGAACAACAAGGTGACATTCGCTGTGGCAGATCTATAGGCTATCTAGGAAATCCAATTTAGTCAATCATATTACCTAAGCAAACTGTTACAATACACACAGGAACTAAGATGGAATTGATATCGCCATTGTTGAATATGAATTACGCGATCAAAGAACACCATATACAATTACAATGTAGTTGTGTTTAACTTCTGCTGTGCAAACCAGTGTGAATACGAGTATTGTGTGAAAACATTTTAAAATCAATACTGATCTTTCCGAATGTGAGATACTTGAGGGGGGGGTGTTCTCAGAATAAAATTTGGTACGCAAGCTAAAGTAAAAAACGCGTAAAAGGGGTGTTATTTAGTTATTTTGACGCGTGTACCGTGTTTAGAATCGAATATTTTAAAATATATAAATAAGGGACCCACTTTCACTTGTCTTAGAGATACAACGTGTTCATAAAAATGGATATTTCTCGGACTGTCACCTCATATTTTTAAGTTTCTGCTTTTGAAAAGGGGTATAATTTCAAAAAAATAAGTACGTGTTTAGAGGTATAGGTACCAGGTCTGACTTGGAGAAAATTTAAGATACAATTTATCCTCACTGTATGATTCTATAAAATTTCACAGTTCCAAATCAGAAAAAAAATATCTATAATAACAGAGATGTATGTATTACCAAGTGTATGGCAAAATAATAAAATAAGCATAATGAAACTTGAAAAAGTCATTTATGATTTAACACACATTTATTTATTTTTTCTCGAAAACGCACAGAAAAACAGAATGGCACTAAACGATGAAATCGTGTCTAGGTTTGGAGAACGCTGTGATTTGATTACCCGCCTGTACACACTTCGCTGCTATAATGAGATGCATAAAACTAAATTGTAGTGATTGTAACAAGGAGGTAGAATGAACAATAGAGCGGATATTTCTCTAATTCTATGACGTACTTGAACTTGTATGACACGTACATCAGGAAAGGGTGTATTCTTATTTTATGTGGTAGCTGAAAAACATGGTAATATAAAGAGCTGTATCACGTCAAAATAGATCATAAAAAGGCATCATACGACCACAAAGACGCATGCATATTAAAAATTCAATGTCAATAGTTCAATTTTGTTAAATACACATATCACAATAATTTGTTTATAATCGATTGAGCTTGGATAAGACGTACCGGGGTCAATACTCGTATATATTTAAAACTGCCTAATAAATATAATTGTCAAAAATGGAATATTATTCATGTTTCTACCGTATTTGTTGTTTATTGGATGAATACGTTTTGTAAGAGCATAGTAAATTTATTTCGTGTATTTTTAGTATATTGCGCATGCGTTGGAATATTGTGGAACGTTATAGCGACAGGATCACCCAGTCATGCGTCTACTTAAAACAGTGGGGTGACGTCATGGTATTTCAAATCATTCGTTGCCAGGACTATCAAATACTCGCTGGCCCACACATCGCGTGGTCAAATCAATGTTTTGAGTCTACAAAAGTCTGCTAGAGCTGTTATACAGTAGTCGAGGTAGAGTCGGTCGATTGTAGTAATCGCGAATTAGTCGGTTATACTTTTCGATATAGACAGTGGTATCACGAATGGGCGATTATTCAAAGGTCGGAGTCAATGTTGAATGTCGAAGTCTAATCGCGTTATAAGAAACCCGAAAAACATGATGGTGTATTGTCCGTCGACAAGAACGCTATATTAGCACAAAAGGTAAACAAAAGGGGTTATTAAGAATAAGGCTTCAAAACGCATCGAGTCATAAAAAGAGTTATTTCATTCTTGCGAGGACATTGCCGCATCCAGGACTATAGCGTAAAACAACTAGTTATTGAAAAGGTGATTATGCGCGCGAATCCGCATAGCTGCGCGCGTGAAACAGCAACCCGCGCGCGTTCAAGCAAAATCAGGCATTTCATCTGTATTGAAAGTATATTGAGCGTATCTTAATGTTGAATAATAATAATAATTATCACTGGCAGATAAATGTGTAGTACGCTAAAGTGGTGCATTTAAAACATATCACGCTGTCAAATATTAACATACATCGCACCAGCATTGATGCGTTCCTCGCACATACAAGTTCGAAATCTTCAAAAGGCCATTGATTGTCATTTTATGAGCACAATATTGTCTGCTAATGACTCGGTTCATGGGTGGCCTCTTTGAATGACGTAGAGTTACTTAGCGCTAATTAGTTACCAGTAGATTTTCATTTTCTTTTAGTGTGACAAGACGTAGGTTATTTATACACATAAAGAAAACGTGCGCTCAATGTCATACTATTATAGAATATTACAGTGTAATCTGCTATAAAGTAGTCTTACATGTATGGTGGAATTATTGCTTCCAATATGACAGTTTGAATTTGTCTTCAACAAAGTTACCGTTGAACTGTTCGAACTTTGGCTAGTCGCGCATAAACAACAAAAATTAAAGATGCCAGATGAAACACAGTTCTCATATTTGCATAGCTTAGTGATATTAGTAACAAGTGCCGTGTGTATTATTGTTTACACGTGTCAGTCAAATACATAGCACATCTGCGCCAACCTACACTAATTGTATTTTGAATATAACCTATGTTCTCGCTTGTCGCATTACTTAGAAAGTTAGGCAGTATGAATTTGACAGGTTTCCAGAATTTGACGTTTGGGGAAACCTTTCTACGCGCGAATGTCAGACACGTTTCGTGGTGGTGTGTGGCCGATGTCTACATGTTACTCTGCAAATTCAAGGACACGTAAGATAGGAGTTATTTAAAGAATTTATCGTTATATTTAGTTTCGGATTAAATGTATCAGGTTGAAAATATTGGCCAATTTTTATTATTTCATTTGAATTGAGTTTACATTTTACCAAGTGATAATGCAATATTCTCGCTTTTTCATGTATAAAACATACTATGTAGTTGCATTTATTTGATTTACGTCCGTTGAATTCAAATCGAATAAAACATACATGTTATGATTAAACACGTGAATCTAGTAGCGTACATATGTATAAAGATTTTAAAATCTCAATTTGCGAGCAGCCGTATATGACCTTTATTGTGATTGTGTAACTATTCTACGAAATAGTTTTTAGTTTGGATTGTTCCGATCGTGGGAAATGTAATAAAAATTCAATGAGTGTCGGAACGGTGGCCATCGCTTATCGAATAGTCCCAAGAATTAAAATTAAACTCCGTAAATAATCTCAGAGTGGAAGTTTAAGAATTACACAATGCAATTTGATCATCGTGTTTCATAAGGTGTACTGCTTCCGTAAAATCCGCCAGGATCTCTTGTTATCAGTCGTGATCAGATTCATCTGTTAAATGATTTTTTTTTTAAAAACGCGGTAGCATAGGTATAACAAAACCTGATTCCCACAAAGACTTGTTGAATGAATATATTAAATGCCAATACAATTGACACATTGGTCACGACGCAATACCGCATTTTATAACGTATATTGAATACATATATACTTTGAAGAGAAAAAACAATTGCAACCCAAAACAAGTACGAGATAATAAGATTGCATGTGTTCTAACATATTAATTGGATTTGATCTTGTGTGATCATATCGGAAAATAAGTCGGGTAAACGAGTAAAGGGTGGTAGTCGTCGTGCCGCGCATGCGCAAGATGTGGGTCTCATATAAACAAAGATGGCGATTTTGATTGTTGCGCACACCAAGTGAGAGGTTACCAAGCTTCAATTAGGTATTTTTTGGAGTTTAAAAGGTATCAAAAGAGTCGCCGACGGTAACTCGTGCAAGTGGCTCCCAGAGCAAAACTCGTACTCGTGATTTTATCAAAAAGGTGCATTGGATTATAGGAAAATCACTGTTTTTTAACACAAATGTCGCACATGCGCCGCACGACGACTACCGCTCTTTAAATTAATATGCCCCAGCTTCGCGACATCGCCAAATTCAACCTACAGTGACAAAAGGAAGAAATTAAAAGCAATAATGGTCAAATCCTTTTGATATTCCAAATTATCTGGGATATTTGTATTAAAGATAGCATAATTGTGCACTACAATAAATAAACAAGCTCGAGTTTAACCGGGTCCAACCCAAATACGCGTGTAAAATACATTGTTTATTTACACGAAAATCTATCACGCGCTGCGCGACGACCACCGTTCTTTAAGTTCAATTTTACGTCAGTGTTCCATGAATTCGATAATTGTGTCCATGATAGGCATATTATTGGCTTGATGAGCATCGACAATTTACATATGGTATTTTCCAGAATTTGTGTCCCTATCTGCCGGAAGCATCTATGACGTAGATGAGTGGTTCTAATAGACAACTGCAATTTGGTTGTGAATCGTAATCATTTAAAATATAGAAAATCTTTCAGAAATTCTTTTTTATTGATCGACGACTTCTGATCCAAACAATATCGATGTAAACGGCGTCTCTTACCCAAATTTACGCCCTCAAATCACCGTATCGCTAGAGGGCGCGGTTGATTGAAACGGTGCATTGTCAGCCAACAAACTGGCTTTGTATACGCGTGTATTAAATTACAGCACAAACAAATCACTGCACGCACTAAATCACTGAAAAGATTACATTTAATCTATATAAACACATATCTGCAAACACAGATAGAAATTGTATAACCCACTGCATCAGATATTGATTCCAAATACACATAGCAAGCAAATAACTTTTAATCTCGGTGTAAGGGTATTACTTCCTAATTAATGGTTTTTATAGTAGATATTGATTAATCGAATGACTGACATACTTGTTACACTAAGTGATTGCTTCTGATTGCATGTCTACGTACTATACTAGTTTGTCCTAATACTGCGACAGTGTCTCTAACATTCTATTTCTAATTACTCTATAGATGAATTATTGTGTCCAATGTAGATATATATCAGAAAAAAAAACCGTTGCACGGTTTTCTGATGTACAAATTCAGAAGTTTATTTGAATATGAATTGCCTCTTGCACGTCGTACCTATCCTTACGGGGACGTATATCAACACATTAGCAATGTTACAAAGCCTTAAAGTCGGGATAAAGCGTGTTTTCCCCGTGAAACAAAAGTGAAGTTTACACATACGCCTAGCACAATACATTCAGTTACGACTCAGTCTGTGGACCAATCAATTTCGCCCAGGGAAGTAACATGACAGGGCTAGACATGTTATATAAGGTAAAGGTATCGGATATTTTATTTGACTTGCCAAGTTAAACTATATATTTTCATATGTACGTGCTTTAAATAACTGTGGCCACAGGTCGACAACTGTTTATACTCCATGCTACCCACTTTCTATACAAACAGGAAACGTACAAAATGTAGGTAAGAAAAACAGTACATAAGCAAAACTGCAGCATCTCATTTAGTATCATTAAACTGTGCATTATACCAAAACAACAATAGGCATGAATGTATGTCATGGAAGACATGCATCAAATCGGAATGGGTAAACTGGGGTTTTAGAGGTCATATCGGGGAAAGAACTAAATAAACAATTAATTAAATTAAAATTGTTAATTCAGTAAATGTATTTGTTGTTGTTGAGATTATTCCTGTCGTTAATCGTCCTTCTCTGTTTATTGTAATAAATATACGTCGTTCTTCATTTATATCATTCGTTTTTAGATCAAATCGTGATTTGAATTAACAGGACAGGGTCCTCATTTTGTGAAAAGCGAATCCCAATTTGTAATACAGGCGATCTTTCCCAAAACGTTGTTGCTGGTTGTATCTTAAATTCCGTGCTCGGACAAATGGAAGATAAGAACACTTCATATACTATGTTGCCATCTGTTCTCAGTACTTCGGTAATTTCACTTTGCATTTTGTTGTGTAACGAGGAGAAATAAAAATATGCAAAGTCAATATTTAATTAAAGTTTTCTAAATTTCGTCGATTCGTGAACGACTTAGTGATGAGTACGGTACTAATAATAGACCATGCTTCACAAATCTCACAAACCTCCGTCCATGCGTCATTGTTCATCTTGCTTAGTTGTGACTAGTCTTTCATATTAAATCTGACGATTATGATACGATATGAAATTAAGTGAGTTAGTCATTGAAAATATATCAATAATGCTGTATGTACGCGAATTTGTGGTGCATTAGTAATAAAGACAGCATCACGTAATTATATAATTAATTATTATAATTAATTATTCGTGCTGATTATAAGGCCTAAAAATAGTCTTGATTATTTGACTAGGAAATTATTTATTACAGATTTATTTTAAGACCTCCCACCAGTATATTATTGTCATTTTAACACGATGTAAGATAAAGTCTGTTATATACGGTCGTTGTGGGCATACGTATCTGCGATGAAACACTGCCGGACAACTGAAATAAAACGTGAGTCGTCGTTTTAAAAAAATTTGATTTTTTAAATCAGTTATCAATCTATAGTAAGAGTCAATAAAATGTATCTAGTTTTTTTGTGGATATGTAAACTATTTATGAACAGTTGGTGTGTCATACCACGTGACAATAAATATTCACACAGTGTAGTATCCTCGGGACGGACATCCGGGCATTTTCTACCGCCTGGCAACCCTCGCGGTGAAAACAAAGACCAAAAACTCGCAGAAAACGGTACTTTGCGATGGTTGTTGAGAGTCCCCTGAACAGTGTAACAAGATTAGCCCTACGTGTGTAATATATATGAATTTGGTTGTTCAGGATTACTTCAAAGTTGAGTTTGTGTTGTTTTCTCGAGTTTTCACCGGCTCCACCGGCGTTCCACAGCAGCGCGCACAAAGCCCATAGAAATACGTGGTACAATACGTGGTGCGCGTCTTAGCAACGTAGAACGTCTGTGACGTAGCTCCGCCCCCGAGGATATCTTACTTGTACCTTCGAGCTCGCTCAGTGAGTGTGACGCAATCATTGTTTTACTTGGACTGTTTATTGTGCATGTAATTGCAAGGGATCCACAAAACAGAGTGATCCGTAACCACGATTTCTCAACATCAGAGATCACAGAATTAGTTCTTTGAGTTTATATTTATCTCTAGTTTCACCATCTAATTATTAGCTAATGCAGCCTATCATTTGTTTCAAAAGTGTGGATAAGGTATAAGTACAGATATTTGGTGTGTACTTCTAATGTGTTTTATGGCGTCGGAGACCTTGGTCAAAATTCACAGACAAGGATTGTTCTTGTTATGTTCTTGCATATGTTTTCAAACTTTCAGTCACGTGTTCAGGAATAAAACATAAAAAGTTGACAACCTAACTGTACTGAATATTGTATTTTTAATTGGTCGACATTGTTAATCACATAATCAAGTCAAATGTTCTGTGTAGCATCTTCGATATACGATTTATATCAACATGTATTCCCAATATACATCGTCAACTCTGTGCGAAATCTCGCGCATTACATGGCTTCCCTGTCGCGTGTGGCTGTGTGAAACGTGGTGGTATTGGCAGTAGCGCGCTGCATGGAGAAAACAACTAACGAAAATAGCATGCTCATTATCTAATTGACATCCCTTTCGATTGAAGAGTGTTTTAATGTTCCCTATTCACTTAAACAAATAAAAGTTATGATTCGCCTATTCGTTCAAGACTTCTTATGCTGGGAATTTCAACTTTTCATTGTCAGTCTTACACCCAACAAGTGATATCATTTATTTTGAAAATGTAATTAACATAATATACAAAGCTTGTCAAAAATATCCATGGTTACACTGTATGTCTCAGCACTAGTGAGTTTTAAGACTGCTTAAGATGGTATATATTATACCAGACGAAGTGCGCAAATTTGCAAATATCTCTGCGAATTACTTGGTGCCTCAGAGTGGCTTCAAATTACAAACGGGTGATATTGAATATGACGAGCTTCAAGGTGTAAAAACAATCAAAACATTACAACGAGTATAATAACAACTTAACTATATATACATGGCAACAGAGACGATGGCGGCCATTTTAATTTGAAAAGTTCTTCAACAATTATTTAATATTCAAATACTTCTTCAGGAATAACATATTAGACAATACATTGACAACATGACTGGATTGATAATCTATTAATTGGACGTCATGTTAATCACATAATCATATAAATGTTCCATGTAGCATTTTTGATGTAATACTGTATACTACATCGCATACATTGCACACGCTGTGTGGTATCGCATACATAACATGCCTTCCATGCAGGAAATTACGTGGAAACTTGGCGGTATTGGCAACACCACGCAACGGGGAGAAAATAACAAGCTCAAAATATAAATCATATCAATATTAATTTACAAAAGGCCGGTATGACTGTTTGATATTAATATGCACTTAAACATTTAAGACTAATATTCATGTGCTGGGGCGTTTTTTTTGATGAAAGCGATCACATTAAATATTGATATTTACGAATATATATATATATATATGTACTGCTGTATGAACATATATAATGTTGTGTCAATAAGTTGTTGTTATAAATCGACAACAAGTATTCACGAATATAACTCAATATACTTCTTTAAACTTAACTGGTGATACAAAGATGTTTGTTGGTTTGACGATTTCCATAGTATATAGTAGGGTAAATATGCAAATTAGGCAATATCTGTATATTCACACACTTCATCTTTTATTCAATTGTTTTAAAATATTCCTTCTCTTCTATCTTACTGTTTTTCCTCCTAGCAGCCATTATCTGAATACGAATATAGAATGACATATTAATTGAATATCATTTTGTATGCCTTTCCGCTCGTTTAAAATATGTGTTTTAAAAGAAAGATTTCATCTTTAAGGTACA
This sequence comes from Saccoglossus kowalevskii, assembly GCF_978046115.1. Taxonomy (NCBI): domain Eukaryota; kingdom Metazoa; phylum Hemichordata; class Enteropneusta; family Harrimaniidae; genus Saccoglossus; species Saccoglossus kowalevskii. The sequence goes on along the minus strand of NC_140658.1, from coordinate 10,242,256 downwards.
TATTTAGACTATCTGGTAAAAGTGTCAGGTTCAATGTCGAACAGGGTTAATGACTCACAAAAATATCACCCCAGTATCTGTGGCTATTCAAAAAGTCAACGTTGTTAACATGGCCAGTTGTTTGTGTTCGTACACGTAAACATCGACGTGGTGTATGAGAAATGAAACCAGATTGGCGCGATTCAAATAATATTAATTAGCGCATGCTATGATATAGCTTTCTGTTAATACATGATTATATTTCTTACAGATTCGTGACTTCTCCAATATAGTGTTCGTACAAAAGCAATGGTTGCCGTGGGGATGAAATTCACCTCGGCGAGCGCAATATAAGACGGACGTCTCTAGAAGACAGCACGGACACAGGAAGCGCATTTGACGTAGGTAGATCTGAATCTGATTGGAAAGACACGTCGTTTAAAAAAAAAAACAGTGAGAAAATTAGCCAGAGGATCTTTGACGAATTAGCCTTCTGAGTGGGTTAAAAACATTTCCACGTGATTAGACTGGAAGATTTCATTAGGTGCAGAATTTCATTGACTATGAAGAAAAGAGGCTCGACGCTGTGATGACGTGTTAGACTGACAATTGAATCGCAGTAGGCTTCCAGTGTTAAGAAGTTACCATCACACACACACACACACGCTGTCGCAGATGTGTGATCATCACGACTGTACTCTGCAGTAAAGACTTCCTTCGGCGAGATACGACGACCGCTTGTTTGGGCCATTCGAATTATTGTTCTTATTCTTTATTATTCCTGTCTTTGATATAGACTCCGGACATAGAAAAACGCGATTAAGCCATCATTTCAGTTACTAATCATGTCGGGAGAAAAGAATATGATTGAAATTTTCGTCAACTACACTGACAACCCTTGTGTTAATTTCACGAACGGTACGTGGAACACCACGGTGGACTGCAATAATGCGTCGTCGTCAGACTATGAATACGATTGGGATTACTTTTGGAAAATTGAATTCCCGCGAGTTCTAGCCCAGTTTGCTTTTCCTCGTCCCCATGAGTGGTTCTTAATCGCAATGTACGTTCTCGTGTTCATCTTGGCTCTGTCAGGCAACATTCTGGTGTGCATCGCGGTGCTGAGGAACCCGCAAATGCGAACGGTGACAAACTACTACATACTGAACCTGTCTATCGCCGATATCCTCGTGTCGCTCATCTGCTTGCCCGTTACCGTCGTCTACGACACCACCGAGACGTGGTATTTCGGCGATATTGCTTGTAAACTTGTCCCGTATTTTCAGGTAAGTTCATCTCTTTTACGAAGGAACCATTTTATGCATAGATTTTCCAAGATGTAGAAGTGTGCCGATTTTAAGACAAAGTGTACTGTTTGTCAAAGATGACTGATTGCACCCAAATGATTCAGTTAATTCGTGGATACGACGGAAAGCATAACAGGAAAGGAAAAGGTATTGGAAACAATTAAATACTCTTTTAATGTATCTATGTGTATGGATGGTACGTAATACATTATCTGTTTATTCATTCTTGAGTACAGCTATTTCCTTTCTCTTCTCTCAAACAGATCCCACGCACACAGTTTATGATGCCAGGTCGTTAGTAGTTGTCAAATTATATTTTCTTCGAGAATAATGTCAATGTATACCACCTATTCCATAACTTCTAGGTTCAGTTCGTCTCGTTGCTCACTGTAGGGAACAAGCTAAAGGTTTTGAAACAACAAGTTTTATCCATTTACATATAAATTCGTTTAAAAAAGGGTTTAAAAGACATATGTTTTTAAAAATGTGCAAAAATCAATAATGCATGTAAAACTCGTATCGTCTTGCAGTTAACCTATGTGTTGAATCAGTACGCTGCCACACACGCCATTGACTCGGGTCAGAGATATGTCTACAGAAATAAAATCAACCAGTCCCAGAAAACATAGACTGAGTTTAGTAGGATGCATTTAGTTGAGTTGATGAATATGTTTTATTTGTCCATTTGTATATTTGCTGAATTGTAGTTTCAAAATTATTTAAACAGTAACATATTGATTGTGAATACAATGATACTGCGATATATCGATTCTCTTTAAAGCGTTATTTTAGATAGTATTACTCAATGTATGGAAGTTGATATGCATAACTACGTCAATAAGCTAATTACGATTGGATGAAAACATATTTGTTTAACATTTTTTGACGTTACACATTAAATGGCAAATTAATTAAATTCAGAGATATAAACCAAACGAATTAATCACATGCTGTACTGGGTGTATATTCGTCCATGAAAAGATTGTATTCGTGAAACTTCACGACATATAAATGACGTTTTTTTTCTTTTCTTTTTTCGTATGCATAGCTGAAATCAGTGCAACTGTCAATATATACTGCGAAGTCGGTCATCCTGAATGAGGGATCTCGACATCACGCTATAGAAACATTATACAGATGTTTTGATTAGCTACGCAGCTATATCATCTAATCGGCAAACCAATCAGATGAGACGTTGTTTATTCACTTGGTTTTACCCCAACCTGTCGATTTCCGGCTCCCATAAACTGTTAAACCTTAAAACTATTTCCCAGTACTTCCCAAAACATTGTTTCAATTGAAGGGATACTCTTGATATACAATTTATATTGCTGAAAGATTAAGTTCATTATAAGTTCAGTTGAACGGACTCATTCATGTCGTACGTGTCATTTCACAGAATGTAGCGATACGCATACAACACTGTTTTCGCCGTTTGTTATTCTCTCGCCTTAATACCCGAGATTATGATACTTTTTTTCAAATATCATTATTGTGAATAATGTTTTCACAGCTTCTGGTGTTTTTATAGACACTGACATCGTATATTGCTTTGTGTGTATTTTACGCTTGGTTTTCCATGATTGACTAGCTCGGTTAGTCGAGCAGAAAAACGTGTCAGTTCGTAAAGGGTGAAAATTGAAAAGTGCAGATGAGTGACTCACGTCTCGGAACGCCAATCCTCTGTGCGTGTAGTTCAAATTGGATCCGTGCTGGCTGTGCATCCTATGTATTATTAATAACTGGCTAAATTACCAAGGCATGTGTTGCGCAATCGAGTGTATCATGTATCGCAACAGTCCTTATATATAACCTCCAGCATGTCACACATCCTGGTACTTTTGGGAGAACAAATGCACTACCGATGGTAATTTCTCAAAATACAAATAGCTGTCATTATAGTCCCAAAACTGTTTAACATGGCATAAATTAAATGATTGAAAATATTGATACTGAAAATTAATTCTGTTATAATGTAACAATGCTCCAAATAAGTACCAGGATGTATGACCTTTAGAGAGGTCATCCATAACTTTCCTCATACAATACCTTTACACAAATTCAAAGACAAAACCAGCTTATATATATATTTCGCTCAGCAAGATTTTCGCAAACACATCGACACGTAGATAAATTACCTTTTTGTTGCCTCGTAGTTCAAACAAATGTACATAAATGTATTTGATACATATCTCCACGTAATGAAGAACATCAATATTGATGTGAATTCACGCGTGATTGGGTCATGTGATCTGTGTTCACGATGCGATATCACGGAAATGTTGGCTGTTCCGTGAATATATATTTATGTCGCTTTTTTTCTGTATAAGCATTGAAGTTATGTGTCAATGTAAATATATAGAGAGAGAGTTTCGACATCCGATAAGTAATATTAGTTTCAGCAATTTGATTGGTTCGTCGACGCAGTTCAAACTTTGACCTATTTGACATGCACATAAGACCTGAACAGATGTTTTGCTTAATATAGCATAAACTATTTTTATTATGGTGGTTAATATTGAACATGCGCCTTAAATTTATGGTACGTACCTTTAAATTCAAAAGACCAAACGCGTTACCAGAAAACATATCTCTATATAATAATAACGTGGGCTTATCATATAAATGTGACGAATTTAACCGATATCATACTGCCGATATTTTTTTTCTTAATGGCCTACCCAGTGACGTAACAGCAACAAACTATTAATTGTTCAGTTGTTTTGCAGCGTGACAAAACAAAAACGTGTTTAAGGAGCAAATACGATAATATTTATTTAAGCTTGTAATAAACTAAAGAGGTGATTGTATACCGGCGATTCCTTAGAAATACAACGACCTCGCAGTGTCGGCAAATACTTGTTCATAACGATGATATCTCCAGGCGACGTGAGATCTAGTGATAAACGCGCCTAATGTATTGTACAACGCTGCATTGCATTATAACATGATAACTGGAACGAGTTCATATGCCATAATATAATACATTCTCTGATGGGCAATAGTCTAGCAGATAACATCTTCGACTTTCGTCACGCACCATCTCAGCTAAATAATCACCTCGTCATATGATATACCTCGCACCAGTGTTCATTATTATTATTTAATTCGTGTTAAAATGATATTATAGCCGTTGGCATTTTTCAGCACAATGGAAAAACCGAACATAACTACATTGCGAGTGGCATTATACTAATTTATATAAATACAGTTGCAGTGGAAGTGTCCCACAGTGTCTGTTTTCACAAATGTATATATATAGAAACAGTCAGTGGTTGAATACATTCAAAGAATTGCCCCATATCCCTGCACAATGGGACACGAGTTGCATCTATGAGCACGATTCGTGTCTGTTTTCAAGGTAGCTAAATTATCTTAGTATCGGTGAGTTAGAATCACGCACTCTGCTATTATAGTTATTTAGTTCAATAATATCACACATGTATCTACATGCAATGAACTGAATTTTAGAATTTGGTGCATATATCGTAAATGTTTAATAAGTACCGATTACAAAGTACCGTTTATGCAAACTGGTGAAAATGCATCGGACTATTGCATATAGCTCTAAAATAAAAAACTGAAATACTTGAGTGTCTTGAATTTAGTATGAATGGATTGAGACCAAAACAAGTAATAGACTGTAATGTCCGATGAATTTGATATTAATATTAACATTGTTTTTCGAAGACTGACGTTAATAAATACTGCACCTGGCATATCACGTCCATCGTTAAACAACGGCCTACATGTGTATAATGCGATGTGGAGTGAAGAGATGACAGTCGACGACCGAACTTACCCGCAGGCTTTGAAAAATCAGTGGCGTCAGCGACCCCTCTTTGCGGATCACCTCCCTTATTAAATTGACTCGTCTGTGTACTGCTGATGTCGGTCGCGATATCGCGTAGATGGATGTTACGATGATATGCAATGGATTCATTCAATTTCTGCGTCACTAGCCTCGATATAGTCTGTAACCGAATCTGTTAGCAAGAAACCAAACGTCAATGTATTCAGAACGTTATTGATTTGTTTACTGGTATTTAGAAAAAAAAGAAAGCCAAACAGGAAACAGTACTCCACTAATTATGAGGAATTGTTTGACTAATTAGTCAATGAAATGTACAAATATCATTATTGTAAAGTTATGTACTGTTTCCCAGCAATAGACATATTAATTCCTTCTGATGTCTATTGTCAAGACCAATTAAATACATGTTTATTTCCGCCGTTCTTATTAATCTTGGTGTGACGTCAAGTGTATTCCAGCTGCGCGACACGTACTTTGAGACGTACGTGACGAGGCATATTTAAATCATTTGAAGTAAGCTTCACACCAGGTCCCTCTGGCTTTATAAACCAGACTGTTGTTGTCATTATAACCATGCACCTTAACGAGTTGGACTGATTGAAACGTGCTTCCGCAATCTGTTCTTTGTCTTGGCTACAAAAGCGTGAGTTCACACATGTTTTCCTGAATTAATCTTCTGCAAAATCAAATTCAGGGTCGCTTATTGACCATAATTGGTGTTAGACCGGAAAATGATCTGTGTTTTCTCCCAAGAATTGATCTGTTTTGTGGCTTCAGAATGAATATATCTTTAATCTAATGATTTTTGATTCGAAATCTTTTGTAGAATGTAGAAAAATATTCATGCAAACAAATCAGTATACAATATAACATATATTGTCTAGCGGTTACTAACTAAATTTTTGCAAATTTGTTTAAATCCACAGCATTTCGCTTCCAGCTACCGCGAATATTGCAATACATTGTAACGATCAGTGTCTGAAAACGCACTTAAGTGAAACTAATAGTTCGTAGCATCCAGTAAGAGAAACTGTCATTCAATAAAAATAGCTATTTGAAGTTGTGTTAACACTGTTTGTTCATTCTCCTTGAAAAAGACCATGTAACGACGGTTTGAAAAAGACTTGAAAATAATAATATGAAAGTTATTCCAAGTTTGAGGAGAATTTCACGGTCCTATGTTTGTGGCAAAGTTACATAAATGTCTGAATGACCCTTCTACATTCACACTCATTGCGAATAGGTTCACCACAGTGGGAAAGTTGTAACCAATATAATTTGAAACTTTCTCGGAGAAATCTTAACAAGCATTCTCTCGGCTGAGATAGCTCCGCTATAACTTTTACCAAAAATGACAAAAATATTCATCAAAATTAAAAATTGAAGATATCATCACAAAATGAATAAATATGTGTGAGGTCCACAGGTAGTACATATATACATAATATCAAAGCAATCAGACTTGCTGTTTACAACAAGAAGTCAAAAATATAACGTTTTACCAAAAATGACAAACATATTCATCAAAATTAGAGAATTGTAGATGTCATCACAAAATGACCAAATCTGAGAGAGGTCCACATGTAGTACCTATATACGTAATATCAAAGCAATCGGGTTTGTATTTTTAACAAGAAATCGAAAATATCTCTTTTTACCAAAAATGACAAAAATATTCACCAAAATTAGAGAATTGAATATATCATCATGGAATGAACAAATCTAAGAGAGGTGCCCGAGGTAAATACACACCAAGTGTCAAAGCATTCAGGCTTGTAGTTTTCAAGAGGAAGTCGAAAAAGTAAAAAGTTGACACGGACGACGGACGAAGAACGCCGACGGACAATCACTCATATGATAAGCTCCGCTCGATTAAGTCGACATCGAAGCTTATAAAAAGTGTGTTTCAGATGTGTAATGAACGTAAGTTAAGCATGAAAAAGCCGCTGTAAAATTAGGCAAGCGATTCAGTCAATCAAGTAAGTTTTTATTGTACGAAAATGATTTGACATATTATGGGGCATGTCAGTGCATCCGCAAAATAATTGTCTGTAAAACAACATTCATCAGCGAAGATCACTTCAATATCAACTCAATTATACTAACAATACAATCATATAAGCATTTCTGTGATTCCGGAGACGTTTAAACACGAGGCCAACAGAAAATATATAGCATATAAGGTCAAATATAATCATGTATAAAATAATTATAAAAAAATGCATTGTCTTTGTTCCTGAATTCATTATAGTTTGACATAATATAAATTGCAGATAACCAAGCGAAAATGATCGTCAAATTGAATGCTTTCACTGTAAAATGCTTCCTCCTTCGGCATATCTTCACTTACATGCAAAACACTAATTGTAACTTTCTTTAATTCTCTCCTCTCAAGGTTGTGTCTATGAGCGTGTCTGTACTGACTCTCAGCGCTATTGCTGTTGACCGGTACTTTGCTATATGCCAGCCACTCATGTTCAAGACCACAGCCAGACGTGCGCTGACTACTATACTAATAATCTGGGTCGTGTCGTTTATTATACCCATACCGCAGTCTGTCATGCACGTGACGGAACCGACCACGCACGCAGATTCCCCCTTCTCGTATCTCTCTCTCACCAAATGTTACGAGGTAAGGAAACTCAGATACAACTAATTATTAATATATGTACCACTAAAATGTTCGATATCACGATTAGTCGCGTAATTACCTCTTTATCATGCACGGTTTTACGATCTATATATATAAATATATAATATTAAGCAAATACATATATATGATTTGAGTTCGGAGAAAATAACCATAAGACAAGACTAAAACACACTGTTGTTGAGTTTTAACATGCGTAGTGATAACAAATAAAAAATATTCACCACATTTGATGAGTCGTCATATATCAGGCCATATTTCTCTCTAGGCTCAAAGAAACCGCACGTTTCATCTATGGCAATCAATATTAGTGTGGACACGTGACACGTGAACACGTGTATACACTCTTAGTATTCAAGTCTATGTAATGTTCTCTCACTGTTAATCTTGATTGTCTGTCGGTTGTGTGTTCGCAGTTATATTTAACGCAACGATCACGTATAGATACGAACTAATGTATTCTTCTTATTATATATCCATTTTTTATATGGTGTGTACGTAATTTAATTGTTTTCTTATTAGTTATAAGTAATATCATTCCCTTCGGTAGTTATTAAAACTTGTTTCAATTGTAACAATAAAACAGTACGGTATCGATAAAATAAGGCAGACATAATTGTATTGTGTGGACTGAGATCCAGTGTCGTATACATTATTCTTTTCTGATTAGCGATCATTAAGTTCTTATCAACAAAATTAAAATAATAATGGCATCCATGACACAATATCCGATGGCGGTTATATTTCAGTGACGGGGTTGTTAGATGCTTGATGAGAACGTGATTAGGAGTGCTTATATGTTTATGATTTTAGTTTCTCTATCATGTGAAAAGCATGTCACAGGATGTGATCGAGTCAAGAACATGACTATGCAAAACAATTCTTAATGAAAATTTTATTAAGTGATTTTTTTTCTTTTGATCTTTTTCGGAGATTACTCCACAATATTTCCGATGGTGGATAATTACTCCGTGACCTTTCACGCTTTGCTCATTTTTAGAAACTGTGGCAGGAAACAATCCAGCAGAAAATTTATCACGTCGTCTTAGTGTGCATCATTTACATCATCCCGTTGTCAATGGTAACTGTCGCCTACATCCTGGTCTGTAAGCAATTATGGGCCGCGATACCGGGATCCGAAAGATGTGATCGGAAATCCTCTCCTACGAAGAACGGCGTCGTCAATCGACCAGCAGAGAACCAGATTCTGTCTCGGAGGAAAGTGGCCAAGATGTTGATAATAGTCGCCGTCATCTTCGCTGTGTGTTATCTACCTCTGCATCTGCTTAATATCATAAGGTATACCCACTGACATATGTGTGTTGGTGTCAATTCAAGTTCCCTAGTGATGAAACGACATGTACTAGACATGCCTATCATATATCTAAACTCCCTACATACAGGTACCATGAATAAATGAATAATTAAATAATATACACAAATATATTCTGCGTGTAGTTTGTGACGTCTAAGAGTCGACTTGGTATGCCCAACTAGTCGTCGAGTCACTCTTAGTCCGAGTTCATTACGCAACATTTGACGCCGATATATTCTTGGCAGTTACTTTATTTAGCCTAATGAATGCTTTACATTGGCGGGATGCGTTGTCGTGGTCGGGAGTTCAATCCCCGTGTTGCGTATTCCTAACATGCAAGGAGTTTACTATTATATTTGCACTACACGGAATGTAATGTTCATTTTAAAAAAAGAGATTGAATCACACTGTCTGCATTTCCAAAGAATATAATGGAAATATATTATCCCGTTTAAAATCAATTTAAATACTAATATATGAGTTGTTTACGTGTCGATAACCATGAATGATACCTTCTCAGGCCATTTGATCGAACCTATTCATTATTATGATGATTTTTTTTTCTAGAAACCAACGAAATATACATTTTTCTATTTTTTTCATCTCAATAGCATTCAATGAAATTTTGATGACACCGATATTTCAAATTTATCCTCTTATTTTAACGTCTTAACCTTTTGTCCATATCCACACCAAACATTTAAATTGATATACATTTCATGCGTGTTTCCTGAATAATACATCAATACAATATCGTTTCCTGTCTCGATGGCATTTCGTTACCACCCCAAAGGAGACACTGCCAATGTAAGATGAAAATCTCTTGGATTAGCCCCTAATTATTAATATTATCTGGTATTGTTAGAGGCTTGGTGATATCACTGTAAGGTCCAGTGAATTGAAAAAGTGACAAAAAGCAATAATTTATTCACTATTTCTGAAGTACGATTACCTGACTTATGGTTCGAGAGCCTACCATACGTATAAATTAGGTGATTTTAGAATTTCAGCGCAAATTATGCTTGTAGTAATTCCTTCATCGTACTTAATTCTACTAATTTGGTTGAGATTTAAGGATTACCGAAGGTGTTTCAAAATAATCGAATCGTCGTCTGTTTCGCCCGTGTACTAGATGCGTTGTCAGAACGCGACACATTGGTGCGCGTGAATTTCCTATTTGATGACTAAAAAAGGTAACACCGCATAGGCTGTCGCGCACTCCCCCTTACAGAGTCTTCGTGACCTAGGGAGCCACAGACAGCCGCAACTAGTGGGACGTTCCCCGGTGACTACTTAGCTTAGTGATAAAAGACCCATAGACTCTGCGAAGGAGAATGGCCGTCACGCTTGATTACGTTCTGCGCGTTTGCGCGTGCGTATTGACTGGTTGGCAAGCAACAGTCATTCGCTCTTGAAAATAAAACAACGGCGTTGTTCGCTGCCGTCGTTATTAAATATACACGTATGTGTTCCTGTTAAGGCGGGGAGTCGTCACCTGCGCATGCGTCAGATGGCCATAGCGTGTCATTGTTTAAAAGCACGCGTCTACCCATGAGCCTTTGCTTTTTTTAGCATGTGTTGTTATTGTCGCTTGGGACTCAATTCCCACGCGTGCGCAGGTGCCGACCCTCCCGCTTTAATAAACTCAACTTATGGGCAATGTTATCACAGTAGATCGCCAGGCTGTGTTGATCAAATCATTTGTTATCACATAGTCACATGCTGGTTGGCAAAAACAGGAAACACATGACGTCACAGTGCGACGGCCTATAATTTCAATTTGTATCCAAGGAATGCAATTATTTCTACGACCTTTAGTTAATTATGCGTGCTGTGACGAAATTATGGAGTTTCATAATAGAACAATGCCGTCCGCGTGTATTCAAGTGTACGCTAAAAGCATGGTTATAAAAGATTATTTTCTTGTATTTAGTTAACTAAGTTGTAAAGGAAAAGAAAACACGCGTGAAGTGCCGTGTATTTCACAATTTATGCGAATCCATTGACAAATCCACGAAATATATCCAATATCCAAGCTTTCAGAAAAGATATGCCTTTTCATCATTGAGACAGACTAAGATGACTTTAATTCAATAATAATAATTCGCTACATGCTATTCCTTCTACCTTAATTTGATGTAAAGCGTAGCCAGCAAAGGTTAATCGAAAGAACTCATTATATAAATACCTGTGGCAGATATGAAATTAAGGGAAATTTCGAATCTCAAACACATCAGTCTTCAAAATTTCGCCTTGGTACTTGCAGGCACATAAAATAACAAGGATGCTCTCCTGCTGACTTTTTTGAGATTTATAACAATCGCTTTAACTATTTGGTAAATGAAATTTGAATATGTAATCATTTTTTTATATATTATTACGAATTGTATGATACTAAGTCACGAATGATCCTTGTTTACCTACACAGGCCTTAGGCATGTTCAATTTCAATCGTATGTTATTCGACTAGGATTCCATTGCTGTAATTACTCTTGCATAATACACGGGGATTTGGAAATAATTGAAGGCTGGATAAACAGAAAAGCTCATTTATCTGATTGTATTCAACAGAATGTATTAAATCTTTGATATTGAAACTTGATGACTGGGAAATCATTGCAACCCAAGTCACGTGACCAGCGCATACAGTTTTAATGGTGATTATCGTAAAGAAAAATGTAACCAGCATGTGATGTTGTTGTACATATTTGGATTAGCCGTGCTTTCTCAACACTAATCAATTCGATACTACATACGCTACCATTTACGAGGTGACAAAAAGCACACTCCGTATACGTAACAACTGCTACTGTAATGCACATCACATTTCTATGACAACTAGCATTGCTCATAAAATCATCTTCCTTTAAAACCCGTATAATATATTATGTCAGCAATTTGTATGCATCTATGTGGTCTTGCTCGGAATCCACCTGGCATTCCCCATGATTGAAGAGTATGCATACTAATGATTTCATTTACATGCTTGCCTCTCGCAGTATCTATTTTATAATCAATTATTACTCCGCAGGCAATTCCCGTCCGTCTTCGAATTCGTGGATGATTTATCACAGCGAGATGTGTTCCACGTCCCATTCCTGGTGGCGCACTGGTTGGCATATGCTAACAGCGCAACGAATCCTATCATATACAACTTTCTAAGCGGTGAGTCAGTGTCATTTATTCGTAAACTATTGTCACCTGTCCATAGATACGACCAGCACTGGATGACGCTAACAAATGAAATCGGCATCGTTAACCTTAAAATATGTTATATTATTTTGTATTACTTTTATAGCAAATACAAATTCATATACGTATTAACGCAATTTCCGCAAAGCTTCTCCACGTAACTACTCTTATTCAACACATGTATTCCCATTTGATGGGAATCAAACGTATAAAGCGTGATCGATGCTGCACAATGGATCTTTGGTAATGGTGTAGTCTACAGATAATAGCTTTTCACGACTTCTTGCTAATATTATACATAATGCATGAGGTACAAAGTGGCAAAACGTGTCGATGCATTGTGATTCGTTATTATGATTGAAATGTTGGGAAAGAGTGATGAAATCAAGACATGATAAATATTAAAGTCAAATATTAGATAGACGCAAAAGAGCTCTTTATTAATAGGATATATGTTTGATTGATTGACAGATTACAAATCATATTCTCCTCTCGTTTCTGCTATTTATACCGTATATTATTCAAAACCATTTTTTTTATTTTCGTGTGTTTTTGTATTGCAGCAAAGTTTCGAAAGGAATTCCGCGCAGCATTTGCTTGTTGTTGCTTGTCTCGTCAATCACGAGCCAGAAGAGGACGACGTGGAGGGTACCGTAGTTCATACTTTGCAAGTACCTCCAAATCCTACGGGGTTTCAACAACGGAACAAATTACCCTGTCTTCCCTGCGACGATCAAGCGACAAAGTTCGAGTATAAATGATTTCAACCCTTCCAAATAATCTTTAAAGGAGTTGAAATATTGCGCATTGATGGAAAGTACACTCTTATAGTATGAACAGGCCCGTTTTGAGACGCGTCGTCGAATGCGAAGATCAAATCTCTCGAATCGATATAAAAGACGTTGCTGCATAAATTTACATACAAATAATCGAAATATAGAAGTGAATATTTTTGCTTTTATAATATTTTGTTTCTGTGGAGACCTGATGCGATATGAAATCAATTGATTGGTTTATAGCATGGCGAAATATCACAATATACTGCCTCTGATCGATTTCGCGGTGTGTTCTCTCGTGGCGAAAGTAAAGGAAATATTCTTGGAGAATTTTGCAATCATTGAACCTATTTTCGGCTATAGTGTGACACGGATCCTAGAACGGCTTGAGGCGTAGCTTCGACTTAATGCGACCCGTATGTCGAATTTCAAGATCCTTTTCTTTCAATTTTTTTTAATCCAAGTATTAGGTGAAGGTTGAATAGATCACAAATGGAAAACAACAAGTCTAGTCTGCTAGCAACATAACTTGACAGACACATTCACAATGTTTTCAGTGAGATGATTGGTGATAAGCAGTGGTCGTCACGCGCGCGTATTCGAATTTCATGTAAAAAAAAATACACGCGTTGTATACGTCGCTATCGACCATGACGCGGCGCGACGACCACCGCGCTTTAACATTGTGATAACAGTGACAACACGTGATGTTCTATAAATTCATGTGATACCTGACGACATTAATCCACAAACCGTCTTCGTGTGCAGTGAATCTCATTATCGATGTTTTACATGATCTTTCCGTACAGGAAATGACAGAATATATGTTTGTAATATAGGATTTGGACGATTTATAGATATATATGATAGCCGCAGCATTTCTTCATGCTCAAAGGCTTTCTCTGAAAAAAAAACCGCATTTTAAATATTTTATGCAAATTGTGTATAGTATATCTGTAATATGAAATTAAGTGATTATATTAGGCTTACATTCATAGACGTTGTTTCTCTCACATAATTATAGTGGAATTGTATTTTCAAGGAGTGTTTGATAAAGTTTTGCGTCTGTGATGCGCCCACGATAGGACATGCAATTGTCGCTAGTTCGAATAAAGGTTCTTACAACTGTTAGTTAATTATCAATTTAGAAAAACTGCGTTTTATACTACAGAAATATTTCATTTTGAGGGATTTATTTTACCTTTCTACGTAACGAGTATTACAATATGAATTTCTGTTTTAACGGTAGAAAATCCCAATGTTTCAAAGAAAAGGTATTACCCATAATGCAAATATATGTGTCTATGATGTTGAACATGATAATTCAACTGATACTTTCGATACGTCTAGCCAAATTCAAGTGTACATAGATATACTTACTAAAACATATAAGCCAATCTGTTAATCACGTGAAGGTACCTCCTATGCCACCTTGGCACCTTAGTCATATTAAGGAATGCATTATGCATTTTTTTACAAAATGTCATTGCTCTAACACTCAAGATGAATTCATGCGTTACTGACACGTCTGCCTCGCAGTAAACAAAACAGTGTTAACTACCTGCTTATTTGCATTTAAGGGTAGACAAAACTCGTAAATGGTAGCGATATATATCCGAATTTACGTTTTGAAATAAAACATTACAAGTTCCCGATGCGCATTACGTCTGCAGTCTGCAGTTCGTTCACAGTTGGTTACTGATACGGGGTTACTTGTTCCTGTTTACAAATCATAAAGTCAACTGATTTTATTGAGAATAGTGAATGAACGTTTGGAATACTCTTTAATGATTGTTACAGACACTGAACAAAACCGAATAAAATAGTAGATTTCATGATTATCCGGACGCAAATACCACGTGACACCTATACCCACAAATTGTCTATTATTTATCTCCAAACCAGAGGAAACATAACCTAACGAATGTTCGCGCGCATTGGCAGAAGGTTCCAATAAAGCTACGTAGAATTCAATTAGACATACTTATTTGAGGTTTCAAACAAGGGTGTCGTTTTTTTTTTGTCATGACTGTTTACTTGACTGAACCTCAAGATCAGAAAAATAACATGTTTGTAATTATTTCCTGGGATTTCTAAAAAAAATAAACTGTAAAAATAAACAGAGATAGTAAGCCAGACATGTTATTAATTATGTCTGTGTGTGTGTGTGTGTGGCGTCTGCCTGCCAACATTCACAAGGCTAGACCTTCTCACAGGAAAGAGACATGTTGTATAACATAATAGTAAAACGTGATTTTTGTAGTATTTTATACTGGTAGTAATGAATGATGTATATCGCCTTCCGTTAATCAAACCATTTAAACGAAAGAAAAGCTCGGCGTCAAGTCGCCGGTAAATCGATAAGATCTGCATAACGTTATTATTAATGTCTGTGCAGAGACTCGGGTGTGTTGGTGTAGAGTTGGCTTCTTGCTGATCGTTGTAATTATTCAACTGTCTCTATAATATTTAGTCGGAATGTTTGGGAACTGAAAATGATGGTAAACTAGACGAAATTGTATTAATATTGAAATTCACGCTTAGCAGGAAATAATGCATGTATATTTAACAAAAAGCGTGTATGTACTTGACATTCAATATTTAAGTTTTTTTGCACGTACGGACTGTCGTGTTACCTTTGTTAATTTCATGCTATGTATTTAAGGTTAAATTCATTAAAATATTATATATTGCAAACCGCGTGGTGAATAATTTATAGCAGATTTGTGTATTGCATTTTGTGGAAAACTTCACAATGTCAATGCGTTGTCACTGTAGTACGGATATACAGCAATCAGAGTATGTGCCTGTCCGAGAATGTGCACGTTTTATGAGAATGTTATTCTAGTTACATGAACCATTTTGTATTTAGTAGATGACCTCGCCGCTGAAATTACTTTCACGGTAAACCGCATACGATAAATGGCTTTCGTTGATGACAACTGAATTGAAAAACATGAAAGAATAAGGTGGCAATACAAGACCACGTTTTACTAATGTTAGTCAGACTAATACCTGTCTGACTAGGACGTATAGTAATGAGCTAAGGCGACCAGTGATTTGCTACTGCCTCGTTTTCAGTTAAAAATGAGTTCAACACTGCATTATGTCCGATTAAGATCATATTGGCCTCCTGGGATTTGGGGGGGGGAGCAACTGTGAGGAGCAAGAACAACAAAGGTATTATGAGAATCTTTTGCTAGCAAAAAAGTGTGCTTTGGGTGATTAAATTAATATGTGTCTTATTAGTATTCTACCATAACCTTAATATAAATAAATTAATTATTTTATGTTGTTTTTTTTAATTTCGCTATTAGTATTATAGCTATTTATGTAAACTCCACTACATTGAATCCACGTGAACATGTAGAATATAACATTACAATACATTGGTGCGCTAGAATGTTCATGGAGGTACATTCAGTGAAATTGCGAAAACACCAACATAGTGAAATTGAATAGCAATGAAAAATAAATGATTTTACAGTATGAACAACACATGGAATGACATGTATAAAGGAAATGTGCAGTGTGTATTAATATAGTGGAGTTTCTGGCACATGGTAATCAAAATAAACTTTTTATACAGTTCTTCTATGACAATAAATTGTATTAATTTTGTTTCCAGAAAACCCCTACTACACCCTTACTACTGTAACACAGTAGTATATGGTAATTTACAAGTCCAAAAACATGAAACAAATGAAAACCCGTAGTATGTCTCCAAAAATTTCATATTTTTTAAAACTTGAATACACGCTCACATGTTAAGATATTGACGTTGGCGTGAACACAGGCAATTGACAGAATATTTGCATATGTGAACCTCCATCCAATCAAAATCATCACAGTTTGTTTAGTTGTTCCTATCCAAAAGACTCGAATGACTGAAAATATGACATTGTATTGAGTCGTGGTTTCTGCCTCGGGACGAGACAGCTTTGTTCCAGTTTGTTACGTATTTTGTGCTCTAAAATATTTTAATAATACTAAATTATGCGGTAAATAGCTGTGGTCGTCGCTTGACACGTGTTCGAAAATACAGTGTATGTTACATGCTTCGTATACGTCGCCATGGGTACGATATCGAACACGACGCGGCGAGACGACTATCGCTCTATAATGTCAATCGCATGACGTATAAATCGCATGACATGATCAATTTATTCTTCTATTGAGAATCAATGATACTGCAAAACTATACAAAATAATAGTGTGTTACCATGTTGTAATTATTGATTTGCTGTCTCTACTGTTAGTAGTATGTTTCCGTCCCGTGAGACCCCCGTGAAGAAATAACCGAATAGTTGCGTTTAAGAGAAAATAGTTCTGTGATTATAATAGTCTCGTGCCGGGGATTATTTTACGTGCACACAGAGTACAGTTCATGCATAGCTCATTTAACGGCATGCGTGCTCGTGTAAACTCATTGAATGGTAATCACGGGGATTTCGAAGTTTAAAAACGAAGTTTCTTATATAAAAAACTCTATTTTTATTTTGTTTTTTTTAAATGCCGCCAATAATATCATCCAATATTAGCAACACAATTGTTAAAGTTAGTTTAATCACACAAACTGAGAGGTCAGTTTTAGAACAACTCTGCTATCGGGAAGGAATAAGGTGCATGCATATTTACAGGTATTGTTGGAAATTATCTTTGAAACACTAATTAACCATGAGAACTCAATGGTACATTTCATTATACCTCACTGATACATTTCATTAAACCTCAATGGTACATTTCATTATACCTCACTGATACATTTCATTGTACCTCAAAGTTACATTTCATTATACCTCACTGATACATTTCATTACACCTCAATGGTACATTTCATTATACCTCACTGATACATTTCATTACACCTCAATGGTATATTTCATTATACCTCACTGATACATTTCATTACACCTCAATGGTACATTTCATTACACCTCAATGGTACATTTCATTACACCTCACTGATACATTTCATTACACCTCAATGGTACATTTCATTATACCTCACTGATACATTTCATTACACCTCAATGGTACATTTCATTATACCTCACTGATACATTTCATTACACCTCAATGGTACATTTCATTATACCTCACTGATATATTTCATTACACCTCAAAGGTACATTTCATTACACCTCACTGATACATTTCATTACACCTCAATGGTACATTTCATTATACCTCAATGGTATATTTCATTACACCTCAATGGTATATTTCATTATACCTCACTGATACATTTCATTATACCTCAATGGTATATTTCATTATACCTCACTGATACATTTCATTACACCTCAATGGTACATTTTATTACACCTCACTGATACATTTCATTACACCTCAATGGTACATTTCATTATACCTCACTGATACATTTCATTACACCTCAATGGTATATTTCATTATACCTCACTGATACATTTCATTATACCTCAATGGTATATTTCATTATACCTCACTGATACATTTCATTACACCTCAATGGTACATTTCATTATACCTCACTGATACATTTCATTATACCTCAATGGTACATTTCATTATACCTCACTGATACATTTCATTACACCTCAATGGTACATTTCATTACACCTCAATGGTATATTTCATTACACCTCACTGATACATTTCATTACACCTCAATGGTACATTTCATTACACCTCAATGGTATATGTCATTATACCTCACTGATATATTTCATTACACCTCAATGGTATGTTTCATTACACCTCAATGGTACATTTCATTATACCTCACTGATACATTTCATTACACCTCAATGATATATTTCATTATACCTCACTGATACATTTCATCACACCTCAATGGTACATTTCATTACACCTCAATGGTATATTTCATTACACCTCAATGGTATATTTCATTATACCTCAATGGTATATGTCATTATACCTCACTGATACATTTCATCACACCTCAATGGTACATTTCATTACACCTCAATGGTATAGTTCATTATACCTCAATGGTATATTTCATTATACCTCACTGATACATTTCATCACACCTCAATGGTACATTTCATTACACCTCAATGGTATATTTCATTATACCTCAATGGTATATTTCATTATACCTCACTGATACATTTCATCACACCTCAATGGTACATTTCATTACACCTCAATGGTATATTTCATTATACCTCAATGGTATATTTCATTATACCTCACTGATACATTTCATCACACCTCAATGGTACATTTCATTACACCTCAGTGGTACATTTCATTATACCTCAATGGTATATTTCATTATACCTCAATGGTATATTTCATTATACCTCACTGATACATTTCATTACACCTCAATGGTACATTTTATTACACCTCACTGATACATTTCATTACACCTCAATGGTACATTTCATTATACCTCACTGATACATTTCATTACACCTCAATGGTATATTTCATTATACCTCACTTATACACTTCATGACACCTCAATGGTATATTTCATTATACCTCACTGATACACTTCATGACAATTTGCTAACACATTTGACGACACCACACTGATACATTTCATTTTACCACACTTTATGCTGCTACATATCATAGTAATTCATTGACATATTTCATTATACCTCACTGATACAATTCATTATACCACATTACATGATTGTTTACTGGTACATAACGTGATACTTCACTTATACATTTACCCTCACCGGCACAATTCACAAAAAAACATAATATTATTGTTTGCCTCACTGATACACTTTGTGATAACACATTGGTACATTTTGTGATAACTCATTGGTATATTTTGTGATAACTCATTGGTACATTTTGTGATAACTCATTGGTATATTTTGTGATAACTCATTGGTACATTTTGTGATAACTCATTAGTACACTTTTTGATAACTCATTAGTACATTTTGTGATAACTCATTCGTACATTTTGTGATAACTCAGTAGTACATTTTGTGATAACTCATTCGTACATTTTGTGATAACTCATTAGTACATTTTGTGATAACTCATTCGTACATTTTGTGATAACTTATTGATACCTTTTGTGATAACGTCCTGGCACAATTTACCACAAGATATAATAGTTTGACTTTATATATCATGGCTTTCTAAATATTCTTTGTTTGAATGAGAAATATTTTCTGAAAAGTTGAAAGAGGTCGCTTCAGACATTTTTTTCAAATCTATTCCATACGTTGAGTTCTTTGACCATTGATCTGATAAATTCCAAATACACAAAATAAATAAATCTATTATTATTATTATTATTATTATTATTATTATTATTATTATTATTATTATTATTATTATTATTATTATTATTATTATTATTATTATTATTATTATTATTATTATTATTATTTTTATTATGACGGGGTGCACAATTTCACTGATGATTCATACATTTTGGGTTACTATATATTATTTTCTGATCTGTTCGCTAAAAATTATTGAGTGGAACTTGCCAATTAGCGCCTACCTTAAATAAAGTATTGAAAATGTAGGTAACCTGGAGAGATTTGCGAAACAAACTAATCAAATCGTTCATGAATTATTAAAATATGTTCAAAAATGACTGTCCTTGATTGTTAATCATAAATATTTGAAAGTATTTTTTACACCAAGCTCACGTCCGTTACTATTTGAAATCCAACCGGATCCAAAACGAGTTTGTTTGGGTCACAAGTCTCGGAAGCAGCAGATATTACCGATGTGACTCAATAGTCCAGTGATGTATTCAACTGAGAATAGTGTGAATCCCGCACCCCGCATACCTGTGAGGAGATTTCTAACACTAGTTTTGTCGCACATTCGCCTGTGAGAAATCTCATCCTAGAGCCTTGGTATGTGGGATTTGTTATCTCAACACAAAATACGTTATCAAACACATAAAACAAGTTTGATATGTTTAGAGTCGGGTAAAGACGGGTCAAATTAGAGGATGTATTATTCCTCATCTCAAAAAAAATCGTTCACATCATCGGCTGAGTATACGAGTAACAGACAGATATAACAGACAGTATTGTTGCTCAATACGACCCTCGCACATTTGTCGGTGTTCCATGCGTGCGGATTAGGGTGTGATTGTACTGGCACAAACACCGCACTGAACTAGTCATGGCTCCATAAGCGATACTTATAAGAGAAATGTTTTAATAATTTATTCATTTGAAACCAACCAACTATGAACACCGTAAATAATTCCCCCAGAATGCATTATACACGAAACAATCATTGATATTCATACAATCTGGACAAAATATTAAATAATTAACATTCGCGAGTTCTTCAGTTCATCCCACCCTCAAGGTATAAACGTTCCCAATAAACGTATCTCTGAATTAAACATTACTACTGTCACATCATTATTTTATATATATTCCGTTATATTTGTATTTTTATTTTAAGAAGAAATAAGCGTTATTTAAATCAATAAAAGACATATAACTAACCTGGAATGACATGAGACAGAAAGGAAAATTATTGATTCACGACGCCAGTATAATATTTGTACTCGATATCAATATGCAATCATGACACACGCCATGTATTACTATTTTGATGGCATTTAATGGCTATTCATTGGTCATTAGAGCAATTATTAATTAATTAAAAAGTGTGTTTGTTTGTACTATTCATACAACTTGCACGTTATAAAATCTGTTACAAGTGTTAGGCCACGCGTTGAATTGATTCTTGTATATATATTTCTTTGAATTGATCACTGATTGCACACTATTTGTCTCATTTCTTTGTCCTATGTATGTACTATTACTCAAAAAATTTAAGTGGTATACATTGGCAAGAATTACTATTGTTGCATAAGTATACATTCTAAAATAACTAGTAAACTCTTTGTGATAGTATCGACAAATTTGTCAAGATGTTCACTTTTTATATATCTGACATCGTATTATTTGCTGTCAGCGACCTACTTCTCAAACCGTTGCCATGTTTGCTGCTCTTGCCCGCGCATGGACAAAGTTTTAAAGGTTGCAATAACCACATCTTTAAATATATAAATTACCCATTTAAGAAACGCGTCAACAATATATTCAAAGTCATGCGTATTTCGTCTTTATGTAATTTCACAATTCATAAATATTCAAAAACGACAATTTGAACTCCACTCAAGACCCTAAGAAGTTATGTTGTCATCATCGACATGGAACTTTACATATTCCGTTTGTAGTCACATTATTACATGCGGTTTTAGAATGGGTAAAGTGGTATTAGGAATTTTTAATTGGTAAATATATTGAAAAGATTGTGGACGTAACGCAGGTGTAGTAGATAAATATAATGAAAATACAAATTGAACAAATATAAACTTTACGTAATGCAACATATATCATTTAGAACTGTGTTATATAAACATACATTAACATTATTCCTGAATTCGCGTTGTAAAAATAACATAACAATTGCAGTTTGGGGATTATATTCAGACTGCAAAATAGACTCTGAATAAATTACTGGTATATAGTATTTTATGTTACATTTTACAGTATTTTATGTTAGTTACATATTACAGTATATTATGTTAGTTACATTTTACAGTATTTTATGTTCGTTACATTTTACAGTATTTTATGTTAGTTACATATTACAGTATTTTATGTTAGTTACATATTACAGTATTCTATGTTACATTTTACAGTATTTCATGTTAGTTACATATTACAGTATTCTATGTTACATTTTACAGTATTTATGTTAGTTATATATTACAGTATTTTATGTTAGATACATTTTACAGTATTTTTTGTTAGTTACATTTTATAGTATTTTATGTTGCATTTTACAGTATTTCATGTTAGTTACATATTACAGTATTTCATGTTAGTTACATTTTACAGTCTGTCATGTTAGTTACATTTTACAGTATTTTATGTTAGTTACAATTCACAGTATTTTATTTTACATTTTACAGTATTCTATGTTAGTTACATATTACAGTATTTTATGTTAGTTACATTTTACAGTATTTTATGTTACATTTTACAGTATTTTATGTTACTTACACATTACAGTATTTTATGTTAGTTACATTTTACAGTATTTTATGTTAGTTACATATTACAGTATTCTATGTTAGTTACACATTACAGTATTTTATGTTAGTTACATTTTACAGTATTTTATGTTAGTTACATATTACAGTATTCTATGTTACATTTTACAGTATTTCATGTTAGTTACATATTACAGTATTTTATGTTGCATTTTACAGTATTTTATGTTAGTTATATATTACAGTATTTTATGTTAGATACATTTTACAGTATTTTTTATTAGTTACATTTTATAGTATTTTATGTTGCATTTTACAGTATTTCATGTTAGTTACATATTACAGTATTTCATGTTAGTTACATTTTACAGTCTGTCATGTTAGTTACATTTTACAGTATTTTATGTTAGTTACATTCGTTGGTTACAGCTCAACAGCGCTAAACTGCAGTAAGTTCAATTGTGTTACTTACGTGGACTCAACGTATAGTATTGAGCCAAGTGAGACACAGTGTGGGAGATATTACAATGTGAGTTATTTAAACCGGAAGTGGTGGAAGGTTGCATAATATTGTATATACACAACTCCTATAAACACACACATCAATGCATAAAAGTTCAGTATAGTAAATGATGTGAAGACTCTTCTTACAAATTATGAAAAGCGTTATATGAATATTCAAATATATATTTCATTCATGGTATAACTATGAGAATGTATCATGTGGGACTCATTCTAAAGACAAACTAAACAACGTGTGTTGATGCGAGTAATAATGAATCTACATTCATCGTATGAGACGAGACAGGGTTATGTCATAAATTAACCATCTCGTGAGCATGTTTTTTGCGATCATTGTTAAATAAATACTGGAGTCATTTATTGTTCACATTCGAAGATCCTAATAGCATATATTAACCTGATATATGCTAGCTTCCATTATACACACCCTTACTTTGTCGAGTCGTTGAGTTCACTACAAAGGCATACACATTATAATTATAGTTAATCTGATCATGCCATCGGCCGTCCTTGTATTTTGACATAATTCGATTACTGCAATGTACTTTTACTGTAGGAATTTGCAGTCCACTTTTTATTATCATATATATTCAATTATATTATACTAGTACAGAAGTGTCATGAATACATTATTACTATAATTGGATGAGGCGCTGGTTTAATTTATGCAAGCCATGTTTAAATATAGCATGATGCCGAAATTTGTCTTGTCTATTTGATTTTGTTTTCCCGATTTGGAGCGCTTTTGTGCTGTTTCAACTTATAAAAACTACATAAAGTTACTTCAAATTTATAGTCGGGTATACCACTCGATATTGTACAATCACCCCCCCCCCCCCCATGCATGCGCATAGATCATGATACACCCGATGAGGGTTGCCAGAGTTTATTGTAATGACGTGTGCTGCCCATTATTTATTGATCCGTACGTAGACCTATTATCAGTTCTTGAGGCCATTTCACGAACAGACTAAAAAGATTGGGTTTAAATGGGAAATATTCAATGTTTTCTCACATTTTTACATTTCCCATATACGACAAACCTACCATTGAACCTTTTTATATTAAAATAGTTTGGTAATTTGAAATATGGCTGATTGTGTTTTCTCGAAACATTCTACGCGTAATTAAAATATTGATGTCTAGACCCACATAACACACTTTTTATTACTCATGCTACCGTTACACGTGTAATAATGTAAAGCTATGACATCATAAAAACCTTTAATTCTGTTAGTGGTGATTTATAAGACACATTGTTGAGCAGATTTTATGTCATTTATTCCCTAAATAATTGTACCATGGGTATTTTGGTTTATCGCCCTGACAGTGTGTGTGCGAGATTTAATACCTTGTATCATGAAAACTATGTTCGTTTTTTTAGTACAACACATACTGTCAGTCTGTGAATGAGGAGGGGTGAACCACGGGCCAATTAACATCTTATCAAGCTTAGAAGAGTGAAAAATGACCGAGAAACAACCCTTTCCTATCACATGGTATATGGCATTATCAGCTGACGTTGCATCCATGTGATTTAACTAAAAGCTGACGTCATAAAATGAGTGTGTTGTGTTTCGTACTGCATGTTGACATACTACACACTAAGCTACGATTTATCGTTGTTTGCGTAGATATGTGTCTGTAATAGTAGGGTCCGGTATTTCAAGCGCATGCGTAGTAAGTAGTTTTCTCGAACAGAGATGATATACAGATACGCTTTCGCTCCGTTTGACGAAGCTATATGTGAGACGCAATGAACTCGTGGATTTCAGTGAAGTGTAATTAGACGCATACATTCTTACTGTATACCAATATGCTTCATTATGGACCAGTTTCACGGATCATCAATTCTATCACTATTAACCGTGGTAGGAATAACCCTGTGTCGTCTAATTGATGTGTCACAAATACAGTAACGCCATGTGGTTGATTACCAGTTAGACAGAAATTACCCAAATGCGTAGAATGTGTCTCCAATAACCGTCATGGATATATTAGCGCTACAGTTTATAGCAGTATGGTAAACTACGCGAGAATAATATGCAAAGTGAGCCACTTGTAATATATACTCGTTTTTCAAGTTACTTAAATTGAAACAGAAAACGCAAAATAGAGTAGTTATTCAAAATACAAAACTAGCTACTCAAATAAAAGCTGAAGCCAGTTCCGTGGTGCACTACAGTGTTTTTTTTTATTATACGAATACAGTGTCACATGAAAAAACGTGTCATACGCCGGGAAAGCCAGGGTTGACATATACAAAATTGCATAACGTTTTTAATTTGCATAATTTGCCAAATGACCGCTGTTGATTAAATGTCATTGTACCCTAAATGTGTGGTAATTTATCTTCAAATCATCGCTATTCACGTCTTTAATAACGTAATTCTACTACTAATAAGTTAATGTTCAAACCAGAAAAAAAGAAACGAACATAATTCTGTCGTGCACTACGTATACTACCAACTGGATTTTGACAAATAGTATTTTCCGTATCTCCAAAAAAAATACAATAGTATTTTGACATACATTTTCATTCTCAGTTTTGAAGCAAAACAGTTAATCAGTCACACACGCTACATTTCTTAGGGCAGTCAGGGTCCATTACAATCCGTGTAATTAATCAAGTATACACAATATAATTAATTAGATATTAATAAAACAAAATTATCTACAAATGCACATTAATCAGTCTCGCTTGAACACAAAAATACCGTAGGGAAATTGGATTATTGATAAATAATTATATACATGAGTGTATGGCTTAGTGTGTATTACATCATTATATAATAAGTCGTTATTATTATTGTGATGTGTGTTATCCCAGATTTAATTTCCTAGATAGCACAATTACTTGCATACATACAATAAAATTATGTCTCAATTTATTGTAGGGAGATAAACCTCATATCCATTCACAGTACATCACTAGGAAACTTGAAATATTAGTGAATAAATTCGCTCTGGATTATTTTTCGTGTAGATAATATTACATTACATTACATTTCGTTGAATTACATTACATTACATTAATCACTCAATATTGTTTGAGTATATTTGAGTATAACCGTTCGCCTACTACAGCGACACGACATTTTACATCATTCTTTTGTTAGGTGAGCGTACTAGAACTTCGCAGAGAGTTCATGACAATCTGGTCTGTCTTTGAATTCGAAGTGGTATTGCTTCCCTGTCTACCGGTGCGTCTTCCATACTTCAGCCTCATAGAGGTGGGGCAGCAACAGCAGCACATGAACGCCGTTACGAACTCATGGCGGAACTTTGCTGCAATGTACAGATATATAGAATATCTTCAATAATTATTATTAAAAAAAACTTGTTTACATTTTTCTAAAAGGCATTTTCTAACGCAAATAACAGTAAAAGTAATATATGAATAGATTTCGAGTTTCTGTGTTTAAATACCTAAGTGGAATTATTTATATATACTTGGATGTTTGGTGGAATGTGATATTCAATCAACTTCACTTGTCTTCACGTATTATTGTAAACTGATGTATGAGTCCTTTTAATTGCCAGTATCACATAAAACTATACATTCATGAATGTAAATCGGTACACAAGTTACACAAGTCTTTAGAATTGTACAAAACAGTGGTTCAAAGTTTCACAATCTATGTGCAACTCTCTTAGTTGCGAAAACTCTTTTAAATCGAACTAAGAAGTCCTGTTTATAATTGCTTATATCACACATCGGCGATGCAATGTCTTACACGTACAGTCTCCGACTAATACATTGTCGATATTAGTAACAGAAATACGGGATCCCGTGACAAATCGCTCTGAATGAGTTGATTTAACAATAAATAATTCCAATTGGTACTAATTTGTCGCGGTGGGTTCTCTTTCAACACAGTATGGAGAAAACCAATGAAGATTGGCACATTGCAAAGTGGTAATGTGTTAAAACCGTCACCATAGTAACAACGGAATGACGCATAAAGTAACAAAGTGGAGTTGCTAGATGACTTACCACTCAGGAAATTATATATAATTGGATTCACAGCGCTGTTTGCAAAGGCTAACCAATGGGCAATCAGAAACGGAACATGAAATAAGTGACGACTAGCGTAATCAATCTCGAACACAGAGAATTGCCTGAAAAATGAGCAGATTCAGTAATGGGTAATTTCAGTTACATGCCTAATGAACTCAATAGATCTTTAACTTATCAATCTACATATCCGTTGTGTTATTTGAATTTGTTACGTAATTTAAACGATATGTATTTTTTTTCAACCGGAAAGTCAAATTATTGTTTAAATATTTATGGTTATCACATAAACCAGTTACTTTCTAATTGCACTTCAGGTCTGATTGTAGAGAATGCGTACAATTTAAAATATTTGATGAAACATTTTCATTCATTTTAACTCACACATTTGTAAAACAAAACAACAATAGACACTACCCAATTGATACCCGCTATATTCTTTGTGTAAAAAAATCAGCCATTGAGTCAGATGACGTTGGGCTGTGTTTGTTGCTTTAAGTAAAAATAATTAGCGGTGATCACATGATACAACGCTAGCACACGTGATGATTACGTAACAGCAACATAAATTACCTTAGTACATTCAATATATGTAGCGGCAAATAACACACAGCAAATATCACCACAACCACGATCATCATCTTGGCCACCTTTCGTCGTGATTTTATTTGGCCTTCTCTGGACTTGTTCATTCCTCCATCTTTGGCCTGGGCGTTCTTTTCGTCAGTCGATTCCAGAGACCCTGGGATAGACGCCCACAGCTGGCGACAGACGAGAGTGTAGGCTACGGTCACCAGCATGAGCGGTACAATGAATATAGCACAGATGAGGAATATGTGATATATCTTTTGCTGGACCATGCCGTGCCATCCTTTCTATTTGTTGGAAACAACAAAAATAAAAAAGGATATTTTGAGTATCGGTGTTTAGTAATCGAATATTAGTTGATTTCCTAGTTTCCTGACAAACAGTTTTTTGGGAATAAAAAAGCTATGTTAAATATAAGAATGAGTTGCTCACTAGACTCATGTACAAATCCGCTCTGGAATTGAACACCAAAAACATTCTGATCCCTACGCTAAAAGATTGGCATTTGAATCGCACATCAATTGCTTTGCTGGTAGTAATGTGTTCACGTAGACTTGCCATGCTGTCCCAGACATTAAAAGTACTTAGTAGTTCAAAGAATAAGGATAAGACAGTAGTGACAATCAATGATGGAATTGATGCTTGGCAGAAAAAAAAAACGTGGATGTTTTACCAGGTTGTTATGGTGTCTCTGTCATTGCAGTAACGCTCACTGCGTGTGGCAAATGATACACATATTCTTACGCTACATTGAACAAGACACTGGTATTGATGCTTCAGATAGGATGTACAGAACGCATGACTGACAATAATAACGAGATTTAACATGACGTTCAAGGGTGAGAGTATTTGTATATTCATTGAAGCGTACTGAACGAATTATAGACATCGCCAACTAGTAACAACTGTGCATTAACAATTCTGTTGGTATATATTGAGATTGAGACAGTAGTCGATCGATCGATACTCCGACCTCGCTGTTCTGTTTTTTGTGTATCCTCGCAATAATAATTCAAATTATTTTAAAGAGCTATTAATTCAAATTGTTGTAACGTATTATTTATTCAATTTTTTGAAACTTATTATTGATTCAAATTATTGGAGCATACTTAGCAATTCAAATTTATCAGTGTGTGCCTTTAATTATAGGTAGACCATTTTAGCAGATTAATTGTACTAAGCGAAAAAGGTTGTCTACTACAGATTTCAATGTACGAGCAGGAACTAACTTTTTTCTTTGATATTTTTATAAGATAGTGACAGTAGAAATAAAACCATCCGTTATCGATATTCCATTACTAAAAAGTGATTTACAGGAATAGAAGAACACAAAAAGGCAAACGACTTGTAAACATGATTTTCAAATCATGGATATAACTATAGCCGCCGAGACGTCGTTGTAAACGAGAATTCAACGATATCTGATCTATGTAACCATGGCATTTGGATCAATGGACGTGATGACGGAAGCGAATGGAACACTGTTTGAGAGGGTAACAAGTCACGTAACATTCTCGTTGTCAACGAGATTTCGGTGGCATTTCCGTCTAAGACATGTCTATACCTAAATGTCTATTTGTATGTTTAAAGTTCGGGTTGGTTTCTATCTAGAAAAACTATACGTGTATTTGCCACCCGATTGGGGTATCCTTTTCACACCAGCTGTATAGAAGTGCTATCAATATTGACACTTTTATGGTCCATAAGTGGGTTTTATAAATATAAACGGTTCGAGAAATCTCAACAAACTCGTGGAAAAACATCTGAAAACTTATTTGGGAAACGTCTCTTCCCGTCTCTTGTCTTCCAAGAGTCAACGAGCTCTGACCTGTTCTATATATGTATGACATCATCATGCATTTTGCAGTGCTGAAATTAGACTGACATGTTGATCTTGATGTAAGTATGTAATTACTAAAAACAGTGGTCTGAAAGTGGGTAGGCTCAAAATTTCTGGGGTGGGTTGAAGCGCTATAGTCGTAGTACGGCACGCGCTCGAATTTCCTGCAAACAAACAATTAGTTTTACTCGCGTTGTATACGTCATATATTTTTATTCTGTAGCACGACAGACTCGCTCATAAAATGTTTGCAAATAAACCAGTGCAAACATATTTCATTCAATCAGAAAAAATCGCATCTACCTCGTAACATCGTGTCATGTAAACAAACGCAGGTAATCGCGATTCTGTCTCATAAACCACCGCCAGTGGGATTGGTATAATGAAGGATGACAACCATATAGCAACAATTACAGTGGCGGCACGTCTTGGAGTACTCTTGAACATTAAAGGTTGGCATATAGCAAAGTATCTATCCACAGCAATAGCACTTAGTGTTAACACAGAGACACTCATGACGGCAACCTGAAATTGAATAGCAAATAATAACTCAAATAATTATTATAAACAGCGTATATATCTCATGTATATTTCAGCTAAATGATTTGTTAATTTCGATAATGAGAAATGTTCGTTAATTTAAAATACTTAGTTTTAATATGACCAGCAGTAAAAAAAAACAGCGACCAAATAAGAAAAATAGATATTAAGTTCGGCGCATTTCAGCGCGTGCCGCTCTGAGTTTAAGGGAGAGGTACGTTATTGCGTAACGTGAAGCGCGCCTGTTTAGAGGTTAGGCGCATTTGTCATGAAACCCGTGCTGCGTGTTTATATTCTCGTATATATGCCTGTGATTTATACCCAACCATTGTAACATCCGCGACTGATTTCTGAATGCGCATTGTGTAGTCGGTAATTTAAAATATTGTATTTATTAATAATATGTATATGGCTATGTATTTTTTTTATCTTACAATACATCAGACAACAGGGGAGTCTAGCTTTACGTTAACTTTATAGCAACTGCACTCTATTCATGCATTATGTTTCCTCGAGCTTCAGACTAAAAATGCGAAACGGCATAGTAACAGCAGTAGTAACTGGAATATAATTTATTATATAAACACCTAAAACAACAATTACAGTGCCTTTAAATGTAATCCATGTTTCAAACTAGTATCAAACGTTCGCATGAATGTTAAAAATATTTTGAATGAATATACACCACCTGATCATTGCAGACATTGCATAATTTGTTATGTATTTTATTTGTGTTATACCCATATTAATATGCATCAAAATTTAGTTTGTTGTGACGTTAAATATAGTATGACAGATCGTACACACGCTGAAAATAGGCCCGGGCATGTGTCAGACACATGTGGAATTCCCATCCACCATGGAAGTCATTTATCTATAGGTCTCATGTCACTAATCCATCAATGGCTGCTCGTCAATTTAAATGCCTTGCAAGAACCAATGAATTTTTTTAAATATTTTTTTTTCTCAGGTGCTCCCTGTTTGAGGACGTGATCAACTGGGTCAAAGGTGAGACCAGCATGTGGGCTTTTATTTACTACTTAGCGGCTGTGTACCTGTGGGTTTATTCTGTGTGTATTTGGATGTTCTACTCTTGGTATTTTTCCAGTGATTTCTCTAGGTGCAATCCAAATACAATAGGTGTGTCTTGTTTACCTGAGATTTGTAAGAGTTTGAGCTGTCCAACATGTTTCATATGGTTGATTACTGGCATGTTGATTTCCCATTTTTGAGCCATGTTTTCAACTTTCTTCATCATTTGCATATAGCAA
Organism: Saccoglossus kowalevskii; assembly: GCF_978046115.1. Lineage (NCBI taxonomy): Eukaryota > Metazoa > Hemichordata > Enteropneusta > Harrimaniidae > Saccoglossus > Saccoglossus kowalevskii. The sequence continues at coordinate 10,210,414 of NC_140658.1, read as the reverse complement.
TCTCGTCATATGTTAACATTGTCGTCTATGGAGTTTAAATTAGTGGTAGGAGCCCTATAATGTGACGTTAGCTATATATATATGTGACAATTCAAAGATTGTACGTTACGTGAGTGGGGAATGCCGGGAAATATATTGTTATTGTATGGTTAGACGTAACCATTCAAAGCACAGAGAAGTTCTACAACAAAGATGTTTATCAAATATATGAAAGACTTCTACGTATGTGTCACGGGATCACGTTCACGATATTTTACCGCGGGGTCAAAAGTCACTGTCGCGAATCACCCGTCGAATTTCTCGAGATTTTACCGTGTTTGACAGAAATTTATTACAAATATGAAAATTCAGCGGAAATATGTTGCCCCAGCCTGCGAGTTCCGTTTTTTTTAACAAGATAGTATAACACAATTACTACACTGAAGTTTATACAGAGTCAATGACCAATCAGAAAGCAGCTTTTTTGTTGACGATTGATTCGACGTATCAAATTGTGCTTTCTAAATATGCTTCGACTCAACTCTGTACGCTGTCCGACACCACAGTTAACAGTGGGTACTAAACAAGTAAAAATAAAAAATAAATATTTAACGAATAAAATAATTATTATATTCAATAACAAAATAATGTTGTGAATAATTTAACGGATAGTTTACACTCTGTAGTGTAAACTATCATTGGTACAAATCCTGTAACTCTCATATGTGGAATATGGGTATATGTACCATACATAAAAGTGATATTTCGTTATCGATCATGCATGTCACGGTGGAAAAAAAAACACGTAAACCGCTACTGAGATATTTAATTATATTGTGACGTCTGTTCGCCTTTAATAAGGCTGTAACATTTACTGTTACTACATAGTGAACGTGACGAAACATGCGTAACGCGATGCAAATTAGACAGTCAATTAGTCCTCAAAACACGAAATGTTGCTTCATACAAAAACATATTACACAAGATCGGATAGTCTGGCCTTCAAATAAATGGTACATATTATCTTGAAGTGGAGAAAGAAACTGTGTTGTTAGTATTTATTCGAACAACTTAAAGGGAACATCGGCTTTCGCATTATATGTGTTATTCATTAAAGATTGATTGTGCTGTTTCGTACAATGTTATTAATAGACTCGTTTTACCGGATAATTCTCGGTATAAGCACGTAGATTTTATGAGTGTTTTAGGATCTTTTATTGGATCATTAAGTAAGTACGTGGAAATAGTTATTAGAAAACCAAATCGAGTGTGATTGATACGTTTTTATTTTTTTTACTAAAGTTGTTTTGTTTGATAAGATCTGATGTAAAATAGAATACATATATGTATCATAAAAAAGTTCAATTTGATGTACTGCATGCTGGGACGCAATGCTTCATCTTACGCGTTAAGCGGTTTTACAGGAAGGCGACGGCGGATCCTGTGGACAGGCTCAATTTATAGTTTACTTGAAACACACACCGGCACGTTGTCGATTGTCGGTAAATTTAATGCCTTCTATATTTGACCTTTTGGGTAATTGCAGACAAATGAAATAATATGCAAGTACGCCGTGCGCCGTGACACACGTTATACGGTAGCACGGGTGACCTGTCTCAATTTACCTCCCGCGGGCATGGGCTATGATAACACGGCGATTGTCAGCTTGTCAAACGAGGCAATTTAGAGAGGAAAGTGTGTGTCTATCGCAGCATGTTACAAATTGAGTTCTAATCGAAAATATTTCCTTCTAGTTCATGGTCACGCTCGTTATTACAAGACTTGTAGCAACTACCACGGCTGCCAATCAGAGAAGCATAATATCCATGTACGACGTTATTAAATAACTGAACATCAAAGAAGTCCGGATACAGTTACTGTCAGGTTGAGAGGTGAGAAGGAACTAATCAAATGCACATGCGAAATTATTAAAAGCCAACATCGTATAAATTCGACTCTTTATCCTCTTCTGCTTCTTCTCGTGGTTTTCAAAAAGATTGATCTATACTTGGTATATCAGTATCAAGACAATTCAGAGATTGCTAAGCCATCCTCTTCGGCAGCTGTCACAGCCGTGTTACTGCTTTGAAAACTCTAAAAACTCGACTTGACTTCATGAAACATTATTATACCACATCTGTGCGTATGTACTCATAAGCCAAATTTTGTAAGAAATATTTGAAAACAAAAAGCTTTACCAATTAAAAGTTCGCAAAGTAACTTATCTAAGAATGTATTCGTGGTTGTAGCAACAGTTCTATTGCTTTGCCAGTGAGAATAAAACAGTAATTTTCAAAATAGATAAATAAATTTACAGCAAAGATACACTGTTAAAATGTTGTCTGATATACTATGTGTCTCAATCTTATTTTAAAGACGAAAGTCTCGGAGTCATGTACAAATATGCGTTGTTGTATTTCATAACACAGGTGGCACAGCTTAACTACCGACCTCCCATGACGATGGAATCGTGGTGTTTAAGAGCCGTTTTGAAGAATACAAATAAACATCAGATACATATTCAATGATTAATGTCTAAAAAAATCGCAGTCGTACTGGCATCGCTCATACATAGAGTGACTAAATGGATTACTGACTGACTGACTGTGGCCAACTGCACATCAAGTGTCAAGCTTTAATACAGAACATATAGTTTTTAAGTTCTTTTCATGACCACGCGCAACCATTCATCATTTGGTTTGTTTATCCCTTAAAACCTTCCCCCATTACAATGTATCTCTGCTATGAATTCTACATGAGTAAATAATACAGTTGTCTAGACTCGAGCCATGTGCAACTGTCAGGTCGATGTGCCTGAGTAACTAACAACGTATAGCATTTGATCACAGATGTTGCTCATTGGATGTTAATGGTTAAGTGAAAGAATAACAATGTATGGGTGATTTCATAGGCATGTAGTTTACAATCTAGTTTTGTTTTATTCTTTAGATCGGTAACCGTGGGTATGACTTGGAGGGTCACTTAATTCAAATCACATTATGGGGAAAAGCCGCCCTTTGGGGTCGTAATCTAGAATGGGGTATAGATTTGTTTGACTTTAGGTCCAATATCAGGTTTGCGTGTCTAGGGGTTAAGGGATGGAGTCTGTTTTTTTTTTAATTTGTCATATATTTACCCGTGTTTTAGTACTGTTATTGATGAGTCCGGGTGATGAGTAGATTCAACCTATAACTGAAAAAAATTAGTGACAATTTGGTTTGATGGGATATACAAAATCACTATATGGTCTATAATTGGGTATGGTTTTTGGGGTGAAAATGTTCTATGAGCGGGTCTGGGGTTTTACTTTCCGGCCGCACACCCCTACCAAATTAAAAGGCCAGTGCCGCGGTATATTCAGCTTACTGGGTGTTTTGACGTCACAGTTACACTTGTAGGACATCTACGAAAATGCAAGTACCTCGAGGGAAATCTACATAATGTCCCAAACACCTTCCCTCTTTGAAAACCCCACATTTGATGTATGTTCCAAGACGTTTTAAGGAATGCATACTAGTATTTATACAGACTGTTATGAAAATATGGACCAATGGAATCATTAAAGTCATGGTATCCGCTATACCCTGACAAATACGCCTGTGTTTATATATCTATTTATAGAAAGACTATATTACAGTATTTCCAGATACAATGTAACTATAAACATTTTTTTTTAAATGTCAAATACCCTACAGACTACAGAATACATTTACACAATTGCATATCTTTTTAATTAAGATGTTAGAATTCGGGAAATATTTACGAAGGGTAAAACACTGTTTAATAAGTTGAAAATACATACTGGACCTTCTTTGATGAAACGAGACATTACTGACAGTATTCAAATGAAATGAAATGAACCATATTGATACGACAATGCGTTCTCTTTTACGTCTCAAACAATATATTTAATATTTACCATCTTTGTATTCGAGCTGAACTTGACCCTTGACCTAGATTTATTGTTTGTTATGCACATGCTGTTAAAAATACTGATTGAAAGAGATACTAGACTCACTTGCAAGTAAGGCACGACTTTACACGCTGTTGCACCAAAATACCATGTTTCTGTGGCATCAACCACCATTGTGATTGGCAAGCATACCATAGACACCAGCGTGTCGGCGACAGAGAGGTTTACTATGTAGTAATTCGTCACGGTCCTCATCTGGTGGTTGCGTATCACTGCATAGCAGACCAGTGCATTTCCGCATATCGCTACAATGAACACCACAATGTACGCTGAAATGAGAACCCATTCAACGGTCGTGGGGAAAACAAAGTTTTCCAGAAGCTTTGGTAGGACGTAGTTGTAGTAATAATCGTACGAATCAAAATCATCGGAAGTATCGTTGGTGTGCAAACATCCATTGGTTGCGTTCACCTCGCCAGTACAGGCGTTGGATGTATTGAAGTCAGTCCGGGATATAACTCTAGCTTGAACTTCCGACATGTCTTGACCATATCACTGTAATAGGACGTAGTGAAGTCGATTCAGCATTTTCTAAATTCAAACCTTCAAAAGTTCAAAGTTCGGTTTATAAATACAGCAACCAATGGATCAGTTTCCCTAAGTGTTGAAAGGTGCCGTGCTAGTGATGCATTCCGATAAGAAGCCTCCCACGTGTAAAGTAATACATTATTATAGACAAAAATGTGTCTACGAAATAGATATATAAATGAAATGCTGAACCTCGTCTAAAAAGTCAATCCTGTTGTTTATGTTGCGCATAAAAGGAACGTATTAAAACAATGTTTTTTGCAGGACGTTTGTTGGCGTATGCTAATGATGGGTCTGATTGGAGCAGTTCAGGTGACTTGATTAGGAACATTCATTGCAAACAACGACGGAAACCATACAACGTCCGAGTTAGTTTTGGAACACATTATTCAAAAGACTTTCATCTCATCAGTGTATAGCACAGCACACCTTAAAAAAATTCACACCACTCCATTATTGGAGCTTATCATTCTATATCAATCACAGGGACGTACAACTTAACGCCGAATGAGCGCAACGTTGTATGATTGCTTCTCAATTAATGAATCAACTTCACGCATGTGAGAGGTGTAAATTGTAATATAAAAGCAATGAATTAGTAAAGATCAGCGACTTTATCCCGGTGCATGGTGCTAAATTAAGTTGTGCCGTCACAATTCATTGCCCACTAAGTTCATCAGTCGTCATTCAGTCACGGTGTGATTGTTTCAACGGTAATTCGAATTTGCGTAATTGTCCCATGTCACACGTAGAAAGTACATTCCGATATCCATGGTTATTTTAGCATTATCGCATTAGCTGCTAGTCCTTACATTTAGCAAAATAACAACAATAAATGTTAAAAGGATAATATATATGTCGTCACCAATGAGTATTCCTGCAAGTATTTTAATGGTAGAGATTAATGGATTCTCATTTTACCGTCTTATTTCTCAAACTTATTCAACCGATCCGACAATAATGCCCGACATGTTTTAAAATGAAGTTTAATACTATATTATTAAAATATGTTCATATATATATCGGCGCATGTCACAGTTTGTCTTGGCTCAAAATAGTCAATATTAGCACGTGCATGCTGTCATAGAAAAACGATGTTATAATTAAAAAAGTTGGAATATCTACACCTAATTAGTATATTCAGGTAAAACAATTACGTAAGCGTTTTAGCTACATGATATTTGGGTGTAAATTATTCAACCAAATTACAAACATCAGGGGCATATATCAAATGATAGAAATTTTAATATGAAATTCAATTATGAAATAAAATCTTCGTTCGGTTAAAAAGTATATGGGTTAATTTAATTACCGATGATTTATGATACTCATAAAATCTGGATATTGAGAAAGAAAGGAAATGATTTATAAAAATGGGTGGCTATAAAGTAAATATGTGTTGAACCTGTAAAACTAGTGATAGCTAGCTTCCCTGTCCCTGAAAGTGTTTGGTACAATGTGTAATATGAATATAAATTACATGCACTTTACGAACATAAATACACAGTACGGGATGTGAACTGACGACCACGATACAGCACCTCACTGCGCCACATTAAGCATCTCAAAGAAGACAGCTAACAAAATATGGGGGTCACCGCACCGAAAATCAATCATCAAAATACAGTGAATATAACACATTTAGTCTGTATTAGGGATTTTCCATTTTTTTCTATAGCAAGGATATATTTCAACAAAATATATCGTGTCTTACAAGGTACTTACATTTGGTGGATAGAAGTATGAATTTCCAATATTTTTAATGGGTTTTAACGAGGAAATATGTTTTTATTGTGGTCTATGGAAACTGCTGCTAATATTGCTGTATAATATTTTACAGGTTTTATGTTTTTATTTTTATTTTGTTTTTCTCAAAGTATTTCACATACTGTTGACTAAAACTAAAACAATTATTGTAGACAGAATTGGACACGGAATATTGTAACTGGTATATACAATTCAAATGCGCTCTTGTAAAACAGAAACGTCTAAATAAGTGTACAATTTATTGCAAACTGAATAAATTTTTGATATTTTGTTTTCTTAAGTAGGCTTCTACTGTATATATTCATTGTAATAGTGAAACCACTAAATATATTACATATAACATTATTACTTATGTGGATCACGTCGAGTGCTCGTAAATGGAGTAATAAATATATAAATCAATAATATATATCAATGTTATTTGCCGCATTTTAAATATAAGTGTCCTATGAACATTAAAGTAAAACATGTTCGTCAGCTTTTATGTGCGGAATACAGTTCACACTATTGCGCAAAGGGTACATTGAATAATTCACGCACTCCTAAAATAGTGTTATCACAGTGAATTACAACTATTCTCCGTTACCCCGTTTCCAAACTGTAATTTAAATAAGCGATAAGTCTTAATTCTAGCAGGCCGTTCCCTCATTCTGTAATCCGATTAATACGTTTTAAAATAACCCATGGCATTTTGAGCCGAAAAATCATTACTCCCTAAGGTAGCCATTATTCGAGTTGCCTACAAACTTTAATTCAAAATTAAGCTGCTTCGTAAGAAAGATTTACCATAATCGCTACTAGATTGCAAACCAAAATAAGAAATGCCTAGACAGTGTATCGTTAAAAGTAAGATGGAATTAATTGCATAGAAAATATATTTAATTAAATGACAAGTTATTTTAAATTATTTTATTGCAGACGGGTTGGTGAGCCCGTATCGAGATAGAGGTGTGAAGAAGCAAAACTATGTCCGAATTGTTCAGACTTTTTGAACCTCTTAAGATTACTAAGCGATGTCACGCGAATGTATATTTAAAACATTTATTATTTTTATGATATTGAAGTTATAATTCTTATCAGTGCAGTGAGCATGGTCGTCATCGTTGTTGTAATTCTATTGCTACTTTTACTTTAGTCGCGCAACATAACAACGTATTAATATCCTAATTTTAAATGCACCGCGATATGTTCGTTTGTTGAACGATTGAAAAACGACTGGAAACCTCGTGACATGCCCCGACGATCAACAGACTGTGCGTTGGCGGATTTCTATGCTCAGCCCGTACGGATCTCAAACTGAATGTATTATGCCTCAAAGAGTGAAACGTCCTCGTATCGGGAAATTGCAAGCTTTACGTGAATTCGTAAAGCGGAGTCTTTGTGTTGTGAAATTCAATCTTTTAGATGTCATACTGTGTTGCTAAGATTGCCAATATTGTACCTGATATGAATCATCATACAATTACGAGTTCAGATTAATTGTAAATTCGGTCGCTGTTTATTGAATGTCCTCATCAGTTTGCGTGGGAGCGTTCATTCTTCGTTCGACATTAAGCATGTGATTTGGCGAAGACTTACGTTATAAAGCTTCGTATGTTAGAGCATTGCATTTTAATCTACAAGACGCATGTGTATTTTTCCCTCGGGGTGACGGAAATAACGTTTTCCTGTTTCATTATTCCATTCTGGCACTGGTCAGCTATGATTGATACAGCAACCTTATGTTTCAAGAATTCCTGCTTACAGTCCATATGGCTGTGTATCTGATAAGCGTATTAAATGATCAAATCCGATTCTTGTTTTTCAACCACTTTGACTATTTCACCGACAGAAAACTTTAATTCCGTTGGTCTTTTTGTGTGTGTGTATTGACAATTACACGTATGGTAAGCTCTGCTGAAAAAGAACGGTCGAGAATGGGATTTAAGATCGGAAACCCACACTGTAACGTGTTCGTATCGAAGATGTTGAGTTATCTCTTCTACGCTAGCTAATAAGAAGTATTGTGTCATCGGAGATTGTCCACATGACGTACACGAGAGATTACCACGAGTTAACAGGTCAACGATTTCGTCTCAGTCTCCTTAGTATGTGCGTACATTACCGGTTACATTTACAGTCTTCATAGTTTAAGCTATTCAGAGGTATTGGATTTCCTCCTCGTTGGCGGAAGTCTCAAAGCAAGCAAGTCCCACTTGAATCAGAGACGCACATTCTTATGAACAAGTGACGTAACTAGCTTGTGAATAAAACCGTGCAAAAACAGGGGTGTAATGTATTGATTACGTATCTGTATTGATTTTGTTACCCTAAAAACATAATGTTTCAGTTGAATATAATTCAATTAGTGGTCATGGCGAGAAACTCAGAGTCTCGAAGCATTTTAATATTTCAAAGAGAACATTCATTTCTTTATACAATTCAGTGGACGTGGTTCTGGATTCAACCGAAGAATGTACAAATGTGGCGGCTTAGTTTTTGGAGTTGAGGAATTGCAATCACTCGCTTGGCAGTCTAGAACGAGGTTCCAGAATCGTCGAGATGACATTAATATGAAAATCAAGGAACTGCCGATATTGTACTTAGAGTCAAAATTCTATTTAGGAGGAGCACATATACAGCTGGTCCGATGTCATGGAAGAGAACAAAACCGATACCAATATGAGAAAGCTTCCGTTTGAAATATACATCCACCATTCTACCATCAACTCTGCAAATTAAACAAATATATATTCATGAGGCGAGTACAGATATTCCAACTTCCTAATAGAATAATAAAATGGAAGGAGAGGGATGAAAGAAAGGGGAAGTAAAGAATAAATGATTTCAATAATGCATATTATAAAGTATTTATTTAGCGGTTTATTTGACGCGGTTAAGTGTGAAGCTTTGTACAGTCTTGTCTATTGAGTCGGCCTTGTATAGTATTGCTACTTTGTATTGCCTCTTGTACGGAAGTGTTCGTTACAAAGCCGGAAATATGCAGTCCAATTCAATTTCATTCTACTAGACTTCCATTGTACTTCGCAGCAACAAAATCAAGTGGTGAGAATTAGTGAGTGGTCCACGGCTAGAAAATCTCCTGTGGCGGGATCGCTATAACAGTATAAAATCGAAACGTTTTTTTCTTCATATAAACATGCCAGTATTGGGTACATTTTCTTAACCTGACTTATTTTTCAAAATGTAAGTCACACTCCATATTAAAATTCAGTACATAATTAGGCATTTTGAAAATGTAATGTACAAATTGCTAATTGAAAAAGTACGAGTTATGGTGTATTTCGCCCGATGAGATTCAGGGTCGTGTGAGGCTTCATGTCAAACAACTGTTTTATGTATAGCTTAAGTGTATGATTTATTGATATTTACAGTGAATCAGCTTGCCATCGGGAGAAACTGAGGCATACAAGGTACATGGCTGTCGGGTGTTTTAATATTAAATTAGAAAGTACATGTTCCCGGCGGAAATGAGGAATGAACTTGGCAGACTGTGTCGCACTTTGATAATTGAACTTTTACAAGGGATCTCGTGAGATCTCCCGTTTTATACTGCCATGGAGAAATGAAATTGCTTAACACACAATGACCACTTTCATTGTTTTGTGTTAAATCTCTGTGTTGACATGTATAATAAATTATAGCATTTTATAGACTTGTGATATTACGAACTTACTGAAATATTCATATTGTTCCACTGACAATTTGGTATGTTTACACTGAGAGCTGTGCAAATTGAGTATATTTCGAAACTAATAATGACGGATGGTTTCGTGGACTGTGTGATTATCTGATAATTCGAAAAATGCTAGAATGTGGAAAGAAGTGGTTAATGGAACGGAAAGTGTGATTTAGAGACACATTAGATTCGTTGTTGGGGAGGAAGGAGTGAGTGATGGGTAATTGTGTTTAGGACGAACATTATTGCCGCCGTGATTAGAGTGGACGTCTTCAGTTCTACTGTGGTTGAATCACAGGATTGGCTGTCTTTTGTTCACTGGTTGGCTACCGTTATGTCCATCATCGTCTAAGTAGCCGGGAATGAAACAGAAATACATCTAACGCCATGGGAAGCAAGATGCAGAAGAACCACGTCACGTGTATCATCCCAGCAATGTCGATTTCTACCCAGGTTTCAAGTAACCACACTCATATATGTATTATTTTGTAACACGCCTACTTGAAAAATATAACCAGGATAGGTGAATATTTATTGTCCTGATATGTATTTGGGATCTAATAACACCAATATATGTCATATTGGGACTGCTATTATTCGCACAGAGCATTCAATAAAATACCCGGATGTACCTCGGTCTAGTGATATATCGCTGTAACATTCTGATTTGTTATTTTCAAGACAGTGCGGCGATTTATAGTTCGTGCTAACTCATGTGATCTTTAGAAATGAAAAGATCGTCAAAAGCTTTGAGGGTCAAAATTAGTTTGACATAATCTCACAAAATTCTAGTAAATTGGATTCGTGTTGAATTCTGAATGACTCATAGTTTCTCTATTTAAATACTTATTATATGTTTTGTTTTTCTGTTGTTTTGTTTTGTTTTACACTAATGTTATTGACAATAGCAATGAAAAAGATCGTATTTCGTTGCTGATTTAATAAATTTTTATAATGTTTCTTATCTACCTTTGTTGTTTTTTCTGTCACAATATAAAGAAATCGTGAAATGCCGTGTTAAACGGTACCTGTCGTTAATGGTTATCTAACAAGTCACCCGAGACATATAATTCTCAAAAAGTGCATTAGGGATTTCTTTTCAATAACCATAATGACTATTTTCGGTCATCTAAATATAAAAACGAAGTAAATCTAAGTCAAGTGTAGTATTTCGAGGATCAGGTGCTCATTTGCCCATGACTCTATCATGTCATATAGTAACGACCCGCGATACGAATGATTTATCAAGGTCATGGTAAACATAATTCAATGTGTTCAAATGCATGTGTAACATCCATCGTTTATGAAAAGACGGTGAAGAACATGTGCGTGGTCGTTGTCGTGCTTTCAAGTCGTGAATCAAGTAAATCAGACATTCCCTTCCCAAATCGTTACGAACACCTAACATATGACCTGCGTGGCGTTCCCATTATGTGTTGAGCGGCGTACTTATATTGGAAAGGACGACAGGATATTATACTCTCAACTCACTAACTGGCTACAATCGCGTAATAATAGCGTGGGTCAAATCGTTTTTCCTCATTAGGTTGGAGGGTGTGCTCTCATTTCTACTTGAGCTGGGATATGTTAACGATCGATACATGACAACAACAACTGAGTTAGAGTAAGGGTGACTAATTGTTTCTGCTCGAAAAAATGCGTCAGAGAGTACGCTCGCAGACAGCCTACATCATGCAGGCAATTTACTAGTACATCGCAGTGTCCACAGCGAGTACATTTCAAAGCACTCACAGTATTCGGCATGTACATTGCAATGCATTTAAATCAAATGGAAACAAAACAAGGTTTACATGGCAACAAAACTCCTCAGATAGATGATAATGTGGCCTTATGAGTGTTATTTTCTTGATGAAAAAAAGACGTGTTACGTGTTGACAATATTTTATTATCACATATCACCGTACGTTTTCACGCTCAGTCGTGTAATCACACCACTATCGAGGCGAGTAAAGTAACCAATTCTATCGCATACACACTAGCTACAAATTATTCTACTATTCTACTAGAATACAAAGGCAAAAATCAAAGTGACAATTTGTTACTGCAATTTGAAGTGCATTTTCCCGTGAATTTCATAATGTTATTCTATTGTTTTGTTACATTACATTACATTGTGTGTGCTTTTCTTTAAAAATCTGCTCGACTTATCAACTTGTTGACCTAATCCAAGCAATAGCATTTTTAACAGGACAGTGTTACCCCTCCCTTATTGGAGTATCGGGGGGGAAGCTGGAGAATAACATCGGAAGAATAAATACCAGGGAATAAATAAGTATTATACAAATGTTACACGCTCTCAGCATTTACATAAATGTAACGATTGATGGTTTCTTCTAAGCTATGTATGCATTTCTTTTATTACTGTAACAGAGTAACAACTTTGATTTTCCGTAGAAGGTTCCCGAGTTTTTTGTCGTTTACTGAGAACTTAATACTACACAGAACCGCCAGTTCCAAGCAACCTCGCTCGATCATAAAGGGGATTTGTTTGATAGCTTGAACACTATATACCCTGGTGTATACTTGCTGAGTTGACAGGGGGCTGTACCTTGATCTGTTGTGCGAACGCCTCAATTATTGCACAACGGCCAAGAAGGATTAAGTTTCAGAGAAAAGCAGTGCGGTCATCAAGCAATCTACAAGGATGCTATAATCGCCTTATATGACCGCAAACACCACCCTTGTCACTTTGCACTTTTGTTGGCGGATTAGTCACACTTCAAGATAAGTATCGAACTACTTGCAGTCAATTAAACTAAGTTTACAAGCGTTGGACCGTGAATAACGCTCTTATATATAAGTCTTGTGTATTCACCTGGAAACAAGAAACATGTGTTTTGTTCACGCATGATTGTGTGTGTGTACATTTCGTCCACAGATGTTAGCTCAACACACTCCGCGGAGATAGACTTACTATGTACTTAGCGATTACATTTCTTATTGCCTACGGCATCTCGACTTAGAAATCAAATCTCGCGTGAATCAAATGAAATATTTTGTTTCTCGAACTGGAAACAATCGTTATGTAAAGTATAAACAGAAAGTCGATGAGTGGAAAAAAATGTATGTGCTTTTTAAAACAGGGATTGCGATCATAGCATTTTCAGTTAGGTATAAATACAAACACGTCAGTGTATGTGTAGTGACGTCAGGAAGTTTTCGGGCATCCGAAAATAAGTCGTGAGGATCAGCGTTTCTAGTCGCATGATTAATCACGTACACTCTAGTCTGAATGATTTACACGTTGTGTCTGTTTTGTGAATAATTTGACGTATTGTTTCTGTTTGTGAGACTATTTTGACGTTGATTTCAAATAAAACGTCTGAAAATAAAGAATTACGAGGAAACATTCTCAGCATTATCGAAACTCGGAAAGTTTGGAAAGTCAATACAAAATATAGTGTACCTGTATCTATTGACGTCGTTTCAACAAATGGCCGTTGCGGGCGTGACACAGTGAAACAGAAACATTTGTACTGAGAATGTGTCGACTGGTTAAAATCCAGTCGTCTTGGTCATGGAATTTTTTATTACAAAATAGGGAAAACCTTGACTTTTAGATGAATTTTAGCCGCGAGTTCGCGAGTAGAAAATCCAAAATAAATAAACGAGTACAGAATTGATAAACTGGTTATGATGAGACGTTGCCTAGATGCAACCCATAGCAACCGCATATTCGTTCGTTTCCAGAATTTATATAGAATTGAAAGATAATCTAGAAGACCTATTCATAAGACGATTTGGGTTATTGCCTCTGTGGTTATTACACAGTGTTCACAAACAGGAATATTTTTTTACAGTAAACAACTGAAACCATGGCAACAATATATGATAATACTGTCAGTGGAAACATGGGGCACCGTCGAATATTATTTTTCATTGAAATAATTCAAGCAAATAAAAAACAGACTCGTTGAACTTTAAGCAACTGCGTATTCGTATTTCATTATTCTGAGAAAGAACAAAATTATTATGATCATTGGGAAATAAATTTAAAAAAAATGGATCACTTAAGGGGTGGTAGTCGTCGCGCCACGCATGCGCGAGATATATGTGTCTCATATAAACATCAGACTACTAATAAATTAGTTGTCTGAGTATAAACAAAGATGGCGACTTTGACTGTTGCGCAGATCAACGAGTACAAATTGAGACGTTACCAAGCTTTTATTAGGTATTTGTTTAAGTGATTGAAAGGTATCGAGGGAGTCACCGGTGGTAATTAGTGAAAGTCGCGCCCAGGTCAAACCTCATACTTGTGATTTCCTTTAGAAGAGCGCATTGGATTGTGGGAAAAGCAATGTTTATCAACACAAATGTCGCACCTGCGCCGCGCGGCGACCACTGCCCTTTAAAGACACGACATGTCATAGACAAAAACATGCATTCTTTATTTCTCGTGTCTGTTAATACATGTTGAATACCAATCTAGACAGTGCTTGTTTCATTGATAAATCAGATGTCATCATCAACACACAGTATCAATCAACAATATTGAAAAAAATATCATGTTCCCATGCATATTGCTTATGTATTGCCTAAACACCCAGGCATGCAAACCATGGTTGAGTAGGACAAGGTACGATACTCGGATGCGCCTCTCCAATCCCTTACACTGTCTGATTATAGACATAGGGTTACTTTCAGTGCAATTTTTTTCCAAAAAAATGACGAAAGGTTTCTTCAAATTACCGTATTACAAGGACATACATAGCTTGTTTAATGGGGCTAAGAGTTTCGAATACAAAGCAGGATGCTGGTTACATTTGCAATCTTACCTGTACTATTTCATAAAGTATTTGAACAGTAATAGAAAGTAAATAGTATATTTTAACATTTTTAATAATATTTGGATTCGTATTAATAAAAGCCTATGTATAACCATGCAAACTTTCGTAATACGAAGAAATACTGTTACCATATAAGTCACAACAACTATAAAGACGCAAATCATGCTATTTCCTGTCACAATTCCTGACTCATTTCATTTTCTGCATTCTGATGGCCTGAACAATGAAAATATGAAAAAAAAACTCATTTTGATAAGAACCTTCTTAAATCATACCTAAAATTGTATAATCGCCCAAAAGAAAATAATTGTGAGCGTCAAGTTATTTCCATCGTTTAACAGGGTCATCCATTTAGAAGTATATAATTGGAAGTTGCGCCCACACAGACATGCGAATTATGGTAAATACGAGGACAATCGGGACAGAAAATCAGCATAATAGAAAAGCTTATCGGACAAAACAGTTAAGATGTAGACAAATTGCCTTAACGGGACTTAAGTCTAAAGTAATCACTTTATAACCGTGTTTTCAATTGCGAATAATCACTTTGGGCCAAAGGTATTCCAAGAAAGAATAAACGTATTGAACCATATGCATGTTCAGCACGGAATAATGTTATTTTCTCATTCGGTATTTACGCTATTCGGACAGAACGAATACTGGAATAGTATAACTAGAATGTACAGAAAGCGACATACTCAAAATATGAATTCTACAACCAAGTCGTGACGATTGAGAGAGGAGTAAACATGAATGAGACTGAACAACCCATTTGACAAAAACTACCCAAGAAATGAAGCTTAGATCGACAAAATTATTACTAGTATTCTGTTTCCAGTTTATCAATATTCAAAAAAAGATTGTTCCCTGGATAGTTTTATGGTGAAATATGTCATCATACATATATGACCGTAGACATTTAAATGTCATGCTAGGACATGTACTCATCACATTATACGACCTTCAGTTCTAGCTTACACGTGTCTATACATGTACATCTACACTGAATGTGTTCAATTACGAGTTATCACATAATAACATTTCTTTTATATACCACGTGAGGGCTTGCTTAGTTAGTTTGCACTATCTGCTGAAGACTGACCCTAGCGCCAGGGGACAGTGGTTTTAGTATTTATCCGACACCAGGAAAGCTACTGTTTCTACTGATATCTCTATAGACTCGAACATATATGCTTGCCAATGGTACTATACAAACTATCTATCCGTTGTGTGATTTTTTTTTCTTCTGGCGCACGTTAATATACTAAAACTTCATCATATTGATTTTAAAACAGCAGCGTATTTTCACGCGATGATTGACACCTCGTGTTGGCCTCAGCCCGATATGAGCCTCGGCTTCTAGATGTGTATTTGGCTCCCGTTACTGTTTATGTTGTTATTAAACATTCAACAATCACATTTCCATTTATCGCATCTCTCCCTGGAGAAAAGAACAGTTATACTATTTTGTTTAATAGGCATATGTTATAAACTAAACACGTACATTAAACATGAGCAAAACCAATTGACAGATATTGTATGATATAGTAAGCAAATGATCTGTTTTTTCATTGAATGTGTTTTTTATGTTTCTGATGATTTTATGGAAATTGTCAAAGACAACTGTTGATGGCGAGGTCAATTAAGTCTTGTCTACAGCGAATGTACAAATTCACGGTCAAAGTGGTCATGTTCAGATGGATTGACAAGAACCGTTGATTGAACATGAAAAGTAACATCGCTTCGTACTTGGCTCAGACTTGAGACCACCCATCTGGCTCATCCTTTTATTCCAGGATCGATAAACGGATAAAAATAGGCTAAGTCATACACCTCAATTGTGTTTGCAATATGCACGTATACATGTGCATATATCAATAATATTCAAGATGGATTCCCACTTTGTAAGCTCTGCGGAAACCCCCTGTAAACATCACAGGGGCTTTGGGGGTTGTTTACAGTTCGTGAAAAACCTTATCGAACTGAATTCTGAAATCGAATTCATAACGATCTCCTAAACGTAGTAAAGTTTCCGCGAGTGATTACAACAACAACAAATTTCGTTTGATTTACGCCACGACCTTAAGATGGAAGCAAGCGTTCCTGTTCCAATACTAATTTTGTTTATCCCATGAATCAGTGGAACTATTAATAAGTGTCCGAATGCTACGTGTAGCATAGCGAGATACAAATAAACATTGCCATGTTGAAAAAACTCATCAAGACATATCTGTTAAACGTCACCAAGAAAGATACATCACAGTACAAATATTATTTCAGATGAGCGCTGTTATGAATGGATACAGATTGTTTTGTTTTCAAACACAGGAATTCGGCAAATATTTATTTTATGTGGGTGGTTGAATGGTTAGGCTTCCTGTTGAAATTGATTTGGCATTTGCCGCTGGGGCAATCAGCATTATTTTAATTACCAGCACATGTGTAGATATGTATGTATTTCTCACGGAATGTCGTCATGCCATGTAACTCACCGCTGTTAGCAGCGTGCTGATTTATATTATGAATATTAACATGTAATACGAGTCACTGCCCATGGCAGCTAGAAGGTCGTTCAGAAACAAAAAAAAACACAACCTCGGGCTTCTAGAAGTGTGAAATTAAACCGAATTACGTCATAATTCATTCCAGTGTGTGCGATAACATTAATATTGTTGTGACATATTGTGTATGCGAATGAAAAAATAATAACGTGTCGCTGCGTCACGTGACTTACATGGAGCCGAAGTACATGCGTGTTAATTCTTCTAAAAGACAGTCAAACGACAAAAAGAAATAAAAAGAAATAAACGAGACACCAGGCAGGCAGTTCTATGTATACTCCAGATGAGCGGACTGTGCCAAACTCGGCGATCAAGAGCATTTCTTTTCATTAATTCTTTAGATCAGCGGAATAAATATTGTTGCCATCAATTCATTTATTAAACTCTAAAAGCAGTGTCATTATTTGACAATAGCACTTCCATGAACCTCACTAACGCGTGGATATTTAACGCTGTCACTTAACGCATACTAAAAGCGAGGACTGGGGCTGCACTTTGCGCTAATTCGTGTCAAAAAATAACTCGAAGAAATTCAGTCTGGCGCCAGTACATTGGTCATTTAGATTTTTACAGAATACCCTTTCACGTGATATCGACTCGTTATTCAGGCCGTCGACGTCGTTGTGCTGACTCGATGGAGGTGTTTAATCTCTGTTTGTGTCATTAAAGTACCTATTATTCTCGTCTAGTTTTCACAGATCTGTCGATATGCTCCATCGAGTGTCATTGACAAGCCGAAGTGATGATAAATACAGTCTTTTCCGTGTATTTCTGCATCTAAGTGATCATTCAAATTATGTACGATCGTCAGAATCTCAATTTGTTGGGCTAATTTAGTCTAACAACGTATCGTAGTGTTTTAGCTAGTCTCGCTGCTACCCCTGCTGCCAAGAATGAAGTCCATCATTGCGAATTCACTAGACAAATAGGTTTTTTTCTCAGCGATTTTGCAAAATTGGACATGTCAAATCGGATGTGACTAGCCAAACCAGACATGTAATTTTATTTTTATAAGCATTGTAAATTAGTTTTAGACAAGCGGTAAGTGTGGACGTCCAAAATAGTCCTCATTTTAACAATTACTCGAGGGGGAGGGGGGAGTCATCTGAAGCGAGGTTCTATTTGTATAATGAAACTGCGACCTGTAATTGTAACGCACCGCTTTCAACCTCGTCGGCAGCGTTATTGCTTCCGTTGTGTTGTTCTGCCCACGATGCTAAAAGCAACGGATTATCCTTTTTAAAATTTCACATAAAAAACATCGATTAGGCTTGTAATTTATACCATTTGAATGTTGTGACGCGGTAGAAACGCTCGACAACATTATTCGCAATATTCGCCGTTAACACATGTCGGAATTCGCACAATTCAACTCCCAATAAATGCATATAATTCTACTGTGTGTTTGTTTTAAAATTTTCGTTAAATATTTTATTTATTTTACAGAGTGGTCCGGACAATTATGCTCGAAGGGGATGGGAGTCACTTTTAGGAAGGCCACGTTTTAAATATGTACTGGTATTATATACATAGGATGGCGGTATTAGGAATGAAGGGAGTAGTGTATTCGTTGGGTTGGTAGAAAAAATATATACTATTTTGTTGTCGTCCAAGGTATGTCCCGAGTTCAATTCCCAGTTTAGATTGATACAGCAACTCTGCCACCGACGCCGATCCTGATATCAACGCCGATCCTGTGTGACTGCAACACATACTCAATGAAATCGCCTCTAATGGAACTAATGCGCCCCATTTGAGTAGCTTGAGCTAGGGTTCGCTCCCTGAGATTCACAAATGAATACGGCTTTGGGGGAACCTTGGTTAGTCCGAAGATGTGTGTACCAGACCGGACCTGGTTAACACCGTATAACTCATGAATTGCCATAACGCAATCATGTCAGTGCAGTGTTGTGTGAGTATAAATCGACAATCTTCTGCACAAATTACACATTTAAATGCCGAGAGGAAACTAATGTCATTTGGAATCGAGAACTCACACCTTGTACAGTCGTTTTTTTTTTTTTTTTTTTTTTATAAATATCATTCAGATACGTAATGTTATTTTTAGCTAGTCAGCCACCTCGATGAATTGTGGTGTTTTCAGACATCAACACAAACATCATGTCGTAAAACGTTGGTTCATTTGGTGTAATAATACATATACAATTCAATCACATTTGTTAGTCCCCAGATTGTCTAATATCAGTGCGGAATAAGTAATGAGTACACCAACAACGTCGCCGTACGTCGGGTTGTCTGGTTCGTCTCGAGAGAGAGATTGGCGTAAAGAGACCAAACCGTTGACCAATCATGTTTAGCCAGCATGAATATTTCGTCATTAAGACACCGAGTCAATAAACTGTTGGTGGCGCTGTGGTACTAAATGTCACAAGTTTTCCATACACATAGTTCGGGATCATATATGCAGAACTAAGTATATTGTCATAATGCGTACTAACCTGTAAGGTTGGGTTTTTGTATTTGACTATTTACTGTGCATTGCAAACTAGGAGGCACTGGCAAACTTAGGAGCTGCAAAGTTGTTAGTGATACTTCTAGAATATTTTTTTCTTACAACAACCAGATCTAGATCTATTCCAATTTAGTAAATTTTTGAGTTGTTATGTCAACCATTCCAAGAATTGCTGTTTCCATGGCAATAGGGGCAAGATCTCTCTAAAAATTTACTCGATTGGTTCGTGTTTCAATGGCAACCTAAAAGAAATAATTCATAAAATTGTTGTTTCCATGCCAACCATATAATATATCTCTCAAAATAACACACGCTAAAACGCAAAGGCTCATGTGTAGACGCTTGTTTGTACACAATGACACGATATGGCAATCTGAAGCTTACAAAGGTGACGACTCCCCCGCTTTAAAGTGGAGGGTACTATCATGCGCACCTGCGGGAATCGAGTTCTAATCGACGATCACACCTCACTGGTATTTTAAAAATCAAATACAGCCATTGGTTTCTATAAATTACACTTTGATTAAATGTGCTTCCATTAAAACATGATAGTGAACAATTTCAGATCACAAATAATAAAGTATTAGTCAGTTATAGTCACAATCCCTATAAAATGTGTGAACCCATTTTTTACCAGAGCTTTGAATAAAGTACATTCATACGGGCGTAATTTTATTCAAGTGATTGTAGCCATGTTAAATGCCAGAACAGCGCCAACTATTGGTAAACATAAATATATAGGAGTACAGCGCCACCAAGCGAGAAAAAAAAGTTACAGAAAGTGACGTATGGCGTAGAGATGACACCTTATTCGTTGGTTGTTCGTAACATATTTTATTTCCCATTTTCTACCCTACACATGAATACAGTATCCAAAGAGCTTGTATAAACGTCGTTATTTTGTATCTCGGAGTGGGCAGCGATCGTTTCCGGTAACAAGCCTTATAGAGTACAAGGATATATTAGCCACAACACTGAATCATTATTCTAAGCCATGGTATGCATATAATTAGTAGTATTATACATCTGTCGCCGTAACGCCATAAGTTACAGCATGCGGTATTTTACGGAGTATTTTCATACTACCATATTAGGAAATGCGAATTCCAAATATGGAATGATTACGCGCGTAAGCGTCCTCTAATAATAAAAACAAACATGGCTGCCACCAGGATTTGATCGGACTCCACACAAAGAAGTTTGCTGATTCTGTTCTAAACTTTTTGAATTTCAGCATTCCCATGATGTATCCTTGGAAGGAAAAGATGTATAATAATAACTCAGACAGTACGCTGTCGCATCGACCTCCGCTGCGCGTCGGTCGTTACTCCCGCTGTACTGTCTTCGTGCATACTTTGGGATATCTTCGTACATTAGTAGTTTTCACCAATATTTAACATAATCTCATTTTTATAGGAAAAGTACGATCGAGTACGATCGACTAGTCACCACAGCATGTATGCACGGTTACTTAAATTTGTAATAACCGTGATGCATGCAATCGACATGCGAATTTTTTTTTTTTATTTTTTTGTGTAAAAGTAGATTTGCCAAAGATTTGAAATCTGATAGCATCAATCAGAAAGCGGTGCGCTAATTAGCTGATGTGGAAGTGAGTGTAATTTATGCAAATGCAAATTTATGCAAATGTATAATCAACGATCAGTGAAATAAACGCTAAATGTCAAAATGTGAGATTTGCTTTGAATTTGTGTTATTGTGATTATTGTTGTTGCTGTGGTTTTACAACTATCTCTTTTTATATGCATCCAGTATTGCGTTTATAGGCAGTCGTCAATCAGATGTTCTCGTTTTCAATAACGCGACTATTCCAGATGTGTTAATTGCAAATAATGCACGTTTTGCAAGTTGCGGAGTTAGTTTATTCTGTGAAAAAAATAATGTTTTTGAAGTAGCGCCATCTGTGGCACGGGAATGATAGAGATAGGCAGTATTATTGGTCAACTGAGAGGGCGCACTAGTAAGAGCCGATGTAAAATACTTATTTACAGAGTAGAGATTGTACACATTAAATTGTTACAAAGAGTAATAATTGAACGACTGTCATTTTTGTTTTTGTTTTTGTTTTTTTACAGATGTTTCTCTAATACACTTACAGATTTATTTGATACAAAGACAAGACATAATGATTTGAACATTGTTTTCTTTCAAAAAAATTAGCCGACTACAGTAATCCATTTTACCCGATTTTATCCAAGGGGATTCTCCAAAGATCGATTATAGGCCTTTTTATCTGTTTGACGTTAATAACATGCTCAGTTTCCTCTGCTTTAGTCAAATCAGTGAATATCACTGTATGAAGATGACTTGAAATCTTACCTTGAGATAAGTGGTGTAGACGATTGTGTCTTGGTGCAACATTAGTTAGTTGGTGTAACTTTTGCAAGTTAAAACTGAATGTCAGTGAATGTAGTAAATACGATTGTTTAACACAGAACAGTTCTTTAAATGAAGAGACACCGATTATAGATTGGGAAGCCATTGTAACAGATGATTTATTATTTGAGAGACATGTTGAAGAAAGATGTGAACCAGTTAGACTGTTGAGGGCGCCATTCACTGAAACCAAAGTCAAGCTAAATCTCAGGAAGTGCGTGCTGTTTTCTTGGGGGCGGGGGTAGCTGGAATTAATGCACATCATTTACGTTCACTATTTGATTAAAATGGGCAACTGGTGGCAATGTTAGATTTATTTTATGTGTGTTTAACTATTTCGCAGACTTGTCCTTGTCACTAAAATGAAATTATTTGCTGATGTTTAGAAAAATTATCACAAATTTCCACACTAAGCGGTCTTCACTATACAAACTTCAATTACATATGTTAGGTCTTCGGCATGTAACAATCACCAGTAAAAACCAGCTAGTTTGAAGTCATTCTCATGAGACTTTGTCAAACTCATTATTTACTTCTGGGTTTTAATAATTTCGCCATTTTTGCTGAGAAGTAAAATCTGCAATATAAGTCATTGTTTCTTTGTCGGTTTTGTGAACCTTAAAACACAAAATATCAAAATAATGAAACTAAATGCCAGCGAAATATTTTTTGGGGTGTTTTTCCTCAGAAATACGAGTTGATTAGTTATATCATAGTCCTTAAGCACGAGTTGTTGTAGATATGTACAACTCACCATGAATGCAATTTGATTTCATCATCGGATAACTAAATAATAAAATGTAATAAAACTTTAATATAGTTACAATTTTCTCCGATACTGTTGTCAATATTTTCGTAGATTAAATAATGTCCCAAATGCTGACTGATAATGGTCTGTCTAACTTAGACAGAAAATTATATTTTAGACGATAGTATCGAACTTAAACGAATATATCAGATAGCGTTAAAAACTGCGTCTTCCTCGCGTTACATGTCCACATAAACTACTGTACACCGTTGAAAGCGGGGAAGTCGTCACCTGCGCATGCGTCAAATGGCCATAGCGTGTTTTGTTACCGTCGTTTGGGTCTCAATTCCCGCGCGTGCGCAGGTGACGACCCTCCCGCTTTAACTTTCACCGTCAGGAATGTTCGCGACATTATTGTATCTCGCCTGTTTTAGGTAATTTGTTTGTAGGTTTTTTTTTTTCATTTTTTACATTTGTCATGTAACCGAATAAATTTCTCCTTGGAATTGTTATGTGTTTCAATAAACACGTATAAGCTTTCAGTAAATGTGTAGGTTTTATAGTAGCATAATTAATAGCAACAGAACATTTTTAACTCGTTTTCTCATTTCCCATGAGATAGAAAGTCCGTCAAATTACTGACATATCATAATACTGATTTATGACAAATTCATAATGATTACATCAACATTGGTTAATTTCCAAGCCTAGTTAGAAAAAGAAAAAGTTCCCTGTGAATAAACTCTTCTTTTTTCTTCAGTCTTTCTCTTCTGTTTATGAGCAAGTTTCCGTATTTGCTTTATTACATTATTGTTAACGGACTGCCGTTTAGAACCCTGAATTTCAATAACCATACATGCATATTTTAGGTATAGATGCAGGTTCGTGGGCACTTGGGAGTGATTTTTTTTTCGCTTTTTATTATCCAAACAGTCTTGGCTGTAGACTGTTAACATTTCGCAGCATTGTGAATAGTGGGACATACTAATATACTTTTAAAATATAGAAAACAGTTACAAACATTCTATCTTTTGAATGCTTAGCAAGATTTAGCAAGGCTGTACATAAATAATCAAGAAGAAACATAGTGAAAAAAAGTAATGACGGGATCTCCATATTATGCACTATATTCAACTTTTTATAATTACAAAACAATAATACATTTAAATTTGGAACTGTTACAGCCATTTTAATTATGAGCATTAGCAAACTTCTTACTGAGTGAATGGTTATGCAAATTAGCAATTATCTCCACTTGTGTTTTTCAGTTTACCAGGGAAGTTCAAATCTAAATAGCACTCGCAAATCTTGTTTATTTCAAGTGAAACTTTCACATACCGTTTATCAGTTGTTTATTAACAAATGGGCGCCCAGGCGTATAGATAGCATGTTTTGTTTTCATATTACAAAGTTGTCAAGCAGAATACGTGCCGTATGTTCAATCCCGGTCAGTACATGAACATGTATTTCACACTTGTCATTGTCAGAGCATGAAAAGCTTTAGAAATCAGCCCAGACGTTCTCTTTTTCAAGTGTCTTTGGACAAACTGACAAAAACTGTGGGAAATAATTAATTTTCAATCTCTTCGACCAACCAGAAAACACGAACGGAGATAATTCCCGTGTTATGAAAGTGACGTTAATCGTCCACAAAAATGGCTATTGCATCACGACGACATGCCAAAATTCACCATACACTGTCGCTTGCTGATGTTCAATCGTCAGATAAAAAAATTAAATAAAAACATTTGCAATTCGAGGGAAACGGACGTAAAATCGTCCTCAGAGTCACAACCTTGCGTGAAAACTTTCATGGCGTCGTGTTATCATTTCCACAATGGATTACGTAAAGCCGATAAGATATTCATGCAGTTATATAAACATAGCGATCGCCATTGGGTGGGGCGAGTCTAAATTTACCTGTCCTCAAACCTTTAAAAACAACTTTGCATGACGCAGTTTTTTGCGATCTTTGGTGAAATGGACCGTGCGAAGTTAGACGACCAGGTTGAAATGAGCCGCAATATTTTGCTACACAACGGCTATTCGCAGTATTTACTACTCAATCGCTCAAAAATCATATTGGAAGGGAAACTATTGTAAATTAAGACAGCCCTGAGCGAACCCCTTGAAGTTGTATGTTTTCTGGGTTTAAATTTTTGTTTTACTTTTTGTGAACTTATCAACCAGTTCTAGTCTTGTGAGACGAGTTGACGCGATAGGTGACCCATCTTCCTGGGTCACCCAAGAGGGCGCCCTTACACCGGATTAGTGTAGGGACATTGCCAGTCGATTGTATTTTAGTGCTTTGTGTGCGATCGGAGGCAGGTCGAAAATATACAACATTTTTTGGTGCCGTAATACTTCCCTGTGTCTTGGTTAGGTAAGTATATCGCACATTATATTAGATGTGGCGATCTTTGCCATGTTGTTCGAAGGAAACGTGTTATATCTAAAATGGCTCCGTTACTTAAAACGCGTGCCAATCGTGTGTACGAGATAGAAACGATAATAATAATTCCAACGAGGTCGTTTACTTTTGACGACGACCAAGACCGTACCAGATCCTCGTCTTTCAGACGTTTATTAAATCTGAATATGCTTATTTAATAAAAGTTATTTTCGATGACCGCGTACTTAAATAAAATTCAAGACAAAAACCCCTTCTGTTTTTATTGTCAGAACGCCATTCCACCGGTTGACGAATATGTGACGGTAGATAAGGGTGACACATTTTTCGCCTGCTCAGTGTTACCCTAGTTTCCTAGTACCGTGTGAACAGTTTTTCCCGTGGCAACATTGCAATCCAGTGAAATCCCGTGCTTTTGTGTCTACTTGGCTGCCGATCCACTGAATGCAATCTGTCAATCAGAATTAGTTAGCAAACGGTACGTACTGTGTATAGGCTTATGCTTCCATTGTCATGCCAATCACTGAAGGGGAAGCTGTTAATCCCTGGGATTTTACCATGGAATTATGGGAGTCTATTCTTCACGTTGTTTACAATGCTAGGTGTCTTTTGTTCTCTCATCACCTGAAGTACATTTTATGATGGATTATTATAAGAATGGAATAGAATAGAATAGAAAATAGAACAGAATAGAATAAAATAGATCTTTATTGAAATTTCTTTTTGGTGAAAAAAATCAGCCAAGCAAAAATAAAAACAAGACATAGAATACTGTAAAATACTCGTTTGAAATTAATTTCCGCTGAAGGAATGATTCAGTGAAAATAAAATCCAGCGAATATACCTTTTTTGAACAAAAACACCCAAAAAGTCTTTTCAGCGAAAATTAATTCCAGCTAAAATAAAGTATTTTACAGTAGCTTTTGAAATGTTTGCTGCTGCTGAGAGACTGAATAGTGTCCTAGTGCTAATAATATTTTAATGTTTTAATAACTCATTTTTTGTTTTGAAAATCTGGGTTGATTTGTTGTACCACATTGTTTATTGTATTTCTATGTTCAGTGTAAAATTTACAGTCCATAAGATGATGTATTTCATTTTCAACTTCATTGCAGTGTAAACATAGTCTCTGTTCAATTTGCGTTTTGTGTATTGTTATAGCAACTTGTTTCTATCATTTGTGGTTGCTTGTTCTAAATTGTGCTGTTGCTCTGATGTTATTAATATGGTGTATGTAATTTCCCATTGTGATTCTGGTTTTGAACATACTGTATGTTATTTAAAATTTTCTCTCCTATTTTTAGCTCCGCTGTCGACTTTGTCGAGCGGAGCTTATCATATGAGTGATTGTCCGTCTCCGTCGTCGTCGTCCGTGTCAATGTTTTACTTTTTCGACTTCTTCTTGAAAACTACAAGCCTGAATGCTTTGATACTTGGTGTATATGTACCTTGGGTAGACCTCTCTTAGGTTTGTTCATTTCATGTTGATATCTTCAATTCTCTAATTTTGGTGAATATTTTTGTCATTTTTGGTAAAAAGTGATATTTTCGACTTCTTGTTAAAAACCGCCAGTCCAATTGATTTGATACTACATATTTAGGTACTACATGTGGACCTCTCTCAGATTTGTTCATTTCGTGATGATATCTTCAATTCTCTAATTTTGGTGAATATTTTTGTCATTTTTGGTAAAAAGTGATATTTTCGACTTCTTGTTAAAAACCGCAAGTCCGATTGCTTTGATATTACATATATAGGTACTACATGTGGACCTCTCTCAGATTTGTTCATTTTGTGATGATATTTTCAATTCTCTAATTTTGGTAAATATTTTTGTAATTTTTGGTAAAAAGTGATATTTTCGACTTCTTGTTAAAAACCAATAGTTTAATTGCTTTGATATTACATATATAGGTACTACATGTAGACCTTTCTCAGATTTGTTCATTTTGTGATGATATCTTCAGTTCTCTAATTTTGGTGAATATTTTTGTCATTTTTGGTAAAAAGTGATATTTTCGACTTCTTGTTGAAAACTGTAAGTCCGATTGCTTTGATATTACATATATAGGTACTACATGTGGACCTCTCTCAGATTTGTTTGTTTTGTGATGATATCTTCAATTCTCTATTTATTTTGGTGAATATTTTTGTAATTTTTGTCCGATTGCTTTGATACTATTCATAATGTTCATTTTCTAATGATGTCTTCAGTTCTTTAATTGAAATGTGCATTTCTAACAGCGGAGCTATCTCAGCCGATAGGCTGCTTGTTATTTTTCCAAAAAAAATGTGGGGTGGATCTGGAATTTCATTTTCAGTTCAATTTTATGTCAAAAAAAAAAAAACAGAAAAAAATAACAGAATATAAATTTTAGGGGGTTCGTATAAACCACCTGTGTAAATGATTCTGCAAGGTGGATAGGCAGTTTTCTATTCCTTGCAAGATCTGCGTAATTCGTGAAAATCGCGGCTCAAACAAATTATTTGATTTTTCACTTGAAGCGAGAGGGTCGTCACCTACGCACGCACAGGAGTCCCAAGCGACAATCATAACAACACATGGTAAAAACGCAAAGCCTCATGGATGGACACTTGTTTGTAAAAAAAAATTACATGCTATGAAGTGGCCATCTGACGCATGCGCAGGTGGCGACTCCCCTGCTTCAAATTTTTTCTATAGTTCATATGGTGTTAAGGTAAATTTACGATCATCAAATGTGTGTAACACATTATTAAGTGTGGAAATACCCATAAAGTACTTTTGCTTTTGTGAAAAAGAATGTTTTTGATGCCACTATGACATTTATTTGTCATGTTTTTACATTCAATTTCATGCATAACACGGATCTTGAAATAATTTATTGAAATAGAAAATAAGAAAAAAGCCCTAAATGCATTTTTGTTACTAGCTCAATACTTCTCACTTGTTACTATGTGCACAACTAAGTTGCTGTTGTGAGAGACAAAAATAAAGTTGACATCAAAAATGATGGGATGGGAGTAGTGTTAATCTTTCCACCACTAGTTCCCTCTTTTCATCACAAATTGACAAAATAGTCCCGTTTATAATCTGTACTTTCCAGTCTGTTGGCTCCGAAATCGGGGTTCATTTTTACAAATATTGAAGAATACAAGAAAAAAGTGCAGACAAATTTGGGTCAGAAAGTCTGGTGGTGAAAAGATTAAACCCATTCTGTCTAATGGATGT
This sequence comes from Saccoglossus kowalevskii, assembly GCF_978046115.1. NCBI lineage: Eukaryota > Metazoa > Hemichordata > Enteropneusta > Harrimaniidae > Saccoglossus > Saccoglossus kowalevskii. The sequence continues at coordinate 10,181,876 of NC_140658.1, read as the reverse complement.
AAACGCTATAAAGTGTCTATGGTTTTACAAATCACCATCATTTAACTCTTGATTTACATATGCAAATGTATAAGCAATTTACATGCGATTTGCATAGTCACGGCTCGTGATCCACGCGATGTGATCTAAATTAAGCTAGGAAGGCAGACCATTATGTAAATAAACTAACCAGTGACCAAATAACAGGATTCAAACCACGTAATATCAAAAGAAATACCGCTTTTTCCTATCCCTCTATATTGTAGGACCTATGTTCTAGAATAACAGCGATTATAATGTCGCTAAATCAGAGTATGCTGGTTGGAGATGTCATGACCTTTTATTCTCTCATATCTCAAGAATGACCAGCGTTTCCTATGCTACAGTTTTAATGACTGACAGTCTCTTATGCATCCAACCATATGTAGCTGCATTTCCCTTCATCATCATGGCATACATTTGTACTAGTATAAATCAGCATATGTTCTCTTAAATTTACCACCGAGGGTGTAATTTCGACTTGTGGTGAGTGTTCAGACAGCAAATCTCGGCATGTGCTGAGTTTCGCTCCGGGACGCTGAGTTTCGATCCGGGACCAAGATCAAGTGTTTTTTAGACATGACATGACATTTAGACTCAGTCCCGGCGGTTCACACACAAGTGAACACCACTTTAGTCTCCATGTAAATATCCCATGTTGACAGATACAAATGTAACTGACAGTGTTCACATTTTTTTTTATTGCATCTGAGTATATATAAATACTGATATATTTTTCTTCAATCTACCAGTTGCTGAGTACCATAGTGGGACCAAACATCAGAGACATGACACCTGACTTGAATTAACCAATAAGAAAGCATTGTGAAATTGATTATAAACATAGGAAAAAAAAAAGAGAAGACACCCCCTGCCTGGACAGAGAAAACTGGTAGCTTGTGTAGAAGTGTGCAGACACACAAGAGAATTTACTGTAGAATACTTTATTTTCGCTATTTTCGCTGAAAGAATGATTCCGTGAAAATAAAATTCAGCGAATATACTTTTTTCCCCTATATTTCACATTAAACTCATCAAAAATCCGTGAAAATAAATTCCATACAAAACACCCAAAACGCTTTTTTAGCGAAAATTAATCCAGCGAAAATAAAGTATTCCACAGTACTTGCTTATGATGGAGCCAGTAACAGAAGTGTTTCTGAAAACTGAAGATGATCGAGCAGCTGCGCAGTGTGAATTCTGTAAAAAGTTTTACCTCCCAGCTTCTGTTGTGCGTATAAAAAATGTTCTGATGGGGAAGCAGCTATACCAGTGTAAAAAGTGCCTGCATGGCACACCGGATTCTACCACTCCTGAATCATCTGCATGTAGTACTGATAGTCCGGATACTCTGACTAAAAAGTTATTTTATTGTGGAGAATGCGGTAGTGGTATCACTCAGAGGGGACATATCTACAGGCACATGAGAATACACACAGGTGAAAAAAATTACCAATGTGAGCTCTGTTTGAAGTATTTTACCCGTCCTCGTAACTTGGAGGAGCACATGCGAAGACATAGAGGAGAGAAACCATATCCGTGCAGCCGTTGCGATATGCGTTTCATATCATCGTCAGATAGAACAAAACATATGCTCACACATACAGGCAAGAGACCACATCAATGCAAGAAATGTGGCAGGCGATTCGCCGTCTCGACCGGGCTTGCTTCGCATATGATGACTCACACTGGTGAGAAGCCATACCTATGTGAGCAGTGTGGAATGGCATTTTCAAAATCAACGTCTTTGAAAATGCATCTGCTGACACATTCTGAAGTGAAGCCGTTCCAGTGTCGGATGTGTCCTAAAAGTTATCCCACGAACAGGCTGCTGGAAAGACACATGAACAGTCACACACGCGAAACCCTTTACATGTGCATGGAGTGTGGTAAGGGATTTCTCAACAAAGACCGCTTACGAGAGCACGCAAAGTGCCACTCCGGTGTTCGGCCACATGTATGCGAAACCTGCTTCAAAGCATTCATTACCAAAAAACATCTGCAGCGACATTTAATGATACACACTGGTGAGAAACCATATCGCTGTCGGCGCTGCGGCAAGGCATTCAACCAGCTCGGTAATTACAAGTACCACGTAAGAACGCACGGGGACAAGCCATATAGATGTGATGTATGTGGGGAGGGATTTGACTTGAAAGAAGAACTCAAAAAACATACAGATTTATTACATACAATGTCTCCCATTGCTGTTCCCGTAGTAACCACTGCTGCTCCCACAGTTGCCTCCACAACCTGAGTAAAATTGCAAAATTTGGGTTGAATACTTTCTTCTGGCACCGATAAGAACAATTTTTTTTTAAAATGATTCATATTTTTATAAACAAGGCTATGTATATTTCACCTTGCTTCAGTGCACGTAAGTAACGATACTAAGGGAAATCACAGATGAAACTACGTGATCCTCACCAGATACCAAGCCTGATAATATTCTTTGGATTTTTACTACTTTGAATAACAAGAAACACATACTACAATTCCGGGATATTCTGTTTTGTCACCAAAGATACAGCTGAAGATATAAACTAGTGCAGCTCGCTGTTTCATTGTTTTTCTAACCACTTCGTAAAAGTATTTGTGTTAATAAGCAAATATGGCTTAATTCCATTTATTATTCGGATTTTGATATATTATGTGTTCTCAGGAACTTTTTACATGAACAGCACATAATGATGTGTTTGTTAATTTTGTTCACAACTCTCATTATAATGTACGGTACTAGGAACTAATGGTTTGAGTACGTGAAATTTTTGTGATACAAATTTACGTTTTGTAGGATTTTGATCAGTGAAGTGAGACGTACATGTCTTAAACATCGGATATACGATCTTGCTAAAATATCCAGTGCAATACGTTTAACAGTGTAATAAAAGAGTGACGGTTGTCGTTCAGAATATGTTCGAATTTTTTATTTTAAATTCGTTGACTGTATACATCGCTATGAGTTCCATGTCAAACAGGATGCGGTGCGACAATCACCGTCCATTAAGGATGAACTTGGCTATCTACCAAAAATTTGGCAAAATTAGTAAGCACTTGATTTTGGCTTTGATTTCCTCACATTGTTTTTCTCAGGATACAGTGCGATGGTGCTACTAAAGTGATTTGTCTTTTGTCGCAGTCATTATGCTGACCATTGCAGTAATTTATTTCTTCTTATTGCGTGCATGTTTTAATGAGTAATCAATGTGTATTAATTAATCATTATAATTTTTGTAATAATGTAATTGTAAAAAATGTATTTGCAAATTGTCATCACCATTGCTGCAGTTATTCCAATTTCAGGGAAGAACTCCATCTTATGTGGCATCCATTTCGAATTTTAAATAAAACTGAGCTTTATTATCCGGTTACCTGAAGCTTTTTTTGTCCGGCTTCTAATAGCCAGTCAGCATCAACAACTTTAAATTTAAAAAATCAGTTATAAAACTTGTTTTTGGCACATCTTCCCTTGATTGTGGAATATCAACAAATAATAAGACAATTATTGCTTTATTACAATTAGTAAAGTGGTGGGACTCCCCATACTGTTCTACTTTTGTTTTTGTTTATCCATCAATACCGGTAATTATTTTATTACCCTCAAGAACCTGGAGCGTTACATAAATTCAGCTGTTGATGTTGTTATTTGTCAGTGACCATGGTAACCTCTTACCATATATAATTGTGAATATTTATTATGCATAACATTAATAATTTATTGAAGAATAATAAATGTATTTGCAAAATATTAATATTTGCAGTAATATTTTTATTTTTTTTCTTCTGGTCCTTTTAATTTCAAGTTTATTGTTAGTAAAATGTACTAATATAACATGTGATCAGTATGTAAATTTATTCATGTAAAATATTCATGCAAATTGTACCATGCTTATGTATGATTGGTAGAGAACTTGAAAAATAGATAGTTATGCAAATATTATGCATTAGACACTTGTTTGATTGGTGGAGATGGAAATGAATAGGTCGTATTTGTGAGTTAACTCTTACACTATCAATAATAATTACATGTGACACATAGGATGATTTGTCGATATTTAATTTTTAAATGAAGTAAAAATGTAATATGGTTAGACCTTTGTTTACTGTGTGGACATTGTGCACAAAATTGTCAATAAATTATGTTGCATTACCTATTTCTTGTTTCTTACTCTGTTTCTTTTTGAGATAACATAGAACTTGCATACCTCACAAGAATTTAACAACGTTGTCATTCCACTCCACTAATGCCGAGATAACCGGTAATATCTCATTACCCATTCAAATTTTATGCAAGTGTAACAAAGTCTTGGGGGGGGGGTACGGTAAGTGAAATTTATTGGGCAACGAATTTAATTGAAACATGAATTCTGGAAGATCTTCAGATGTACAATGTGTACAGGTGTCGATAGCATTTACAGATATTGGCTCTCTAATATGGATCACTACAAGCATTGTACCTAGGCATTAGTGGAATGGCACATAGCCTAGGCGGAATGGAAAGGCAAATCACAGAATATCTGTATTCAGTTAATGGAACACTGCAAATGTGTTTTCAGAATGCATGTTACATTTTTTTTGCTGGGGATATAATGCTGAAGGTTTAACAAACTAATCTCCAATACAAACAAAATTATAGGCTGGAACCACATCAGAATAAATGAAACTATGGGAAGCTCGCCATATATAAAATTAACAAGCCATGCATGGCACAGTCCCCGTTAGTTATCAAATTTAAGATATATAGTTTTGTTTATAGTAATATAGCTGGAATATAACATGATATGACAGGAATATGATTTTTTAACATTAAAATGATTGACAGTTGTATCTGATCGTCAAACAAGTACATGTCCATATTGAGAGATATTGCTCTGGAACAGCATTCAAAATCAGCCATTTTGATTACATGTATATATATAACGTATAACGAATATATAAAATTTAAATACAAGTTAAAGCATTTAAGAGATATGGCTCTAGAAGCCCAATCATTAAAACAAAATGGCCGCCAGTCAGGCATTTTGGATCCAATCTGAAAAATAAAATGACGAGCATCAGGAACCCGTAATGTCTAATGTATGTACCAAGTTTGAACGAAATCCACCCATAAATGCTTGATATTTGATGATTTTTTAGCACAAAAATGACCACCATTCGGCCATTTTGAATAGGATAGTCAAATCAATATATCTGTTTATCTATGACATGATGTATAATGAATATTTAAAATTTGAAAATATTATCAGTCAAAACAAGTCGGAGATATGGGTCTAGAAGCCCATTCATTAAAACAAAATGGCTGCCAGACAGCCATTTTGAATCCGATCTGAAAAATAAATGATGTGCATCAGGAACCTGTAATGTCTAATATATGTACCAAGTTTGAACGAAATCCATCCATAAATGCCAGAAATGCTTGATATTTGATGATTGTTTAGCACAAAAAAGGCCACCATTTGGCCATTTTGAATAGGATAGTCAAATCAATATATCTGTCTATCTATGACATGATGTAAAATAAATATTTAAAATTTGAACATAATCAGTGAAAGTAAGTCAGAGATGTGGCACGAGAACCACATTCATTAATACAAAATGGCCGCCAGTTGGCCATTTTGAATCTTATCTGAAAAACAAAATTATTTGCATCAAGGTCCCATAATGTCTAATGTATATACCAAGTTTGAACAAAATCCATCTGTAAACAGCCAAGAAATGGTTGATTTTTAGGATATTTTAGCACAAAAATGGCTGCCATTCGGCCATCTTGAATTAGATCGTAAAAGAAAATGATGTGCATCATGGTCCTATAATGTCTAACGTATATACCAAGTTTGAACAAAATCCATCTGTAAACAGCCGAGAAATGCTTAATTTTGATGATTTTTAGCACAAAAATGGCCGCCATTCGGCCATCTTAAATCAGATCGTGAAACAAATTGACGTGCATATGTATAATATCATGTATGATGTATGTGTGAAGTTTGATTGTGATTGGTCCAGGCATTTCTAAGATACAGGTCCGGACGCACGCACAGACACACGGAGGTCAAAACATAAGTCCCCGTTTTCGAACTGCATCCGAACGGGGACTAATAACATTTCGATAACTTTTCTACCATGTCCAATTTGATATATATATACCACCACATGCTCATGAGTAGAATCACTGCATGGGCTTGAGAGAAGGATTTCTGAAAATAAAGAAACTGTAAGAGGAAGCTGCTTTCATAGTGACTTGTGTGCAACTTGCTACTTACATTAACTATATGAGGGAAGGGGAGGGGGTGTTCATGTAAATGTACCCCACTTCCTCGCGGGCTATCAGTCACAACCTGCAATGATTACTTCAATAATAACAATACCAAGAGACTGCAAATTGAAATGTAAACTTTAATTTCATAAGACAACGAATCAATTACAGAGATAAGCGAGAACGGCAAGAGCTCAGTTTTAAACAACCCATCGCATGGTTCGATAACATGAACAATATATGGGAAGATCATTGCAGGAAAATTAAAAGAGCGGTGATTGTCACAACCGTGTGGGTCCCATGTTACACATGGAAACATCTATAGGTTAAGTATGTTGTTTGTATTTAAAACACACCTGATGAACACCACTATTCCAGCAAGGCACTTTCCTCTGAAATGGAAATTGACATCCACACAAGTATCCAAGACAGTGCTTTTATTTTTGACAAATCACCCAATAAATTTAGGTGTGAATAAATTATGTTAAAATACTGGAAAAATATCTCCCAATCAGGAGACTCTTATCCAATTTTTCTCCTGTATGGAAAAATCAAAACATTAGTGACCCTAAAAATGAACATTTACTGTTGAGCTGTTCTGAATGCAACATAGACCACATAAATTACACATCTTTGGGTTGTCAAAAAAATGATGGAGACCAACATCTATCTATAAGTATTGAATGAACTCCCTAGTTTGGTGATTTTTTGGGGGAGAAAAGTGCCTTGGTAACTTAACTAAGGATAGAGTGGTGCAACTTTTTGAGCTTGACACAACCAACCTAGTGCTGATGCAGCAACGCCATCTTTTTATCAAGGTCAAAAACAACCAGCTGTAAGCCATGCAAATTAAAAGTTGATATATCGTCTTAATCCAAAAAATTTATTTCTACAAAGTTACACCTTAATATGTAAATAAATAAATTTTAAAATATGACACTCACAAATACATTTCAAAAACATGATTGCACAAAATCTTTTTTTTTTTACATGATTCACAAATTCTAAATAATGTATCGCTAAATAAAGAATAAAAAACATTCAACACAGAATTTCTAGCAATCCAGTATCGTGAGACTGGGGGGATCAAAGATTATTTTTTATCGGGCAGTGCAAATTATTTTGTTCTCGTAAAGGTATGATTTTATTGTACTTTCATGTTCATTTGTTATCTTCACTTCTGACCATCACCTTCCTCATTCAAAAAAAAACCTCAAATACAGTGATAAAATATATTGTGTAATTTGTAACTTATTGGATAAATTGAAGTCATTTTAATGAAATTCCATAAAATTTACTGAATCAGTGTACTACAGTTACCTTATTTGCTCTACTTGTAGTGCAAGGATTCATGTAAATGACAGCGGTGGGTCTGTGGTCTAAATAAGTCATATTTGAATGATTCAGTATACAATAAATGCAAATTTTAATTGATGTGCACTATTGTGTATTGAAAGATGTTTTTTTTCTAATAAAGCAAATAGAGCAATAATAATGATATTTAGGTTTCAGAGTCAATTACATGCTTGCGCTTCATCAGTGTCTCACACACCGTCTCTCATAGAATCAAATTTGGATCCAATGTGATACCATGTGACCAGTTATAAAACAATAAACATCGTTCTTTTATTCAGGCAAAAACTAAAAGTCAGCTTCTCATGCACGCAACTTTGAAACCTTGTGCACCACACACGGTCAAATGGAGAAATGTTTATTTTCCGTTTTAGTGGATGTTTTGTCAATCCAAGTCAAAAGCATGTTTTAATACGTGTACATCTTGTTGTATAAGATAATCTTAATACAAAATGAAATAATTTTTTAATTTCCCCTGTGATTGAGAAGCAAAATCCTTTTTCAGCAAGATCAGGTGTGGTACACATCATTTTAAAGGAGGGGTGGACACCATTACATAGGAGGGGTAGAAATACACTTTTTTTTCACAGTATTGTTACACACATGTAAACACCGTCAGTCAGGCCAAGCCGAATTTCCAAAACCATTTTTCAACATAAAATATAATAAATTTATTATTATAGATAGATTATTATGTTTATATTTCCTCCAGTGATAACAAAATGATCAGGATTTCTCATAACAAAAATTCTCAGTGTGAAAATCTATATTTTTTTTCATTTGAGGACATTCAATGTCATGGCAAATAAGTAATTTGCTGTACTAATCTGCATTTTTATCAAACTTAAAAACTATATAGAGGGAGATAATGTAGAAATGCAGTGATGAATTGATTGTAGTTACCCTGGTGTAGAAACTAAAAAATAAACACTGCATAATTTGGAGTAAAATATGAAAATTTAGTTAGTTTTCAGGTATATACATGTATTGAGAGGGGGGGGGTAAACACATCAAGACTAAGACTACAAACACAAGAACTAATGATGATGCAAGGCATCGTTGAGGACACAATTGTGGCTCTGGAAAGCTCATCTTCAATAGGATGAATTATTCTTTGAATTTATGAGTTTTACTGGTAGAGATGGATATTAATTATCATCAAGATAAAAAAAAATGGATTTACAGCATGGACACTCAAAGTACATTCCCACTTTGTGTAATCTGTAGAAAACCTTTCCTCTGTAAGTATCATAAAGACTTTAAAGATTAATAAGAAATCTTATTCAACACAATCATTATTCAAATTTCCTTGAGTGAATAATGAAAAATATGTTTGATTTAGTGTTTAACCTTTCACCCCCAGACTATCTCGCCAAAATTTGTCTGCACTTTTTTCTTATCAGTATATTCTTCAATATTTCTAGAAATGAAACTTAATTTTTCAGTTTTTACTCAAAATATTTGGCTTTTTTTGTCCCATTTTTCTGAAGGAAAGTGCAGACTATAATTGAGAATATTTTGTGAATTTGTGATTAAAAGACAGAACTTTTGTGAAAAGGTTAAACACCACAAACTTCAGTGCAGACCAGCTGAGTAATTCAGTATTTCAAGTATATGTGGCCATACCAATTAACTGATTTGATCATTCATCATGGCAATCACGATAATCAGTGGTAAGCATTCTGGACATAATACAAAGTGGGAATTGTCAATTTCAGTGACTTTCTGCAATTGTATTGTAGACTTTTTGATATTTCATTTGGAGTACCCAATTTAATGACATAAATTTAGAATTCAGTGTTTTCCCCAGAAAAACAGCATAGATCACCAGCTAATTTGCATAACAATAATAAATGTTAATCATATCCATTGTATTAATTGTTATGCTAAATTGGCCCTATTGTTTATCTAAAATTAAACAGTTGGGCACCCCTACTCTTTAATGCCCCGGGGGGAGCCCTGCAAATAATCTGACTATGAGAAAAAAAATATTTATTCTGAAGCCAGCAGATGCATTTAAACAAAAGTTTTTTACATATTGGCCATAGAGGGTGCTAACCTTGTAATCTAACTCCAGTAATGTTTATGAACAGTGTCTCACATAAAATGATTACTAAATATTTTAAAAAGTTTCAGCATGTGTTCCAGACCATGAGTTTTCCATTGTAAAATAAGAGGTTTCTAGTAGGCAGTGGTATACATGACTCCACGGTGTGGTTCATGCCAGGTGGGTGTCCCAGTGTAGGATCTGTACTGTTATCACGGACCACTGGAGTGTCCTGAAACAAAGCAAACATTGCAGCTATTACGTTTGTTCTTTTACATAAATGTAATTAGATAAATATAAAACCATATCATTAAATTCAAGGAAAATTGTTTGAATCATAACCCTGTGCTCTGGATAGGATATACATTTTTAATGTGCTCACATGACCATATATGGTCATTAAATATGTTGATCAGTTCCTGTGCCCAATATCTTCAATAAAACACTGATTAGGTATAAAAAGTCTACTGTAAAATACTTTATTTTTGCTTGGAATAAATTTTTGCTATTTTTACTAAAGGAATGATCAGTGAAAATAAAATCCAAAAACCTTTTTTTTCTATATTTTACATTCAACTCGTCAAAAATCGGTGAAAATAAATTCCATACAAAACACTTAAGGACTTTTCACCAATAAATAATTCTAGCTAAAATAAAGTATTTCACAGTATCTGCAATAGCACTCCAGATATTACTTACTGGCTATTGTCCTAAAAAAGATCTACTGTTACTACAGCAACATATTTTATATTGTTTAAAAATTTATGCATTGATAAGGTCAAGTTAATTGACCAGTGTAGTGCAAAGCATCATGGTCCTACTCACCTGCTGCTCGTTGATAAAATTAAGTAAGTGTAATGATAGTTTTCTGCTGGAATGTAATAAGTGAGCCAAACTGAAAAATAAAATGAAAGTCAATACTAACATCTCTGATTTATTGCATAGAACAGTACATTAGGTTTAAATATTAAAGTTGCATTCCCACTTTGCAAATTGCTTCACTCCTTCAATTCACTACCAGAACAAGCTATACTACACAGAAAACAACTCAAAAATCTTTTGAAATATAGTCCACCTTTGACTGTCGAATAGAGAATCCTGCATGCGATTCAATGACTTGATGGCACCGTAAATTGCCGAAAACCAGAATCGAATCTATTGTAGAAGGGTTAATTATTCACTGGGTTTTAATTTTGCTTATTTCGCTGACTGGAAAATACGCTAAATTAAAACCAAGTGAAAATGTAAAACTGAGCATAGAACACATTATCTAAATGATAAAACCGTGAATTTAAAACCCACTGAATATGCCTGAAATGCTAAATCAGTGAAATTTAAACCCAATTAAAATTAGTCATTTTACAGTATGAGACTATGCCTAGTAATGCAGACACCTTGAGATTACCATAGCATGCATTATAATACACATAGTTTTTGACATGTAAATAGTTACAAACAACATTTTGTCGACATACCTCTCTTTATCACACAGCTTATGGTCAACTATTTTTTGGCACACGTCTTTATTGACCACGTCGTCGAACAACGGAATACCAAAATACAAGTCTAGCGGTACCCAATCATCCACACTGTCAACTGTAACGGCACTTGAGTCCCTTTGAACATCCAGGGTCAGTTTCTCCTTCATTGCCGTGGTAACATCTGTTAGGTTGCTCGGTGGGGATTGTTTATGAGTGTTCGCATCACCATCTGCGAGATCAATCGTTGCATCTTGAAGTTCGTCGACCACCTGTTGTGCTTGTATATTGGCGTAATCTGGTTTACAGCTTTTTAGCATTGTGACGTAGCCACATGTATGTTTCAAATCAAACCTTTTAGCCAGACTTCTGATAGCCGGATGAGTTTCCATATTATTTCTTGTAAATACTCCTGAAACAAAAAGATCACAAGTGTAAATTCATTATATCTTTTAAACATCACATCACTGAAAGAAGTGTGAAATATTCAGGGCTTTAATTCAGTATTTGAGGGCAACCTATTTCAAGACCAAAAATCTGAAAAAAAATGACCAATTGACTAATTCAGTAATTGAATAAACATATTCAACTATTTTGAAGGACACCAATACTTTCAAGTAAAAGTTCAAGGCTATCATGGATTTATGGTCTCTGCCAATTTCAAGCCCTTATTATTACAAATCAGTTTAGACTAACATAGACATATGATGGATTTAAATATAAATACAACTGGGTATTTCAAAGAATATGAACACAAGTGCAACACAATAGAAGAGTGTTGTCTATTCAAGCATAGACAACAACCACTTAGCAAAGACTGGTGTAATAATACTACCCGGTACTACTAACCTGTTTTCTTGGAAAGCGGGAAAGGTACAAACACAGTCTCCCCGTCATTCTGCCAACCATGGGCCTGAAATTAGGATTAATTCATACATTTAATATATAAATGTGATGTTTTAAAAAGTTTTAGGAAGTTTGGGCTGAATTGAAGATTATATGTCATTATGGCCATACATATTTTTTTTATTTTCACAATTCCGAAGGCAACCAAAAAATTGGAGCCATCACTTTGGAGATACAAAAGCGAGAAAGATCACATTTTTGTACTAGTTTTCATTATAAAATTACATTATTATTCATATCTTGAAATTTTGCTTCGTGACATGGACTGAAAAAAATGTATATTATTATTATTAATATGAATACAAAATATTGTTAAAACAAGAAATTCTGGTGAAGTATATAGAACTATTACCTGTATGAGGACAGCAGAATGCGTCAATGCATCGTTTAAAGTTAACAAGACATTGGAAGTACTAACTAGGCCCGGGTCATGTCCCCATGTTGTGATCAACAACCTTTCATAATCCTAGAGAAATATAAATACATGTGTTTAAAATTGTTAACACTGACGACAATTGTGTTAGGGATAGGTTCACTGTAAAACAGAAGGCACCCTAGCAAGTATTACGATATACGTTATTATACATCTAAAGAAAAAGTAGAAATCACCGGTCTGTAAAATGCCATATCAGCACTCATTCATAAGAGTGCCTAAGAGTGTGTGATATAGAATGTATATAGCTACTCACTTGGAAGAGATCCGGTAATTTTCTAAGTCTGGTTCCTTTAACTAGCAGCAGTGAAGGTGGACCAGATTTGACTTGACTGTATAAATATAATTTAAACCACACAGAATTCACCTGAAATGAAAGACAGTATTAAACTAAGTGTGGCATGCCTGTGTGTCAATATAAGGTACAATCAATTATACAAAACTGCATTACAACAATTTCAAAACTGTAATGTGGGACATTACTATGACAAGGAAAGTGAGTAATGAGAGCATGTGCTGTGGGTCTCACCTCGGGTACTGCTGGTCCTAGATGCTGTGGTGTACAGCTACTTACAGGACGAATTTCGTTACTAAGGGGAGCCATGGAAACAAGTAACCTGTGAACAAATAAACATTTAATTAATAAAAGTACAAAATGTAGGTTATTTATGGTGATTGAAAGTTGATGCATAATTGGCACCCACTCACATCAATGGAAATACACTCAGTGTATATCAAATGTACCAATCATGTATAGACACAAAATGTGAATTAGAATGTAAGTGGCTGCTGAGATCTCATGGAGAGCGAGAGAACCACAAGACTTGTTTTTGTCCCTCAAATAGTCTACCATTTTCTCCCGTCATAACGTTCAACTGTTCTCCTGACTTGAGTAACCATATTTGCAAGAAAAGTATAGGCGATGACAGGGGAGAATTGATACTCATTGCCTAAGTTCTATTAGGCAATTGCTCTATTATGCCACGTTTTACTAATTTTTAGATAGCTCAAAGTGAGACTTTTTGTTTCAGTAATTTGGTGATTATTTTCTTAGCCAATATAAAGTAAGGTAAACTATCCCCCAATCAGGAAAATCCAGAGAAACTGACACTGGTACACAATAATGACTAATTTTCACTGGGTTTTAATTTCACTGAATTTCAGTGGGTTTTAAATTCACGATTTTGTCATTTAGATAATGTGTTCTATGCTCAATTTTACATATTCACTAGGTTTTAAATTAGCACATTTTCCAGTCAGCAAAATAAGCAAAATTAAAACCTAGTGAATAATTAACCCTTTTACAGTATTTACTAATATGATGAAGGTAATGTTTAAAGTGCTAGCCAATATGCACCATATGCAGGCTTATAGTCAATCACCTGACTACGCCAATATGCACCATATGCAGGCTTATAGTCAATCACCTGTCTACCTGTCAGGCACTCCATATATGCAGGCTTATAGTCAATCACCTGTCTACCTGTCAAGTACTCCATATATGCAGGCTTATAGTCAATCACCTGTCTACCTGTCAGGCACTCCATATTTTACACAAGTACACATTTTTTTTATTTGACAGGCTAAATTTCTTCAAACCTGTCATGTTTGATTGAAAATATCCCATAATTTGCAAAATAATCATAAATATTTCGTCTGCGGCTACAGACTAGTAACTCTTAACTTCTCTAAGTGCAACACTGACCACAAGTTCAAATATCAAATTCATATTTTATTACTCATGTTTGCATAGAATATCAAACAATTGAGTTTTTTTCAGTTTTATCTACAATGTTATACTTACAAATAATTCTTATTGAGTACTCTACTACAAGTGGCTGGGTCCAATCCTAGCAAACTTTCACATCGTAGTAAATCTATAGACATACCACCATTATGTAACTCTGGATCCAGCGTGATGTCTTTGTTGTGCCTGAACAGAAGAAAAAATACAGGGCTTTGCATCAATATATTCTGTGATGGTTTTAACATAAAATGTATAAGTTGAGAGATAACTATGTGTTTTTGTAAATTGATAAATTGTCATTTAAGAATTTGGTAAAATTCCAACTATCAGGGCAGTAGACACACAAAAGTGTATTATGACATAAAACGGGCTCACCTAAGTGGCCATAAGTTACATGACCAATCAGCCTATGGCTTTTATTAACAATGGACCCCCTAAGCAGGTAGAAACCATACAGATCATTTATTTAACCATGACCAACACATGTCTGCATGTTTCTTAATGACTGATCTATTATTAAAAACTACATTAATTAAAATTAATATAAATCATATTACATACTGTAAAATACTTTATTTTAGCTGGAATTAATTTTTGCTCAAATACTGTGGCATATCTTGTTTTTGTTTATTTAATTTTAAATTGCTGAATAATGAAATTATAAATATTATTTATCTGCATTGACTGACAAACAAAATGTCCTGTCAACTGTCAAGTTAAAGCTGGTTTTCGTAAACACACTGTCTCATATTTGTTCAAAACACACTACTTTATGTTCTATTGCTCATATTCTATTGCCTAAGCATGTTTTTGTTTTGAAAATCACCTATTAAAAACTGTAAATAATAATGTTGTTCATTCGTGATATAACTTGTCTTGGAATATAATCAAACAAGCAGCCTGCCGGCTGAGATAGCTCCGCTGTTAGCAATGCACATTTTAATTAAAGAACAGAAGAAATCATTAGAAAATGAACAATATGTATAGTATCAAAACAATCAGACTTGCGGTTTTCAACAAGAAGTCGAAAATATCACTTTTTACCAAAAATATTCACCAAAATTAGAGAATTAAAGATATCATCATGAAATGAACAAATCTGAGAGAGGTCCACATGTAGTACCTATATATGTAATATCAAAGGAAAGCGGTTTTCAACAAGAAGTTTTCAACAAAAATATTCACTAAAACTAGAGAATTGAAGATATCATGAAATAAATAAATCTAAGAGAGGTCTACTCAAGGTACATATACACCAAGTATCAAATCATTCAGGCCTGTAGTTTTCAAGAAGAAGTCGAAAAAGTAAAACATTGACACGGTCGACGACGGACAATCACTCATATGATAAGCTCCACTCGGCAAAGTCGACAGCGGAGCTAAAAAATAATCTTGTACATAGAATGCTCAAATTCACATGGCATTCCCAGGAGACATTCACATTACATTGTTTTTTTTATTATACAAACCTTAAAAATTGTATTGTATTCCTAAGTGTCACAGCATGGTCAAAGTATCTCTGCGCTTCTCCTTCAGCAACATTTTCTTGTGGCACCTAAATAGACATACAGTAAAGTTTAACATAACTTCCTTGCTGGCTATCAGCTGACCTTGTCTTTTCATAAAAACTTTGTAAGGCGCGTATCATCGTCTAAGATAATTTATTACAGTAGTATTTATCTTTGTAACTAATATGAGACATATTTATGCACAGTCTTTGTAACTAATATGAGATTACACTGCACAATTTAGATATGTGGCAGTTTTGAAAGCAAGGTGGGCTAGGACTGGCTAAATTTCATGTTATGGCCGGCCCATACTGTAACACTAGTGATTAATATGTAATATGGTTGTGGTACATGTATATACTATGGTCTAATCTATTCTGTATCCTGGCCAACAACAGGAAGAAATCCCATAACCATGCTGGGTGGCTATGATGTTAGGTTAAAGACAGGTTTACAGTTGACACAGAGTTTTGGTTTATACATGTTTCACTGTATGTACTATAGTCTTATCTCCGAATTTAACACATACATTACCTTTTCTAGCTCTGTGAGAAAACTATCAAGAGATTCATCCGACAATTTACCAACTTCAAACATTGTAACAGCGTGACTTTTCAGACCCTGAAATGATAGCAGAACAATCAGCAAAGCTTTTTCCTCAAAATGGAGAAGACACTCATTTACCAGTATCAGTATTACACAATTTATATATTATGCATCACTTGAATTTACCTGAAAACCATAAATTGGAAAGCACTGACTTTACACTATACATGGTTTTTAATTGAGATTTAGTGACTCTATGGCTATATTGTTACCATGGAAACAATTTGTCACTCTGGAATAACGGCTGCATGAATACTTACTGGTGATAAATTACCCATCATTAAGAATGCAGTCAGAGTTGAATCGAATAAGAAAGCAATTCTTTTACAGTGGCCGCTGCCACCTATTACACCTGTCTCTGTGAAGGCAGAAAAGAATATGAATACCATTGAAATAGTACATGATACTAGTAATTTAAGTAAATGCTGCATAAAGTACTGTAATAATACTCAACTCAAACAAGTATGCTTAATATCATAAGTGTGACAACAAGTATGCTTATTATCAGAATTTATTCCATGCTAAGAGCGTGCAATATGACACAGCCAATTGAATATGCCGGATGGTGGGTGTGACCGGATGGTGAGTGTGACCGGCTGGCAAGTGTGACCGGATGGTGAGTGTGACCGGCTGGCAAGTGTGACTGGATGACGAGTGTGACCAGTTAGCAAGTGTGACCGGATAGCAAGTGTGACCGGATAGCAAGTGTGACCGGATAGCAAGTGTGACCGGATAGCGAGTGTGACCGGATAGCGAGTGTGACCGGATAGCGAGTGTGACCGGATAGCAAGTGTGACCGGATAGCGAGTGTGACTGGATAGCGAGTGTAAATGGATGGTGAGTGCAACTGAATGGTGAGTTTGACCAGATGGTGAATGTAGCCGGTGGTGGGTGTAACCAGGTGGTGAGTGTAACCAGGTGGTGAGTGTAACCAGGTGGTGAGTGTAACCAGGTGGCGAGTGTAACCAGATGTTGAGTGTAACCAAATGGTGGGTGTGACCGGATGGTGAATGTGACCGGATGGTGAATGTAGCCAGATGGTGAGTGTAACCGGGTGGTGAGTGTAACCAGATGGTGAGTGTACTGGGTGGTGGGTGTAAACGGATGGTGAATGTAACTGGATGGTGAGTGTAAACGGATAGTGAGTGTAAACGGATAGTGAGTGTAACTAGATGGTGAGTGTAAATGGATTATGAGTGTAACCAGAGAGTGTAACCAGAGAGTGTAACCAGATGGGAATTCAGACACTCTAAACCCAGTACTACAAGGATAGATAGCAAAATTTAAGATTATATTCAAATCATGAAATTTTAGAGCTGTGAAAATTTCTCTGGGGTTCTACAACATGGAGAGTCAGCGACACAAATGCCATAAAATCATCCAGTAGTGAAAATTTATAGTGGTTTAACAGTATGCATTTTTACATCCACAAAAGTGATTACAATGCACCGAGTGAAATGGAATATCAACGGTTGGAATTAAATCATGGCCATGTAAGAATGGTAGATTGAAACTAAAAAGTAAATTTGATGTGCAGCCAATTTAACATTTTTTAGACATCTTGTAACTTTCAAAGTTTGTCTACATTATTTTATCATCATTCTCTCTGCATACATATTGTTTACCTGCTTCATCAACACTGGCGGTTTCTGGCGTGCCTTCTGATGGATCCGATGTCGATGACACTCTTTCGTTGATTGTAGTTGTCCAATCAATTAACATCTGCTCTTCTTGACTGGGTCTGTTAAAACAGTATAAGAAATATATTTATGACACTGAAAGGAAAAAGTCATTGCCTCACGTCATGTCCAATATTAGTTGCATGTGATGTTCACATCACAATCTTAAATTGTGTTGCACTACAGTGACGCTTAAATGGAACTGGGCATGAATATTTTTTTTAAATAAATGAGGAACTTTATTAACCAATTAGAACCTAGTATACAACTTACTTTCTCACTGACATCTGTTTTTCTTTCCAACTCGGATGTAAATTGTCGGGATCCACATCGTTTCCTTTCTTCTTAGCAAATCCCAGTCTGCAGTAAACAGAGACTGCGTTCTTCACAAGTTGTAAGTCAATTTGGAGCACATTAGCAAGCTGTAAAATAATATCACAATCAAACAGGAATCAAATATGGAGTACGAAACAGCTGTTAAAATCATCTAGATCTGGTGCAGGTCATGACATCATCATCTGATTTCCTCTGCCACTGTGACAGTTTCCATCATGAACCCTTCTAAGATATGAAATATGATTTAAAACGCCATAATGAATCAAAAACAGTTTTGAAAAACATTGAATATGGTTTCAGAAAAATAAATTATCGTAAAATGATTGCACGTAGGATTATGTTATGGAACACAAAGTTGAAACTTAAAAAAATCAATAGAGTTTCAATAGTCCCGAAATTTCTTCATATTCACTCGCAAAATAAATCAAAGTTTCTATTTATTTATAGTTCAGTGCTCAAATATTGATTTTTAATACAGTCGTGCATAATACACTTCTTAACAAGAGACAGCATTTTGTGCTCACATGTATGCACGTGCACTGTGTTATGTTTCCAAAAACTCGAACCACTCCCAGAGTTAGAGAAGGGATATCTTTATAAACATGCGTACCTCTGCTATATTGGTGTGTTCATCTATGGATACAAATATCTTGTAGAGCAACGTTTCAAAATAATCACCTGTCACTCGATTCATTACAAAACCTTCCAGCGGTGGTACTGTGAAATGAGAGAGATTGGTACATGGTATTATGTATAAGGAATCTTTCGTTCCATAGAAGTTGTGACGTTGTATACATGTATATGTATGTATGTCCACAAACTGCACATTTCAATTCTTCTTCTCAAGTTATCAGCACCATGCAACTGGATATCAGGATATGGGACACAGTGAACTCCAATATTATCACTGAATGAAGTGACTTATGGTTTAAAGCGGGGGAGTCGTCACCTGTGCATACGTCAGATGGACATAGCATGTCATTGTTTACAAATAAGTGCCTACCCATGAGCCTTTGCGCTTTTAGCATGTGGGACTCAGTTCCCGGGTGACGACCCTCCCGCTTTAAGTGTTTCTTTACTTCTTTTAGTTTCTTATTATTGTATGTAATGGGATTTTAACTTCAATGAATTTAAACTCATTTCATACTGAATTAAAATAAAATTGTTGATTTTGCTGGGTCTTAACTATCCCTAAACAAGTAACGAAGCCAGCCAGTGAATCACACTACCTATGTAGGTGTTTATCATCAGGTCATTGACCTCTACTGAGATACAGTAACATGCATATAAGACTTACCAATTATACAAGCATCATCAGCCATGGGAACTTCTAAATAAATTAATCCCTTTGTATAAAGTTCTAAAAATCAGAAGGAAATTGTTAAAATTACTGGATTTGAATTAAGAGGCTCTTCTTCTGATGTTAGTGTGAAATGAGACAATATTATTCAAATTTTCTTTAATTTCATCAATAATTTGACGAAAAGAACACAAATTATAATTAATTGCTGGTACTGATTAATTATTTTTAATTTTTTCATTTACCAGCACCCTGTGTGGTTATACAGCAGCACGCATGTATTTGTATAGTTTTTTTATGGTTTTATTTTCATATATTTTCATATTTTCACCACAAAATATTCACACTTGATAATTTGAGAATGTGTTTACACATCGTAAAACTGTGACTGCAACCCCAAAGAGTTCTTGACACCTTCAAAATTCCCGATTTTTCGTCTTGCTAAACTCAAAAAGATTACATCTTTGTCATAAAATTAAAATGGTATTATCTCAAGATCTGAACTAAGTATGTCAAAGTAAAAATGACCAAAGAAAGCACATTGTTGCAACTTACTATGTACAGTAGTATAGTCCATGTCACCAGCCAGCTGTGGACCACTGTCAATTATTTTATCAATAGCATTCTTCTCAGCAATGGAGCACATCTAAGAATATACAAGATATAATTACAACCTATCTATGATTACACTGGCAAAGAATGGCATAGATCATTAACTGCCCCTTGCTCAGGTAATTAAAGAAAAATTTATCTGTCAAGGTTAGACATGACACTAATACCTTGTGTCAGCAACAACACACGTCAATCGTGAGCCTAAATACCTTATTAGAAATTTGTGATTAATCTACATGTCAATAATAAAGAAACAACTTATCTCATTCTATCTCTAGTATTGTTACAATAACGAGCAAAGTTAGGATCGTTAGGCTCAAATGGGGCCATCTAAACAATGACTACCAAAGTATTGACATTTTTAAGTGTGTTCTTCTACGGATCTACGGTTCCACCAAGGGTTTTCCTAGAAAAAAGCTGCAAGAGGGAGCACTGCAATTCAGTGGCGCCACCAAGTGGGGGAGATGGGATTCTCCCTACCAGAGTGTGGAGTTTTTGATAATTCTAAGTTAAAATGGAGCATCCTATGGCTTCCTTGGGGCCGAAATTACTATCAGACAGGTCACAGTTGAAGACTGTGGCCACATGTGATCCCTGATCAATCCGAGGGTAAGGGGGTGCATGGCCATGGCATGAGGGCGCTGCGTTCCTGTTCCCTTGTTTAAAAAAATCCCTGGTTCCGCTTATAATACCAATGTGAAAAATTCACAGCTCAATCAAATACAGATATACAGATTTTGATTAATATGAAGCAAATGATTAATTATATTATCCTAAAATTGACCAATCAATAAGTGAAACAAAGTTCATTACCTTGATGTCATCCTCTGTTATGTACCCAGCCTGCACTATCCACCACGACTCTATGTTAATCTCTTCTACTGGTTTTAACGGCAATAAATCTCGTATCGGTTTTCGACGAAAGAATTTCTGTAAAGGGTTGTCAAAATGAAATTATTACATGGACATCTTATATTTGAGTATTTTATCTTCAGTTTTGATTCAGTTTGAGCAGCATAATGGTGACAACAGAAATTAGAAGGTTGGTAAAGACGACTCATACATAACGCAGACTTCCAATGGTAATTTTTCTCAAAATTTTACTTGAGTTTCAACGTATACCAAGTTGCCATATTCCAGTTTGAAAATGTTGCCTTAACAGTGAAGTGAATTGTCTATTGTATGCTGCCAACCAATTATACACAAGTGGAGTATGATAGCAGTAATCGCTACACCAAACCATGTTTACAAACTAAATCATATATTTCGGCCAAATACATAAAGATAAATAAACGATAACTTCTAGCACACGATATATATATATATATTGTATCTAGATCAATTGACAAAACCATAACAAAGTTTCCCCAATCTCTTACTGAGAGCAGCTTGCCCATGCCAGAGTCACAGTATCACAACAGCATGGGACTGAAGCTAAGTCTATCCAAGATTGGAAGTTAAACTAAACTGAACTAAACATAATTAATTTAAGCTGAAATTAATGTTTTACTACAACCATGATATTACACAAATAATATATTTTTATTCATTTTTTTCATAAACTACCGGGTATGCAAAAAATAATTTCACTTGATTCAACTTTCGATGATATCCTATCGTGAAATATTTTTCAGGATTTGTATCAGACAAACTGAACAAATCATAAACAGTACAATTCATCTGTGTCAACAAATGCATTACAATGCAGGTATTAGCTTTTCAAAATGATTTATTTGTAGCTTTGCTAAGAATTCTAAGAAAAAATATTAATTTCTAAGTTCAAACAAAAACACAAGAGAAAAAAATATCATTGGATCAATCTACCAATTTTTTCTTGAATAGTAGAAGCCATTACAGTGACATTCATGTAAGGCATCAATGTCAGTGAGAGCAAATCCATGTAAGGTTTCACCTAGACATTGAGAAGCCGATACGTAAAGACAAACATAATGCAATTATTAAATTACAACTGTAGTTTTAATTAGATACTATTATTAATCTAAGGAAAATATTGAATATAATAATAACTTTACTGATAAATGTTTTACATTATAGGTGTTGTGTTAGTCTAGTTAATTTGTTTTATAACGAATGTGCATGACTTGAGAAATGTTCTGTCAATTACTAATTAGAAAGATTTAGAACAAAGAGTGAAAATCAAAGAGATATAAGCATTACCACAATGTGCACAACTTAGTATTTATTAAAGTATTTCTTATTTGTACTCAATTATACACTCGGCCAAATATCCCCAACCAACCACACACAAAAAACAAGCCAACCCAACACAAAACATACCCACAAACCCCAAACCAACTTAAAACACCTATCCCCACAACTCAAACCAAACCACTCAACCACCACCCACACATCCGAAACCACACAACCCAAAGTATGCCCACTCACCCACACATCAGAAACCAACCTACTCAATCCAACCCAAAACATCACTACCCACACATGCAAAACTACCCAGCCCAAAACATCCCCAACCACACATCCAAAACCACTCGACCCAAAACATCCTAACTCACCCACACATCTCAAACCAACCTATTCAAGCCAACACAAAACATCTCCACCGTCACATCCAAAAACACTCAACCCAAACATCCTCACATACCCACATATCTCAAACCAACCTACTCAACCCAACCCAAAACATCCCCACACATCCAAAACTAATAAACCCAAAATATCCTCACACCCACATTTCAAACCAACCCAAAACAGCTTTACTCAACCCAACCCAAAACATCCCTCCCTCACAGATCCCAAACCACTCAACCCAAAACACCCACATTCTTAAATCAGCCCACCTAACCCTAAATACCCTAACCCATCAAACATCCCAAACCAGCCCAACATACCCATCAAACCAAAACTGCCCCACCGATACTAAGAGTAAATATGAACATAACATTTTGATGCACACACACTTAAAAATTTGATTACAAGAAGTGACTAAAGCCATTATCATAACAGTGATGTAATAGTCAATGAGAATTCAGTGCTAGTTACAGAACTCAACACATATAAAAAAAGGTGCAGGTTATTGATTGAGAAACATGGATGAACACGCAAAATGAATCATGCAGCTTGGAAAGAATTAAATTAGGTAAGAACAGAAACAAAGCATTTGCAAACTAATAAACTTACTTGTATGCTACCAGGGCGTTGTATGGTTGGCTAAGAAAATGAAAACATGCAAATAATAAAATTATTGGCTGAAATGGAGGAGAGATTCTAGCGAAGATTGACAGCCACTCTGGGTCCAACACTGTGCCCCCATCTGATTATAATCAATGTAGGTACTGTTCTTTTTCAATTGTATCATAATAGACAAGTATTGAGTTTCATTACCACCTAATAGAAACTTGCACGCTTTGGTGTAAAAACGGTTCAATTTCGTCGGCGAAGGGAGGTTGATTTTGACCCACTCGATACAAATATAGCTCACCAGAACATTGGGAAATTGTACAAGCTAGAAATCACCCCCATCGTCATTTAGAAATTGACTGTTAGCACTATAACTCAAAACTCGTCCAATGGTCACCTTATACTATAAAATATAGAAATCTTTCTTGAAATTTGTCAACTAATCAGAAAATGGCTTACTAATATAAACTGCAATGTTATGACTGGTTGTTGAAAAACAAAAAAATTATTTCCATAAATATTAACCATAGAAACACATGAGATATTAATATAATAAATTTGCAAAATGGGTAATGGGAAAAATTATGACATTAAAAAAGTTTAACAGGGTTTACTGAATGTATGTTCATGGATGTGTGGGATACCCAGAGAGACAGTCTTTTGGAAAGGGCTACTAATAAGGCAAATACACTGTACTGAGAATTTTTCAAAGATGAAAAATGCATGAATGATTGTAAAGGCTAATTTTTTCATTGTGTCAGACACGATTTCATGATTGGGAAAAAAGGCTGCAAAAAAGATGAACAAATGAAATGAATATTTCTTTAGAACTTGCACATAGTTCTCTGGAACAGATCATTTGGAAGTGATGTTGTATTAAATAAGAATGTCAGAAATTTGTTGACTAGTTCAAAGTATGTTCATTAACATGGTTGCCAGCTAGTCCAAAGTTTAATTTACACAAAAAGAAATTTTTCAGAATATTTAACTACCGACACTTCAAAACAAACATTTTACCGCCAATTTTAGTGGTTATATCATGATTACTTATGGTGAATTTGAAGCACACTAAATCAAACATTTATCGACCCATTTTAGTGATTATATTAAAATGAGCTGAGAAAAATATGGTGGATTTGATGAAGTACTCAGACATAATTCTGATGTACTCTAAATCAAACATTTATCGACCCCTTTAATTGATTATATTAACTTAAAGATGAGCTGATAACAAGATGGTGGATCTGATGAAGTACTCAGACTAACATATCAGATGAATGGGTTTATTGGTAAGAATAAATCATGCTTAATATAAAACTAGTTTACGAGCACACAAGCAACGTGTGTGTCGGATTCTAACCTTTGATGACCTGCATTGATTCATAATATCAATGTACTGATTTCTACCAATACATAACAACCGCAAACCTGAAAATATGAAGAAGAAAAAAATAACAATTTGCAGGTCCTCAGCAATTCTGTAAAAATGTAACATAGGAGAACATTTCTAGATGGTAACATTCCTTAGTATATGTAACTCTGTACATTGTTCCTTGTGTCAAAAAAAAATTATGATAAGAAAAACAAGAATGCATTGCTGAAATTTATTTTTCTTGTTGAAGCACAAAATAGCAAATAAAAACTTTTTTGGATGCTCCAATTTCAGACAAAGGTCAATAATATTGTTTGGTCAATTTAACCATTTGACCTCTGATCCTTTGAAAACTCTGAAAACTTGCAAGGATTATTCTGTCTTTATTATAGAGGTCTTTTACAAGAACTCTAACATGACATGTCCTTGTAATGTCTGTAGGGATTCCCAAGTTTGGTCACCACAATGGGAAACTAAAAATAGTTCAAAATTACATATGTGAGCACAGCGAGTAGTAAAAATATTTTATTAAAAAAAATTACCAGATATATTTTTCCCCTCCCCCTTCCATAATTATTGATGAAGCAGGGCATTCCATTATGTTATTAGATGGTGAAGGCTATTGGCAAGGAGACAAGTCCATTATATAAAGAGGGGGCAGATAAAAAATATTATATTTTGTAATTTTTTTTAATATAATATTGTTCCTACTCCTCGTGATGTGAGTGACCTTTATTCCCTGTATGGACAATATCAATAAACCTGACAAGAATGCTGTGCAGTCTGATGAGCTGAGATGACGCAAAAGATAATACATCAAACTTACAATCGGCAGCTGTAAAATTCGGCAGTGAATCGTAACTTCTTTCGTTTGACATAATATCATGCATCATGCCAGAGTAATAAGAGAACGGAGTGACTCGTAGTCCTTTGACCATGATATCAGACAGGTGATACGGATACAACATGAGATGGTCCTGGCTATACTTCAGTAATCCTTCATAGTATTTCTTCTCATCTTTTTTCACTTGACGTACTAGAAATATTATATAAAAAATAACAAGCATTGTAACTCATCTTTTAGAAAGACTTTCCAATGTACAGTACCCCACCTCTAATCCTAACTTTAACCCAACCTCTACCCTTTATTAAACCTCAAGTTAATTGTATATGCACCTTCAAACCTATAGTTATCAAAAGGAACATATACAACTGAATTTGGGGTGGGAGGACTAGCTTTCGAGTTAGGGTAAAATGGTGGGGTACATTGGTTTTTCCCATCTTTTCATCACAAATTAGTAAAACCTGTCTCGACATTGTAAATGCCAATGTAAAAGTGACTGCAACAATTTGTTTGTTTGTTTCCAGTTTGGTTTAGATTCACCATATTTTTTTTTTCAAAATACAATTATTACAAACAACAATATTATATTAACATTAATATGTAAAGACAGACAAAACCACAACATCAGCTCCTGAGACAAGCATCCCCAGAAACAATTCATTTATGCGACATAAAGTCTGTGGTGGTCCATCAATAAATAATAATGTTTTTGTCAGATTTACTATATTTAAACCCAACTGCACCACCTTGACATCAAAGAAGTGGTTCATCGCCAGTGGGTATGAGTGATTTGCATGTAGTGTAGTGTTTATGAATTTGTACATCAGAGAAACTGAAAAAAGTCATATACTGTATGTATGACATATACACATGCAGCCATTACAATGACCTACTTAAATTTCCTTTGAATCTCAGCTGATTCTTCACACTGAAGTTATAAACAGACTTTTCATATTCTTTCTGTGAGTTTCCTAGCAACTGCAAAAGAGAAATAATCACAAACTGAAATGAATTCTCCATAAATAAATGATTAACAGCAAATATCAGGCTGTGTTTGCTCAAGGTTAGTGTATGATACAATGTAGCCGACTAATTCTGAAATTTATATGTGTAGCTATATGCCCCCCCAAAATTCTATAAAGTTGGCTGTGGGAATTCGTGACTACTGTCAAATCTGTATTAGAAGCTGCAGCTTCTATGTATAGGTTATAAAATGACACACCCTTTATACATTGTTATGAAGTCACGAGTGACTTCAAAATCATGTATAAAGGGTGTGTCATTTTATAACCGGCTTCTAACATGGCTATGCACCCTCCAATATTAATTAAAATGTTGCATTAGATTAACCAATCATGTGTGTTCTTTTGGCGATCTCCTGTCAATCAAGATCAGCTGACAAAGCCATGTTCTAACTAACTTCTCTCAATTTATACAGAGAATATAATTTGTGAATCCAGAGATCTGATTGGTGGAGGGCGCATAGCCATGTTAGAATAAAATGGTACAATGCAACAGAGGGGATGTAGATTAGAGTATCTACACATATGAGAAATGTAGAATTTTTGATTGTTAATTTTTTCAAAAAAATGAGTACGGCTTCTATTAAGGATGCAGTTTCTAATACAGATTTTACGATAAATGAGTTCACATCTCAATAAAATATTTACACATGTCAGTCAGACAATGCAACCACAGCATTTTGAGTTTACTAAACATGGACTGTTGAAGTCACTGCAACACTATTGGTCACAATTGTCTGATTGTAAAGTAAAACAAATATGTTTACAGGGGACTGTTTTTCTTCAAAGATCTTATTTTCAATGCACAATGAAAGTTGATAAATTATAAAATAAAAATATTCAAGATATAATCATGGATTTAAAAGATCAAGGGAAGTAACGTTCATAACTAAAGATGATGATATGTGAGCCTTTCACCACCAGACTTTCTCGCCTAAATTTTGCTTCACTTTTTTTCTCCTATTCTTCAACAGACAAAATTTGAGTCAATTTTATTTTTTTTAAGGAAAGTGCAGACTATAAACCGGACTATTTTGTGAATTTATGGTGAAAAAAGTTGGTGAAATGGTTACATCACATGAGTAGTGTACTCTCACACTATGCGAGTGCTCAACGTGATTTCATTTCGTGCATGTCAATCAAACGTATTTCTAACCAAAAACATCATAGTCACTTGTGTAAACAAAAATGAGTTTGATTATCACTGTATTCAAACACACAGAACGCACATCACACACTTTGTGAATAAGCAATAACACTGTCAAAAACATCCTTCGAATGAACTCTAATCAGTTTTCACAGACGTACTAACTTGCGTAAGAATTTCTAGAAACGTACGTCTGTATTGAGATTTTGGAATCATCACACAACTCACACTAGATTTTAAATCACACAACTTGCATATATTGAACTTATAAATCTTTGATTTACTTTTGGCACAACATAGGAATTCCTCCATCTTTATAAATATTTTCAAAGGCAGTTGAATCAAACCAGCTAATCAACGAGCGCAATTTACAACAATTGAAAATATTCCAAAGTTATTCTGTCAGCCAATAGAAACCTCTCGTTTGAATTCGAATTGTGCAATTTATAAATATTTCTAAAAATGATTAGAATGCATATGTTACATTGAGAGTATATGTATTGTAAAGAATTAGGTAAATATACATTGGTATGAAAATTAGCCACCATACATGGCCATCCAGCTGAAGAAGATATATATTTTGTTTGTTCACAATTATTCCAAGCCACGAGTTCCGAGTTACTAGTACATTGTAGTTATAATAGCATGCCCCCCCCACACACACACAATTACGCGAAACTTCCCCTTTTCAGAGATTAAAGGATGACCCTCCCCCTTTTCCGTAGATCTCACGAGTTACATCGGCTCTAACCGTTTACTGTTTCGCAGAACAGCAAAACCGACCAGAACAGTCAGTGAAATAGTCACCTCTTGGCTTTAAATTCTAGACAAATCGAATTGTTATCCTAAATTACGATCAAGTAATGGACATGATTGCGAGAAGAAAACTTGACAATTTCGACAGACCTGTTTGATGTTGGCCGGTAATTTGGTCCACGGGTAATTATGGCGAATGTGAAATTCTACGTCTGCATTCATCTTGGTTTAGTAATTTAGAGTGTGACAAAATGCGAAGCGCTGGACTTGCTGTTTCGATTCAGCAATAATTATTTCACCGATCAAAACAATATCATCAACTCCCTACGAGAAACACCGCCATGTCGACTATCCCCACGTTGGAATTTTCATCAAAATATTCGACAATATGCAGACGGTTAAAACCAAATGATTTTAATTCCAACATAATTTTCAAAAATGCGAAAGAATACATTCGCTGGTTTCGTAGAATTTATATATCAACTAATATCTGTTTATGAAAAGCACTGAAATAAACAGTGAAATTGCGAAGAACCAACGGACCACATAACCAGCACTCCTTTCATGACGTCATCAGAATCCACTTTCAAGATAATGGCGTTCAGAGTACAGGTATTTCTCGGGGCTGTGTACAGGTGATCTTTTCACTCCGAGTGAGTTACATGTCTCTATAGATCTGTTAAATATCAAAACCTTTAAGTTGAATGTGGTTTCTTTTAAGAAATTTCTATTTCCTGGGTGTGTTAGTCTCAGAGCGCGCTAGTAACAGTATTAACCGACTGGCTGTTCACCTACATGTACACTGTTGACGTGTGTTTGTTTATTTTGGATAACTATATATTTAAATCAGAACTATACGATCAATTAGTTGTCGTATCCACAATATTGGAAACGTGTAGAAAAAACGCATACCACAGGTATTTACTGACAATCTAAGTATTACTTCAGTAGGAAGATCTAAAAATCAAAAAGATTACTTTATTGTTGAAGACTGCATCTTGAGAAAAACTATAGATGGTATGTTTTATCGAAAAATAAAAAGTTCAACAAATTAACCTTTTGAGCACCAAAGTCATCTCATTTCTGATATTTTTGGTGAAACTTAAACTTTTATTTATGCAAATTAGTTTATTTTTATGAATCTGTACATTTTGTTTCATTGGTACATTAAGATATCATATGACTTAAGAAATTCAATGAATGTGACTAACTTGCAGTTGGGGGTCATTATTTCTTAATATTACTAGTACATCAGTATTACAGAAGAAATGTAAAAGACAGTGATTTGATCTTCATTCAAATTCCATGTAAACAATGTATTTGAGACACATTGTGTATGTTACCATGTGTCTTCTAGCCAACAGGATGCTGCCTGACAACCATACCCCTTTAAAACGCTTCAAAATAATTTGTTAAAAAGCACTATTTAGAAAATAAAAAAAAATACCTGTCTGCCTTCCTAGGATCATGTTAGCTCATTACTGGAAACACAAACATTTTTTTTCTCTACCGAATTTTTTTTCAATGGTTTGTATCAATGATGCTGTATTTTATTTACTACATGTATATTGTATATAAGTAAGCCCATCACAGTTGAAAATAACTCCACATTTTGGACGTGGCCACATCATTCAGTCATCACCTTACTAATCACAAATGACTTTGTGAGCATCAATCTTGTGTAATGGATATTTGATCTCTGATATAAGGAAAATACATGTATAGTACCATTGATATCCCCCTTGCCACAACCCTCAGTGTGATATTGAACACCCCCCTTATAGTAGAACTACATTGTTTATTTTGTTTTCAGATCAGTGTTCAATTCCGTCCATAGTTGCTAACTAGCTTCAACTAACACGTGGTCACCATGGGTGATGTTGGGGACAGACTCGCAGTCGTGGAACAAATGTTCAGGCAGTATGATGTTGGATTGAAAGGCGAACTGGAAATACATGAACTACAACTGTTACACGAGAGTATTCGCATAGGAGGAATTAGTCTCCCACAGGTGTGTATTTATGTGAAATGTCAGTAAATATTATCTGTTGTAACATTGGAAAGCCTCAATGATTTTCAAGACCTATTTGCTGATAATAGATGCACTACATGTATGTGTTTCAATTCAATAAAGCATTATACACTCTAGAAGAAGCATAATATAAAAAGTTTGAAAGTGAACTTTTCATTCAAAACCCAGTTTGAGTAGGTTTGCTAAAATTAATGACCTGAAGTATTTGAAGTAAATGAAAAATTAGTTGACCAATGTATGCTTGTGTGTGTGTGTGTGTGTGTGTGTGTGTGTGTTAGAGAGTGATTGCAGGTACATTGTATGTATGTAAATTACATGAATAAATTACGCAAATTAGCCTCTGTCTTGGGCCAGAATCCTGAGGAAAACACACTGTCTCTGAAAATAAAATTGTCAATCACCAGATAATGATTAACATATTTTTTGCAAATTTGCTTCCCCACCAGGCCCACTCTAGGTGTGTACATATATTGACATTGTTCTTGATATTCCTTACGAATGTACATACCGGTAATTAAATATTTTATTTTTCTAAAAAAAAGACATTTTGTGATCCAATGTTGCCAAATAACTTTGATGGATATGGGTAATTTGTGTGTTATTTCCTGTAAAAACAAGTCTGTCATCTCGTGCTGCATTCTTTCAAAGAGTTATGCATGCTTTATAAATATTACTGACTCCTTACCTCTTACATTTCTTCCCCCATCAGATCAAAGCAGCGATGCTATATGTCTGTGCAAGTGATACATGTGATCCCAGTGAGCTCTTTGACCTTTTACAAGAAATGGACCGTAGGTATTACCTGGTCCAGGACTTCAGATGGGAGTTTGCATTGTTAGACAGAGAACAAACCGATACCATTACTGAAGACGAGGCCAGGTATCGTAGTACACCATATTTGCTCTATTAGTAAATTACACAGGATTTTGTAATTATCATTATATATGTATATTAATATTACAATAAATGTAATGTGTGCTTTTATTAAAGAAGGTTAAACCCAGAAATGCAATATTTGAGTTTACTATTCTTGTATAACTTGTATAATCAGTGCATTTTTTTGTCAGTCTCAAATATAAACTGTAATGGTCAAATTGGGTTGCATCTCTAACTAAATGTCTTGATACCAATTTGTAAATCAAATATTCTAAACTAAACAGTCATTTTCTCTAATTTTAAACTGATAAATTTGAGTTCCATAATCAGTTCCAGAGAGATCTAATGAATTCTCTTGAACTTTTGAATTTTGCAAAAAAAAATTTCTTTATTATTTCCTTTATTTTTGTTATTTTCTTTATTGATTTCCTAAAAGTCTGTCAAACAATGTACGATTTATTTCCCAAGGTTTATGGTTGAATCTGTCCATGGAGATCTGTTCTCTAAAAGACGATGGGATAAATTTGTAAGAAGTAGACCAGTTCCTGGCAGCAAAGTTTCCTTTTCGGAAATTGAGGTAGATTTGTGTAACATTCCGAACAGACAGGAACTCTTAATGGAGAAATTAGAAGAAGAAAGAGAAAGAGAAGGTACTACAAAAATATTATTTCTTCATTTTATACTTTGTATTTCTTAATTAAAACTGTTGAAAAACTGTTTCAATTTTGTGAGAGACAATATTTCCTGAATTTCACAAATCTGGGAAAGTCATAAAATAATATTACAATGCATGGGAGTCCTTACATCAAGCACTAAATTACTATTGAACTGATGAAGGTTATTATCTCCCCCATCAGTTTATTTCGTTGGCTGCTGTAAGACAGTGACATTTAAAAAAAATTTGTTGCGAATAGTAAAACGTGAAACTATTAAAAATCTACGTTGTTTATTACCGGTATTATAATTTTACATGCACAGGGTG
The DNA here is from genome assembly GCF_978046115.1 of Saccoglossus kowalevskii. Lineage (NCBI taxonomy): Eukaryota > Metazoa > Hemichordata > Enteropneusta > Harrimaniidae > Saccoglossus > Saccoglossus kowalevskii. The sequence continues at coordinate 10,149,410 of NC_140658.1, read as the reverse complement.
AAGACCCTCAAATCATGCAAATTCTTGGTGGTGACATTTTAACTGTCAACTACAATAATTGTTGAAATTACAATATAATAGTCATAACTATGCACGTGTGTGAAGAAGGCTCGTACAAAAAAATGTTACATAACAATGTCAGTTTTTAGAAAGCTTCTGTGAGCGTAGTACACACTTACAGGCTATCTAGTAAATGCAGAAAATTTACAATTAAACTAAATTATGTGCCAGGCTATTGGCAGAGTACAAAGTTTATTGTGATGATAAAATAGTACCATAGTTACGACTGTGAGCTAGAACTGAGGTTTATGTGATGATAAAATAGTACCATGGTTACGACTGTGAGCTAGGACCGAGGTTTATCGCTTCACAGCCATAGTATGTTTGAATGAATTGCGTATAGGGTGCAGTGTATATGAAAACTAAGTAGAGAACTGAAGAATACTAATACTGTAGATTACTTTATTTTAGCTGGAATTAATTTTCGCTGAAAAAAGTTTTTAGGTATTTTGTATGGAATTTATTTTCACTTATTTTTGATGAGTTGAATGTAAAATATAGGAAAATAGGTATATTCACTGAATTTTATTTTCACTGAATCACTCCTTCAGCGAAAAAGTATTTTACAGTAGAAAACTAGAATGCCTACAATGTACTTTTTGGTGACTTGGAGTTTGTTTAAACAAAATCTCAGTGAACCAACATTGATTGCATCATTGTAGAGAGAGCAAGGAAACTTCGGGAGAAAAAAGAAGCTGAGGAGAGAGCCAAAGAACTAGCAAGAAAGAAATTAGAACAGGAGAGAAAACTGCTGGATGATGTTGCTAGGAGACAACAACGTGAGGAAGATATTAGGAGAAAGCAAGAGGAAGAGAAGAAGAAGAAAGAAAAAGAGGAATGGTTGAAAATAAAAGCAGAAGAAGGTAAGATTTCTGAATTTACTTTTGTCTTTGTGATACTTTATTGCTTAAAACCAATCCATAACCAAATCCAATCTAAACTGAACACCATTTTAACAGTACTTTCTCTATAATTGCCGCCATGAGGTCATTGCCAGTTTGCAGATCAAAATACATGTAAATTTCGCACACACCAAGAAATAGTGGGGGAATCTCTAAAAATCAGCATGAATCACATAAATGCACATCCTAAATGAGATTATAATTTTGTTCACAGAACGTGGTATAAGAGAAGCTGAGGAAAGAGAAAGACAGCAGAGAATCCTGAACGAAAAAATGCGTGACCGTGGTATTGAAATTGAGGAGGTGCAGGATGCACTGGAGGTGGAAAGGGAGCTGAAAAGACGTGCTGAGGAGTTGGAGGAACAACAGAAGAGGGAAGCTGAAGAAGCCAAGAATGAAGAAGGAGATGTTGAGGTATGTGCTTATCAACAATGATATGATAATTACGTATGGGAAACAAGACTGGAATTTGAATACTGTAACATAGTTTGTTTTCACATTTTTTCCTATATTTTACATTCAAATCATAAGTCAAAATAAACTTCATACAAAACAGACATATTGTCTTATCAATGAAAATTAATTCAAGCTAAAATAAAGTATTTTACGATAATTCAAAGTGACAACAGAGTTGACTTTCAGTAAAAGTATTATTGTTCAGTGCTACAACATATCTTTCAGTTTTTCTTCTAATCCTCTTTCTCCCACAAGGCAATACCCAATATGTACCAAGTCTAAGTTAATCAGTTGCAAAGATCAAATCTGGTGTAACGTGGTACATATGCTGTGCATAGTAAGTTGTACTTGGGTATAAGGCTGACTACAAATGAATTGAACTTGGGTGTTGGTCACTACAAATAAATTGAACTTGGGTGTTGGTCACTACAAATGAATTGAACTTGGGTGTTGGTCACTACAAATGAATTGAACTTGGGTGTTGGTCACTACAAATGAATTGAACTTGGGTGTTGGTCACTACAAATGAATTGAACTTGGGTGTTGGTCACTACAAATGAATTGAACTTGGGTGTTGGTCACTACAAATGAATTGAACTTGGGTGTTGGTCACTACAAATGAATTGAACTTGGGTGTTGGTCACTACAAATAAATTCAACTTGAGAGTTGGTCACTACAAATAAATTCAACTTGGGAGTTGGTCACTACAAATAATTTCAACTTGGGAGTTGGTCACTACAAATAAATTCAACTTGGGAGTTGGTCACTACAAATAATTTCAACTTGGGAGTTGGTCACTACAAATAATTTCAACTTGGGAGTTGGTCACTACAAATAATTTCAACTTGGGAGTTGGTCACTACAAATAATTTCAACTTGGGAGTTGGTCACTACAAATAATTTCAACTTGGGAGTTGGTCACTACAAATAATTTCAACTTGGGAGTTGGTCACTACAAATAATTTCAACTTGGGAGTTGGTTACTACAAATAAATTCAACTTTATAGGGTTCTGATAAATAACAAATAAATTACACTTGGCTGACAGTGACTACAACTAAATTATACATGTACTTGGCTCCACATTATTTCCAGCAATCAGACTATGGAAAGTCTGGTTACCTGGAGTGCAAAGAAGAACTTCAGTTGACAACAAAGCTTATTATAAATCTTTTATCTTCTTTGGACTAATCCTGTGAAATACAGTATATATGTCACTTACATGCATCTATGCATTGAACAGTTATATACTTATACTATACTATAACACTACATAAACCACCAAACCCTGGGGCCCACACTATATAACAACTAGTCTTTATTTTCCACGATTTCCTCTTCCTCTTTGTCCACCTCTTTGTCTTCCTCTTGATCCACTTCTCCCAATTGCAGGGGTTCTTCTGCTTTGTTGTCCTCCTGCATCTCTTCTGTGTTCCCACAGCCACCTTGCTTCTGCTTGATCAGTTGCTTCTGTTTGTGTCACCTTCTGCCCTTTGCCTGCATTACATGTTATTTCATGGTGATATGGAAGGGAGCAATCACGACACAAGGAAATTCCACATTCATTGCATTTGTAGACGCTGTACACGTAGTGGCCCTTCCTTCCTTCCTATCTTAATGCACATTCTACAACTAGCACCTCTGTCCTCTCCTTTAACCAGGTGGTGATTTTGGTATTGTATTGAGAACTGGTTCAGCAGTTGTCACTCTCTGTTTTCTTGAGCAAAAGCCACCGATCATAGCACAACCAACTTCTACTTGGAATGCTTTATGCGTTTTCTTCTCATCAACTACTTCTTTGTAGATAATGTAGCTGTTGCAAATGGCAGTATCTAATAAGTAGAAGAAGACATACTTCCACCATTTGTGGGCCTGACGTTGGGAAGTGAAATAAGATCGTATTTGATTAGCACGATCCACTCCACCCATGTATTTATTGTAATCACCTACAATATCAGGAGCTGGAAGGCTGTAGACAGACTTTCGATGGGTTGTGGGTGACTTGATGAATCTGTTGATCCTTCCATCATTGACTTTAAATCCTTCTCGGCATGTAGAAAGCAGATTTAATAATTTTGAATCTTTATAAGAGACAACAACAAGATTGTCTTTCTGTCTTGCAGCAAACTGCCATCTGCATAGGTTTTTGATTACGTCACTTGCTGGGTTTCTTCTGGGATTTGTGCGAAGGGCATTTGGGAATCCCCTTCTATCTTGGCGCATACTTCCAACAACATAGGTATGGTGATAGTCCAGGAGCCTACTGGCCATCTCAATGCTGGTATAATAACTATCTGTGTAGAGAACATGATGTAATCCAGTGAATGGCTGGATTAAATTCTCGCATAAGGCAGCAGTTTTGGAAACGTTTCGCATATCCTCTTCATGACTTCCAGTACTAGTCATAAATTTGAGATTAGCCACGTAATTTGAATGACTATCTGCCAAAACATATACTTTGAACCCTTTGGCTCTGGGTTTTCCCTGGATGAACACAGTTGGAATTCCATTATATCTCCCTTTGTACCCAATGATGGCTTCGTCTATTGCCACCTCACAATGAAGATTATACATCTGTTGTGATTGATGTATTACAGTTTTCAGTATTGGTGCAACTTTATACATTGGTCTATGTCTCTGTAGCTCTCTCAGCAGGATTACTTATATTAGCTGGATCATTTCTTGCATCATTGACATGAAAATATTGCAATATTTTTTGAAACCTATTACGGCTCATTACACCTGAAATTTTTTCATTTCTTAAAGCAGTATTTGTTGACCAATAGTCATTCAGTTCCCCCTTTGGATCAACTCCCATAATTATCATGATGCCTAGAAATGCTGCCATCTCATCATCATCTTTGATTTTAGCCCAGTACTTGTCCGCTCCTTTGTTTCTTTTTATATATTTTGCATAAGCATTAGTCTCTCTTCTGAGTTTTGTCACAAGCGATTTAGGAAATATTTTTTCAAAAGCACTTATTGGTGTAGGTATGTCTGCTTTGTTCACATTGGGACCAGGATGTTCACCTGTGAACTCTTCAACAACATGTCTTCGGAGTGTCGGAGTCCAACCATCACTATCAGCAACATTGTCATCATCTTCATCATTAGAAACACATGTAGGTTCAATATACTCTGAGTCACTTGGCCAGGTTGTTTCTATTTGTGTGTGAGCATGAATGCGATGATGTGTGCTGTTCCTGTCATCATCATCAGAGTCCATCTCTTCACCTGATGTAGTGTCCATGCCACTGTCAAGATTAGGAGGTACTACCCCATTTTCACCATCATCATCACTACTATAAAGGTCACTTTCATCACCACCCTGATTCTCTCTGCCATCATCATTTCCATCATCCTGATCGTCATTGCCATCACCTTGATCATTGCCATCACCATCCTCATTTTCATTACCATCACCATCCTGGTTTTCATTACCATCACCATCCTGGTTTTCATTACCATCACCATCCTGGTTTTCATTGCCATCATCCTGATCTTCATTGCCATCACCCTGATCTTCATTGCCATCACCATCCTGGTTTTCATTGCCATCACCATCCTGGTTTTCATTGCCATCATCCTGATCTTCATTGCCATCACTCTGATCATTGCCATCACCATCCTGGTTTTCATTGCCATCATCCTGATCTTCATTGTCATCACCCTGGTCCTCATTGCCATTACCATCCTGGTTTTTATTGCCATCACCATGCTGATTTTTATTGCCATCACCCTGGTCCTTATTGTGATCACCAACTAGGTTCTCAATACCATTACCACCCTGGTTCTCCTCAGTCTCAATTGTCTCATTGTTCCTTTCATCAGTCATGTTACTAGTACCCCCATGACCCTGTCTCTTTTTATGATGTCTTGGCCATTTTCTGCGTTTAGTGGTTTGTGCAGAATGGGGATCACATGTATCACTATCACTGTCTGCATAACTGATATGATGATGTTTTGAGCGATGTCTGCGCTTACGAGAATGAGAACCTACATGACTGGGGACACTAGTATCACTAGTAGTGTCCATAGGAATAACTTGGTTATCTCCTACCTGATCATTTTGTACCCTCTCCTTCGATTCAGTTGGCAAATGATGCTTCTTCACCCTCACTTTGCCAGATCTATTCTTAGACGATTCTGTAATGAGATCATGTTCTTGTTCAGTTATATTCAATGAAGCTATATCTCGAAGAGTCATGTTTCATGCAAGAGTAACAATCTGTAGAACCATGCACTGCAATGACAGTAACAAATGAAGACTATTAGCCCATAATTCCAAATTATGAAATCAATTCATTTACTCATTGACTTTATCAAATGTAGTATGATAATCTGATTTACAGGAAATGTTGTGGAGGCAAGTCATATACAGTATTCATATGTAATTTAGGAATAGCCTAGTACATGTAGTTAGCTTTCATGGTCAGCCATGTTATATAATATGGTTGTTTATTTGCAAAGCAAACAACCAAGCTCAACTGCCTTCTTTCATGAAAACAAAGGTTGCTTCATTTCTATTTGCACAAGCCCAAGTGTAACTTGCTAAGTTTCTTGATTGTCTACGTTCAATTTACTTGTAGTATAGAATCACCCAAGTCTAACTCAATCAGTTTTTTTGACCATCCAAGTTGAATTTATTTGTAGTGGAGACAACCCAAGTTCAACTTATTTGTAGTGGAGACAACCCAAGTTCAACTTATTTGTAGTGCAGACAACCCAAGTTCAACTTATTTGTAGTGCAGACAACCCAAGTTCAACTTATTTGTAGTGCAGACAACCCAAGTTCAACTTATTTGTAGTGGAGACAACCCAAGTTCAACTTATTTGTAGTACAGACAACCCAAGTTCAACTTATTTGTAGTGCAGACAACCCAAGTTCAACTTATTTGTAGTGCAGACAACCCAAGTTCAACTTATTTGTAGTGCAGACAACCCAAGTTCAACTTATTTGTAGTGCAGACAACCCAAGTTCAACTTATTTGTACTGAAGACAACTCAAGTAGTACTTACTATGTTTGCCCATGGTCCAAGTACAATTTACTCAGTCTGCACAGTGCTGGAAAAATCTCTAGTAGGAGCAGCAAAAAGCTGTGTATATCCTTCAGTTGCAAAAGCCTAATAATGCTGTACACTGCAAAAGTATGCTAAGTATGTTTACTTTCTGGACTCCCTGGTGAATTAGCCTAGATATTGAGTCACCCCTTAGGGAGGGGCAGATGACCTTTGCATACTGATTTGAACTTGGTAGAAAACACAATAGGTTCTTGGTAAACATAGCAACTTGTACTTGGTGCAGAAAGAGTGTCAGCCTGCAGGCACCCAGAAGCACCATAACAAGTTAGACTTGGGAGGTAGAGGATTAGCGAATAAAGCATGTTTTATTAAACAATTTCATCATACAGTCAAACCTGTCTATAAAGGACAGTCAGTAGACTGAGCCAAACTGTCCTTTATAGACAGGTGGTCTTTATATGGAGGTGGCCTAATTTATCCATTTATCCATGAATATTAATTAGGGCCGGAATTTTAAGGGAGATCATAAGCAATACATAAAAACAAACCTATAATGAATAGGTCTTTATTAATAAAAGTCACTCATTTTCATCTGGATAATTACAGCTTTACTTTTTTACTACAAATTATATCATGTAAATTCACTGAAACCAAGTGATTCTGCCCATGGATTCATTGGTGTATTTAATGCATAAGAACGATTGTCAACGATCGGCCGCATTGGCGTTTCAGCTCGTACTTTCACACTCTCGCCAAGCAGTCTTATTCCCCAGTCTCTCACACATATTCCATCACAGGCGGTAATCAGTCCCATCGTTAGTATTGTCGATTGTACACTGTGACAAAGTTGCCGTGATTGAAAAAACAAACAAGCATTAAAAATGAAGAAGCATTGGTAATAAACAAAATTGACCAAACTCATAATGATTGCTCGGTGTTGAATCAGAAAGTCAAACGAACCGGAAATGAAACACGGTGATCGTACACGCAATTTTACAGTTATTTGTTGCAAGCATCGACGTGTCAAAACTGCCCAAACGAATTTTCTCGATTGCGAATTATTGATATTACCGTTTATAAAAAAAGAGGATCAAAATAGAAAAAATCTTTCGTTGAGAATAACCCCGAGATGACCCCTCAGTAACAATACGTTTTGCCCATGTGCCAGCTTCATTAGCATAATTTATAACGATCAACAACAAACAACATGGTGGCTAAAATAGGTCGGATTTTGCAATCCCGCAATGAAAACGAAATAAACGAATGTTATATTTATTATTTTGTTTGGATATTTCATGTCGACAAGGTAAATAAAACATCTCTCATTTAATAAAACTGGTTCATTTGCTCTTCATGTGCGAGACAGTCCACAGAAGTGCCGCTGGCCGGCTGGGGATCGATAGTATACCGGGGGTAGTACAGATCGGAAACAAGCTAGTTGTTCATTTCAAACTTTGAATGAAACTGTTTTAATTTGTTGTTAAAATCTTTCCAGTCTCCAGACGTTACATTCAGATGATATTCAACTTTTTTTTTACTTTTTCGCAACTTCACAAACCAAGTTGCGATATTAGCCCTAAAGATTGCGTACTCGGTAATCTGAACGTAACATATGGCCACTTTCCTGTTAGCGATTTGCAAGTAGCTATTGTCTTTTTGCTGAGACAGTCTGATGGAAATGTTGGTGGTCGTTATACAAAGGTTAAAGTGTGCATAGGTCTACAATAGGGTGGTTGCTGGTCGCGTTGGACAGGTGGTCGCTATATCCAGTGTCTTTAACGTGTAAATTGCGAAGGGACTGTACTAAGGTGGTCGCTATGAGCAGGTGGCCGCTCTGCACAGGTGGTCGTTAACACAGGTTTGACTGTAGTTACATTGTCCATACAGTCAAACCTTACTATAATGAAAAGCATTGCACCAAGGTAAACAGTTTGTCATGACCGTAGGTCGTTATAACTAATTAACTACTAGAGGGCACTTTTCATTGTAATCGAGCCTGTGTTTACTGAGGTTTAATTGTATATTTATAAATACAACTATGAAACGTTCACCATGCTTTAGTGCCTGAAAATAACAAGAACTTGGGAGATCACAGGAGAAACTATGCAATCTAATAGAGCTAATCTACAAGCATCTGAGAGGATCATCTAAAATGCTTATTATAAGGCTGTTGTTTCAAGCATCTAATAACTAATGCAGTTAAATGATTAACTTCCACAGTGATATACACACATAGCTCACAGTGATACCTCATAGTCTTTACCTATAACTGAATATTCTAATAACTTTGAATTTACAGGATGCCATTGCAAAAGAAAAAGAAGCAGAAGAAGCTGCCAAGATTGCAAAAGAGAAAACTGTGAATGCAAAAGATGCTGTTGCTAGGAAACAAGCAGAGGCAGAAGAGAAGAAGGCCAAGGATAGATATAAGAGTAAGTTTATAAGCTTACAGTAATGACTTAAAATCATTATCCCATCATGCCTTACAGGGCCTTGCAATGCGGTTAATGTCATGGTCTTTTTGAAAAGGATTAACAGAATGATACAGATTTACAGACATACATGGAATGCTTCAGCAATAGTTTACCAAGTTAAGCCATCTGTCTGTTCCATTTGGTACCTGTGTCGATCTGTTTAATATACACAGATGTGGTATTTTTGTTGATGACTTCACTTTGCATGCTTTTACTGTCGGTGCTGTTTATGTATGAGGTATTTAGAATTGAAAAATTCACTTTATTCATTAATAAAAAGTTATATTCTCTTTTTTCTCTGTCTGTATAACTGTAAAATTCCCTTCATTATTGTGGAATAACACTGGTATCAATCAAATATAGCTTTACAAGTCCCTGTTGGTCTAGAAGCTTCTACAATCATCAAAGCTACATTTGTGTTGAATATATAAAGCCTGCACTCACTCCAATATTCTTAAACTAATTTGGATCCCTTAATTTTGCAATTTTCAGGAGCGAGAAACAACCGAATCAGAAAACAACTGAGAAAGGCGGTGAAAGAGAGAGATAGAGACAAGATCAAATGGTCTGTGGGAGAATTTAAATTACATAAATTATCTGATGACCATGGCGATTTGAAGAAAGGAGAGAGAATTCTTGCTGTACATGATGCCGATCACAGTAGGTTTATGTTCTATTCTTTCGCAGACGTGAGGGAAAATCTTGAGATCATGGGGCTTCCCCTGGCATAGATTTATTTCACCGTCGTTGGCTGAATCGCAGATTAATGCCTACAGTTCAAAATAGTCATTTTGACTGAGCAGAGTCTGTGGTAGGTAATTGAACATAGTGAATTGGTGCTTTCTGTCACCAGATTTTTTATGTGAAAATGTTAAAACTAAAAGCTTTGAAGTCGTTATAAATCTCATCTACTCAATTTTACAGGGCTGAAAGACGCAATGGACAGACGACACCTGGATGACCTGGATAAAACCATTACGCATGTCAAAAAGAATGGCTTTGACGTTCATTTACCGCAGAGGATGATTGATGCTAATAAGATGCTGCTGAAATTGAAACGTCTGAAACGACTGAGAGACGAGATTATGAATTTGAAGCAATCTACAGTGGCTGAGATACGTAGCTACCAGAAACCGCCTCGGATGGTGCATCAGGTTATGATTGGCACGTATCTCTTGCTCGGTGTTCCTGAAAAGGAAACTAAGGTGAGGTTTCTGTTCAATAATACCAGTAAAATCCTCTTCTGTGTTTTTAGAAAGTATGACCTTCAATGTTTTCACTTTGACCTGTGAGGTCAGTTTTTACATACTAACCAATATGCCTGCAATTTTCAATACAATAACTATAATATCTAGTTAAGTTTGGTGACTAAATGGAAGATTTCAACTCGTAAATTGTTTATACAATAACTAACCCATGTGGTTTCTATTCAATGTATTTCATGGTAAATGTCACAAAGTGTAGACGCAGATTATGATAGAGGTACATTGTATGCATGGATTTTAACCGTTTGAATGCCAAAATCTACTTTTCTCACCATTCAGAAAAATAAATTTGTATAATTTTTTCTTGTTAATGAGAAATTAACCAAAAAATTATATAAAAATGTGCGAGATGTTGCATCAAAATTTTGGCAGGAAAAAAATATGGCGCTCAATGGGTTAAGTGTTCTCATGTTGCACAGGAATTTAAGTACAACCACTGTAAACTATTTTGTTTTCACTTCTATCAATTTCTTGTGATTTGGTATTTTGAAAGCAATCGTAAAAGTCATTGCATGTGATAAAATGTTCACTGCTTTACGATTTCATGGTTCACTACATTCATCTATCCATCCAAGACACAGTCTAAAATCTCATTGTAATAATAATAATAATAATCTTTATTGAAACCGTATCCCACAGTGGGATCTTAGTTGAAAATACAATAAAGTAACACAGATTGCAGAGAGAGGTCTCTCACTGAAAAGATGTGGTACACATCTTCCCATTTACATTCTCATAGAATGCTTTATTTTCCTGTTACAAGTACATGTATGTGTATGTAACACGTTTTGGGTATGTATTTCCATAGAGATCAAAATGAAAGGTGTTTTTTCTCGAAAAAAAGAAAATAAATTTCCTGTGCATATAATCTGTTGCAAAAATCTTTGTAGAACTTTGATGCCTGATGCATTCTGAGGTTTGGTGTTCATACTGTAGAATACTTTATTTTCGCTTGGAATTAATTTTCGCTATTTTTGCTGAAGGAATGATTCAGTAAAAATAAAGTCCAGTGAATATACCTTTTTTCCTATATTTTAAATCGGTGAAAATAAATTCCATACAAAACACCCAAATGTCTTTTCATCGAAAATTAATTCCAGCTAAAATAAAGTATTGTACAGTACTTGAAAAGCAGTGGAATTTTTACAACACTGAATATGTGTTTAGATAGAAGCTTTAGAGTACCAGTTTTTTTTCTGGGACAACCAGTCATTTTAAAATACTGTTTTCATTAATTGTCCGCATGCTGTTATTGTTTTCTCTCTCTTAGGAGTGGAAAAAGATGCAAGCATTGGTGGGTAAGACTGGGAAAGAAGGTTTAAAGAGGCGTGTGCTGCAGTGTGAAATCAGTGAAGTACCCATTCCTAAAGCTAAAAGGGCTAAGCAATTATTAGATGAGTTTGACTTGGATGAAGTGAGAGACACCAGTGCTGGGGCTGCTGTGTTTTATGTTTGGGTGAGTACATACATCAGTACTTAATTTTGAATGACTGGTAAATTAACATAACAATTGTATAGTTGTCATTAGCATATGCATTGTTATGCAAACTTACTAAATGCACTATTACTTTCTCTGGGAGAACACTTCTTGGCATGCCACTGTCATGTTCAAATAGGGTGTAGAGGGCTCCCTACTCTAATACCTCTGGGGAGAGTCCTATGTATAATGTATTAAAATGACTTTGGAATAGTTATGTTTGTATTTTAATGAATTCTCTACTAATCTGCATGTTTGCATCCAACAATCCCATTGCTTTTGATTAATAGTTGAAAGGGGAAGTCAATAATGTTAGCAAGTGTGCCCTCTAAGCGTATACGACACACCACAGACACACAAAGATTTCTGTGACGCAACTATAGTTGTGCTAATTCACTTGCACATCATTGACGCAAAAGAAAATTGTACATGATATAGTAATCTTGAAAATATCTTGATATATAGTTATGAAATTTGTAATTTGGTAAAATGAAATTTTTAAGCACAATAAGTATAAATCAAAAAAAGAAATCGGGGGCAAAATATTTTTGTTTGTGCTTCCTCTACACAGTCACAAACATTTTTATATTCTTCTTGAAGACTGGCAGCCGACAAGGTGGCTCAAATTTATTTTTTGAGAGATTCCATCTTTACTCGTGTTAGATGGCACACTGGTGTTAATGCATATGTGCATGGAACCTTAAAAATTATAATTGGAGGAAAAATGTAAAATAGTATTATATTGTCAAAAATGACAGTTAAACTGATGGCTGGCTTGCTGATAGTTCATCTGCAAGGATGGCATCCACACAAAAATGTTCAAATTCAGACAAGGTTTTCACAGTTTAGCTGTACTTAGTCAAATAATATTCTGTGGTCCTTCCCTCAAAATGCAAATCTTAGAAAAGTCTTGAACCATGTGAATTTTAATATAGAAATTGAATGAAAATGCATTCTTATTTGTGTCACTGAGAGTATAAACACTATGTGTCTTATACAGGCTGTTGCTACCATTGAAGAGGTTGAGGACAGAGAAGAGAGGAAAGCAGCAGGTGAAGATGTTGATGCTGAAGCAAAACCTGGCGCCAAACGAGAACCTAAAGTCTTCAAAAATGAATTGAAATCAGGGAAACTAACCATCACTATATAATATACTTGTTCCAGCATAACTCTTTCTTCTCAACCAGTTCTGTAACAATGTATTGTACCATAGATGTACCAGTACCAGTAATTGGCCAGATAATGCTGTGTAAGCCATGCACAGATTGGGCGATGGTTTCCACGACTTAATTCAGTTGAGTCCGATTCATATACAAATATTGACTTTGCTCTATTAGAAGTGCATCATTGGTAGAAGTGCACTTAAACCTACAATTGCATATTTTATACAGAATAATTTAATATGATTTATTTTGACCAAAGTCATTTATGTGTAAATGCATGTGCTACTAATAGAGCAAAATATGGTTTGTTCTTTGATATAGGATGGCATCCATATTGAGTGTTGTGACGACCACCACCTTTTCAAGCGAGAGGGTTGTCACCTGTGCACGTGCGGGAGTTGAGTCCCAAGCGACGATAACAACACACGGGTACCCATGATCCTTTGCATTTTTAGCGTGTGTTTGTAAACAATGACACGCTATGGCCATCTAATGCATGCGCAGGTGACGACTCCCCTGCTTTAAGTCTGCATCTCAGTTAAACGGATAAACCAGAAATACATTATAACTTAATAATGTGTGTAGATTTAATTTCTCTGACCAGTGAAAAAACATTCCATTTTGTATACAATGTAAATATTCACAGAGTTGTCTTTTATTTTATATCTCAATTATTTGGACCAAGTTCATGGCCTGTATTGTTTTGTTGTAATAGTTTGGACCGATGTCATGACCTGTTTTGTTTTGTTGTAATATTTTGGACTGATGTCATGGCCTGTATTGTTTTGTTGTAGTACATTACATTTTTCTGAAAGAAAAAAATAGAAAATAATGTAATTTACTTTTAATACTGATTTCAATGAAATTTTCTGAGAAGCATAATTACCATGATAAAAGTTGTAGATTTCTTAGATCTACTGAATCATCCTATATAAACAAATATGATAAATTATGTTATACTTCTCTGTGATGTAAATGTTTGAATATATTTTTATGCTAAATGATAGTGATTCACTCATATCAATTATATTTTATATTTTGTAAAAATAGCTATGTATGTGAAAAAGTGAAGCGTTCTGTATTTTAAATAAGTGGTACCTGAGCCTTGCATTCCGACTTTGCAAATATGTAAAATATTACTTTCAGAGCAAGATAAAAACATAATAAATGTCTTCAAATTATGCTATTTTATATAAAAAATATGATATATAAGTTAATATACCGCCCTCACTTTTCTAAATATTTTATTTTGAGAGTGCTGGAGGTTCTTATCCTTTTATAGGCAAACATATCTACAATGTAACTGATCTTCATGGTGAAACAAAGCCCCCTAACTCAGTGAGTTTTAAGTATTTACATAACTAGCTTAATTTAGGGGAACCTCTCGCTTTATATATTCATACTCTGCAGTTAAGTTCTCATTACTCATCCACAATCACAATATTTGATGTTGTGTATATATTGCTAAGACGATTGTACTTCACAGATTTGTAAAGTGGGAATGCAACTTTAAAACTGAAGATCTAGAAAGTCTTTTACTCTGGTGACAGTTTCATAAACATATTATTATCAATTGGTGATAGTTTGGATGGTATAATACAAGAAAATAGTTTACTTTCATAAACTTTTATTTGTGATACATTTTGGCATTGCGTATTTGTTTTAATCATGTGTATGGGAGGAACCATAGCTCTTCTGTGTGGTTAAATCCCAATATTTAAAAATGACAACTTCAAGAACACTAAATGTATCATAAATGACTGAAATACCACCACAAAAACTAGTGGCTGATACAAGAAGAGCTATGGACCTACAGCTTTGTTTAACCTACAAGATTCAGTTTGTGGTTCTATATAGTACCATATTTTCTCTATATTAGTAGTGCATGTGCTTATGTAAAAGATATGTGCCTATGGTCAAAACAAGTTGTATTTTAATTAGTCTCTATACAATTATTAATGTATCGGTAATTGTTGGTTTTATGTGCTTCTAATAGTTGAATTGTGTAGTGCCATAGATGGTAAATTCGATGGTAAAATGAACAGTTTCTTTCTGACATTTATAAAAACTATATAAACCCTAATAAAAAATCTATATTATTGTGTACATGTCATGGAAATTATGTAAACTTATGCTGTGTTTACTAGGACTATTTGATAGAATGACATCACTGAACCAATCAATTTTTTGTCATATTTTGTAATAATCAATAAATCAGGCTGGTTCCTGGTCATTCGTCTTTTGTTAGTTCTTTGACACCTGCTATCAGTGTTCCTTCCAGAAGTGAAATTTTCATAATGGCCAACTGACAAAATCTAGCCTTTCTGCAGTTCTGGAATTTGGCCATCCATGGATTATTTTGTTCAAACTTTGTTAGCATTGAACAGTGGAAATAACATACCAAATCATTAAACTTAGTAAATTAGACGTATAGATAAGTTCAAGAAAACTACACAACATAGTCAAATCAGTAAGAGAAAGATATATGGACCCCATGGTATACATGAAGTGAGGTCAAGCGTTTCAAAATGAGAAGGCTCTACATATGTGACCCAACATGTATCATTCTGAGTCATAATCAAATGGTTCCTGTATAAAATCTTGCGTCTACATTCTTTTAACCACATTCTCATGTCTGTCAAAAAATGCATTTGTTCCTGATACTTGAAAGATCTTTTCCTTGATATCACCGACTGGGTTCGATTGTGGCAGAGCAGTATGACAAACAATTTACCATTAGTGCACTTATCGTTATTGTAAAGTGTTCAAAGAGTTCACATGGGGGAAAAGAAGCACACTCAAACTGCTCTCAGTAGATTAACTGTCAAATCATGAACATAAATATTTATCCGCAGTAAATAGGCATTTCTGTCAGTACAAGAAAGTACCTTTATGTCGATCAGAAAGTCAATTATTGTAAGGTAATTGTGTTGCATTCAATTACAGATTCACTTGTCTGTTATTTTTATCTGTTGCTATAACCTGCGTCTTTGGGCATGCGATACAATGCAGTCATATAAAATATACTATTAGAGACAGCAAAAATTAAGGATCCCAGATTGTTGTTTGATCCCCATAAGTGGCGACATTGAACCTCGGGTTGATCTGTATTTCTCTGACATGTTCCGAATCCTATGAAGTCCATATACCTTGTCTATTAACGATACTAATAGTTTTCAGGAATTAAAAAAAAAAAAAAAAATCCTATCGACCGACCCAATTTTTTGACTTGAGGGCAACATAAGTTTTTTTTTTGGTCTTATGGCTGGCTTTCCTACTTGCTATTATAATACAAGGTACTAGTATAAAAGTCTAAAGATTTTAAAATCATTGCAATTCTAAGATTTTCCATGCACAAAAATATGTACTAATGCCGTGATGGGACTTTATTCCAACAAAAGAATTTCAATCCAATTTTTTGTTGGCATTTATTATAAAATATACACTGTTTTATTGCCACTTGTATGTATACCTGCCTTGATGAAAGCCACTCTGGTGCCACTCTGATTACAATCTGTTGTTTTGTTGTATTTATTTATATTTACTATTTTTTTGTAATTATTTTGTATTTTGTTTATGTTCTTTGTTTTTAATGCTTGTGATTCGGTCTATTTTTAACTATCACCTTGTTTTGACATTCGCAATTACAAAACTTTAAAAAACTATCAACAAAAAATAATAATCTAAATAAAATAAAATAAAAAAACTGGGATCTTAATTTAATCAGATTGTTCTGGTGCCCATGCGTTGAACAAGTTGCTGGTGGTGTATATCATTGCATGACACAAGTATTTGACTGGGCAATGCATTGGCCAACTTCATGGGCAACTCAATTACTTGACAGGGAACATTTTTTTTCCTTTGTTCTTTGACAATTTTGCCAAAAATAATGCCCCTAATAATCCTTACAGTATAAATTTGATGACGAACACTTTCTAATTCTCAGTAAATTCAGTGGCTCATTTCATTAACTATACATAAACATAGATTTAGTCTTCTTGTCTACCAAGGCAGAAACCAGGCCTGCATAACCCCAAGCACTCGCATATCAGCTCTGATTGCTTGCTTGTTTTATTTTTCTGACAGCATATATAACTTGTTACATTTTAGAAACCATGCCTTCAAAAGTTACTTTAGCCAATGACTTGTTCTGTTCACGTTAATCAATCATAAACACTTCCTAAGACATTAGTAATGACAAATGTTATTGTGTTAATTCAAACTTCATATAATGAATGTTTTATTTCTAGATTAAAAGGAAATATTGAAAATAACACACACTGACAAAACTGTCTAAAATTCAATAGCCATTCAATTATCAAAAACATTACTGTATCTAAAAACACTGAGATAATGCAGATTCAATCAACCCATCACCACTTTTAGAAATTCTAATATAAACGGTGAATATAATAGAGCAAAAATACAGCATTTAATAATATAACTGCAAGCAATAATTAGGGTGGTTTTAAATATGGTTTAACAATTATAAATATTTAATAAAATAATTGCCATATAATGACTTGATATTTTGGTTATATATCTATATTGTCAGACAACACAATTATATCACCGTTTGCATGACCCTATTTGCAACAGTGCTTATCCCTAAGCATCTACATAGGTATGTATCAAGTTTTAATAAAATCTGTTTAATGCTTAAAATTGGTTGATTATAATAGTAAGTTTATTCCTCTTATTATAACCAATACAATAAAAAAAAAATAGAATCAAAAACTAAATACACTGCAAGAACATAAGTGAGAATAGGATCAGAAAATAGCAGTCAGGTGACTGCTAATCTAATCCGTTCCCACCTTCTTAAATAAATAGTCATAATAATTAATAGAGCTTGTCAATTAAATAGCAAAAAAAAAATATGAAAATTAAATTATCTGTTACACAACCAGCACCAATCACCACAGTAGAACGACTTGTAATAAACTCAGGATTTATTTACTAACGGAAAGTTCGCTGGCAATCTGGAGACTTACAACAAGATATTAACGATATAATACAAATTGTAGTATTTCAGTTTGGATATCATGAACAGTACCCCAGACCATTCGTCCCGGTGTTATCGCTATCGCCACACGAGACTCCAGCTTGTCTCCTATACAATTTGACTGCGCACATCCAGAAAGTAGATGTAGCTGTGATTGGTGGAATACTAATGAGTTGAGTGTCAATCAAACGCCCACGCTATCTTTAGTAAACAAAGTCACGTGACACGCGCCATTTTAGTTTTGATTAGTTCATCGGATCGGAGTGTCGGTGCTCGCCATCCATAAATCAAATCAAAATGATTTCTAAGGAAATTGTCGCTAAGTACATTTGAACTGCGGTCATCATTGCAAATTGAATGTGAGAAAGTTATGGAACGTCGTTTTGAACTTGAACGTGGTCGGGCAGGCGATTTCAAGGCAGCACGCTTAACCCTTTCGTTCACAGGTTGGGAGATATTAGAATGACTGACAATTTCACGCCACTGTTTTACATTATTGGCGGATTTTTCTGCGCTATCAATCTTTCTCTTACAAACTAGACATAGATGAGACGACAGAGTCGCTCTTTTCACAACGTCGCACTGGATCAAATTGGGAAGACGATTTCCATAAGTTATCCCTCCTGCTTTTCCTGGCTTGAATAAATTCACACACGACTTTAACTGTCCACAAACTCGAAGACTACACGAACACAGTCTACAATAGTCGTCCGCAACAATATGTATGTATTTCTTCGGTGTACTGATGCACGAATGCACCGTGACACGGTGTTTCTCGGGTGTCGCCATCGCTGAGAATGCCGCCGGCGCAATTTTTCACCCAACTCGCGATTCTGTTTTGCAACATTTTATCAATATTCCCTTTGACAAAATCGCCGACAAAAGCACCGCTTTGCTGATCTTTTGTTCTATAATTCTTAATGCAAACACCGTCCCTAGTAGTAATTAGTAACGTCGCCTAGTACATATGAACGGTCGTCATTGCAAATCGAACATCCTTTTGAAATTTGGACGTCGGGCAGGCGATTTCAAGGCACCGCACTTAAATATTAGCAACATATTTTTCTGAGCGGTTGTTTATTCTCTTTCAAACGAGACATAAATGTGACGACATAGTCGATCCCTTATCCACCGCTAAGAATGCCGCAATGTTTCGTTCGTTTTGCAACATGCCACAAATCGTCGAAAAAAACACCACTTCGACGGAAGCTTGCGTAATAAGGGGGTTAAAACAAGAAAACAAATGCCATGTTTAATACATATCGACCTGTTTTACTTGCGAAAGATAACGGAACATGAACTCGTTTCGTGCGACTTCGGAACCCGAAGGAACACACCAACAACGTTGAATTTACCCGCTATCTTCCAAATATGGTATATTAATTTATTCAGTTGTTTATTTAGAGTGACGTCCGCGGTCGAATGCGATTGGCTATCGATGTCAGTGCAAAGGTCATATGAATATTAAAATTAAGTGGGCGGAAGGAAAATTGTATAGGAGACAAGCTGGAGTCTCGTGTGGCGATAGCCGTAACACCGGGACGAATGGTCTGGGGTACATGAACAGTTACTGGGTGTAGGAAAAATGATTGGGTAGCTCCTGAAAATTTCCCCTACAAAGTTGTAGAAAATGTTATTATTATTTGAAGTTATTTTGTTGGCTAACTTTTCGCCAATTGTAACGAAAAACTCATTAAAGTCATTCGCAATATTTTCTAAATCTGTGTGTATAATTGGGGCGCCATTATAGTCCAGGTTGACTTCTTTTGGTATAACTAAATTTGGTTTGGATGTGCCAATGAGTTCATTGATTACTTCCTAGTTCTTGTTCAGATTTCCTTTATTAGAGTTAAATAAATATGTGTAATATTGCTGTCGGACTTTCCGTAGTAACTTTGTCAGAATGTTTCTGTATTTTTTATAAGTTTGCACTTTTTGTTCTTCGTAAATACTTTTAATCATATTGCCAAATAAACGATGTTTTGTTCTAATCCATTTCCTAATTGCCAATGTTATCCAAGGTTTATCTTTGCTCCATTTTTTGCTGACTTTTTTTAATTGCATGTTTATGACATATTATCAAAAAAATTTTGTTGAATTTAGTGGTCGCCATATTAACATCCTGACAATCCACCCATGTTCCTGCTCTCAAATCGGATCTAAACGAGTCTACTTGGAATTTGGAGAAATCTCAGGAATACATATAATTGTTATCTTTATGAATTGGCAGTAGAGGGGAAAAAAAACAAAAAAAAAACTGGCAGTTGATCAGAAAGATCTTAGATAATAGTACCTGAAGAAATATCTGTTTTGCATATATCAGTGTATATGTGATCAATAATTGTTGAATTGTTGTTCTAGTCAATATTGAAATCTCCAACTAAAATACAGCCATTGTATTGTGTTTTGATCTCATTCAGTGTAATCTCAAGATTACTGATAAAACTGTCAATTTGTGTAGCTATGGGGTCTATACAATACTTCATTGATGTATTTGTGTTTGCCAATCGAAATTTCTAAAAACAAAGACTATTATTATAACACGAACTGAGTTAAAAACAGAGTACTGTAGATTATTTTGAATGTAAATGCCTACCCCTCCACCTCTTCTACCATCATCTTCTGCAATTTGCTTCAAAAGATGTCCATAGACACGATTGTCCGCCGTATAAAAAATGAACACGGAAAAGCGTCAAGTTGAGAAATCATGTCGATGAAATTCTTGATTCTGCCCATGTTATGTTCCGTCAGCTGTTCTTTCGGAATAGACGTAATTTTTTTATATGAGTAGTCCACAGGGGCTTGACGATCTATTCGTCTCAATGCGTGGACGTCTATGGGGCCGAGCGACTATGTCCCGGTACAGGACCTTGCCCTTGCTCAAAATAATAGAAATTATAGAATTAAAACAGTTTTTATTTTACTTTTATTTTTATTAAATTATTTTATTAAATTTAATCATCACGCTCCGAAACCACGAAAATCACTAATACTTTATATATATAGTGCAAGCTGATCAGCCGGAAACAAGTATTAGCTCGGCCCCATAGACGTCCACGCATTGAGACGAATAGATCGTCAAGCCCCTGTGGAGCGACCGGTCGACTTAGAAGGCGCGAGTTGATCCCGTTTCCCCCGTGTTTTTCGATTATGCCGTGTATAGTACTGATCACAGTCTCATTGGCTAAATATCGCAGCGAAAATTCTCAGCCTCGTCAGCCTCTGACGTACTATATATGACTGGGTTGTAGGATCAACGAACCTAGAATTTTGCTTTGTGAAATTATTAAAATAGTTGTGAGAAAAATTTACGTACATTGTACCGATAACACAAACTAGCGCACAAAACTTCAACAGATAGTACGTTCCATTATAATTTGGGGGATTGCCGCTTTTAGTGCGACACTGTACATACAGTGTGTCTTATATTTTAATATCTCATACATTGTAATATAAAGCAAAGTACGCGGAATATTTAAATACATTGAAATTGGGGGTGTAATCCTTGAATCGATTTCCAGAACACTTGACTTGTGTGTGTTCCTCGTAATGAGTGCGACGTCTCCTTTTGGTGTTAGTTTGATCCAAGGGGGTCAGATAACGATCTTTAGACGCGTACACCAAAGCAGTCACCAACGTAGCTGGCAATGTTGCTGTTTTGGTGTTCGGAACAATATGGCGATGACAGTAGTTATGTCACAATTTTTGACTCCTGTCTTTGCAGTTCGTCTGTCCATATTTGTGTGTGTGTGTATGTGTGCGTGACCATCTGTTCCACTGATAAAGAACCATATGTTGGTTTTTGATGAAACTTGATGCACAGAAGATGCTCTGGGCTAATGCGCAGATTTGATTACCTAATTTGCATGATAATTAGCTTTTTTTTAGCTGTTCCATGACTGTTTTGCTCTAACAATTTGCTCTAATACTGTAAAGGGGTTAATTATTCACTGGGTTTTAATTTTGCTTATTTCCCTGAATGGAAAATGCGCTTAATTAAAACCCAGTGAATATGTAAAATTTAGCATAGAACACATTATCTAAATGATAAACCGTGAATTTAAAACCCACTGAATATACCTAAAATGGTAAATCAGCGAAATTTAAACCCAGTGAAAATTAGTCATTTTACAGTAAAAGTACATTTGCTAACTTCATGTCTCCAATACCTTCAGCACACAGGAGTTCTTTCGCAGCTTTGATTTATGTCTGTGTTTTGAAATCACACACACTAAACCATTCAGGGTGAAGTTAGGCAATTGACAAGGTAGGCAATTATTTCATCTGAATTATCTGACTAAGGGTATTCGGAGAGGTTGTGCTTGCAGTAATTGAAAAAAAATATTTTTAGGGCTTGATAGGAAACACCCTAATTGCGGAACACCTTAAATATTTTCACCTACACAAGGTAATTAGAAACTATTCCTTTCTGTTAATTTTGTCAGAGTTTCTTGAGAATATCATGTCTTTCTCCTTTTACATCCAGGAGTTATGATGTTTTCCTTATTCAAAGATCCTTTCCTATTGTCTTCACATCTGAAATGAGAACCAAAAAAAAAATCATTTTAAACAGTATTACCGAATTCTGCCGTAAATTCGCCCATCCGAAAAATCGCCCTGGACGATTTCACGGCTGGTGGGCTCTTATTTGGGGTTCTAAATTTCAAAAAATGATCACCAAATATTTTTTGGGGACTTATATTTTGACTGAGAAATCCACCTATGCCGACTTTCAACGCCAGCAATTGGACCACCCAAAACGAAAGGAACTATTGCAGAAGCAAATCTAAAATTTTATACATTTTTTTCTTGCTGGATTAAAAATTAGACCGCCCAAAATTTCATTACAATATCACCCAGCACAACTTTCTCAAAAAAAAAAATCACATTAATGAACCTCGTGCACCAAATACAATTATTATTTTCATTTTATTAGTAACGAAAGTATATTCTAAAAGAAGTTTCAAACAAAAACGAACACAACTGCATTGCTTAGTAGCAAATGATCGCGGTAGCGCAATCCGGTCATGCTGCGTTTCACAATTGTTGATTATTATCTAGTAGTGAATATAATAACATGAAAAAAATTCGTTGAATTGTTATGAAATGCGATTTCTTGGTCCCATTTTATTTTTTTTTAAACTCCAAAATGCTGTTTAACGGCCCAGGGCGAATTTATGGCAGAATTATAGAATTATACATCTATCCTGCACTAGTTTCAATGTTTGAATTTTTTCTTATACGGGGAAAACTAATATGTGACAAACATTGAATGTGTTCTAGGTTATTGTGTAGAATTACCGTAAAATCTGTATTAGAAGCCGCATCCCCAATACCGGTAGAAGTCGCACCCATCCTTTTTGAATAATTGAGAACCAAAAATTAATCATTTGTCATATGTGTAGATGCTCTAATAGAAGCCGCATTCCCTCTGTTGCATTGTACTATTTTAATAGAAGCCGCAGCTTCTAATACAGATTTTACAGTACTAGCCCATGTTTCTGTGAGGCAAATAATGTCATGGTGTGCAAGAAACAAGATAAAGTTCCAGCAAATGAAACGAGTATTGAAATCTTGGTTCTTTTCTTGTTCAAGTTTTTATGAGTTTCTTTATTACTGTAAACTTTGTAGTAGAATCAGTAGCCTACAATGTAGCTATTAAACTGATACAATGCAACAGAGGGAAAGTGGTTTTTATCATCTATACTTATAAGGAATAGTGAATTCTCAATTGTTCAAAAAAAATGGGTATGAATTCTGTTGGGGATGCGACTACTAATAAAAATTATACAATACCTGTGGAACTTTTTCACACTTGTACATATCCTTTTGTGAGATTTTGCAATCTTCCCATTTTTCACGGAACGTCGAAGAAAGTTTCGTATTTTCTGCGAATGTTCTTTAGCTAGTTCTCTATCTCTGCATGACTTCAAGATCTTATTGTCCCACTTCTTTGCTGCACTTCTAATTTTTTCTCAGATGCCAATGTCAACAGTTATAGAATCAGTATGTGTTGTCGATTTTTTGTCACTGTAAAGAAAATGTGCCAAACCACAGTTTTTGCTGAATAGAACTGGCATACCCGCTGCTAGGCAGTGTAGACCTGTGATGCTGAAAGGTCGCCTTACATCTCCATCCACTACAAGAGTACACTGCGGAAGGAGGTCAACAAACTCCTGAGTTGAAATGGATGAGGACACCATAATGTCCAATTTTTCTTTAAGCTTTCTTGGAAGTATTTTCTGAAGATGTTTTTTGTAGTTGCGACATACAAGTTCACTTTTAGACTCATCTGGGATATGGAGATGAACTCTCAACTTGATGAAAGAATTTTCTAATTTATAATGATCTGCGACATTGCACAAAGCAACTGCAATAGCATCGTAAGTTGTCCATGAATCAACATTGCCACATTGAACTCTGTCAATGGCAAGGACTTCTATAGGATGTGACAGAGCCTTGTTTGGACATAAATTCAATCCCCAAAAATCTGGGTTTGGAGCTGGTATATAATCAAGAAGTTCCACATTATTGGTCCAGGATCGTTTCTTTTGATTCAGATCAGCATAAACACATGGACCAACTGCTACAACCAACGATGACTGACTGGCACAGCTTCTTATTTTATCTTCCATTGCCATCAGTTGACAGTCAGGTGAATCCCCTGGAATAACGTGTACAAAAGTGACTAAACGGGCATCGCTAAAAATAGCGTCTTTTTCTGTGATTCCACAAGCAGCGTGAGCAGTGTTCTCATCAGCTACAGCAAAATGTCCTATAAAAAATACAGAAACATTCTGACAAAGTTACTACGGAAAGTCCGACAGCAATTTGATCTTTTATGCCCCTCAGCTCAGGAAAATAAGACTCGTGACAGATGTACCAATCTAGTGATGGAACTTGACCCCCTTCACTCAGATATTTTTTTTTTGATCCCAAGACTGGTTGAATTAGCTGAACTCCATTGCGTATTGCGTCTTCTTTGTCTGCCCTAGTTGCATCCAAAACCATAGAATATACAGAGTGTCCCTCTTTGCTCAGTTCTACTGCAACCTGCCTATTGATGAAGGAAACAGATGAATCTGCTGGTCTTGGAAGCCATTCTGGTGCCAGAGTTAACACACATTTTTCCTAATAATATAGAAAAAACAAGCCATGCATGGCACAGCCCCTGTTAGTTATAGTAATACAGCTGCTGGAATATAACCATGTCAGGAATATGATTATGATGATTGTTTAACATTAAAATGATTGACATTTATTTCTGATCGTCAAACAAGTACTTGTCCATATTGGGAGATATTGCTCTGGAACAGCAATCATTAAAACAAAATGGCCGCCAGTCAGCCATTTTGAATCCAATCTGAAAAATAAAAAGATGTGCATCAGGAACCCATAATGTCTAATGTATGTACTAAGTTTGAACGAAATCATTCATAAATGCCAGAAATGCTTGATATTAGATGATTTTTTACCACAAAAATGGCCACCATTCGGCCATTTTGAATAGGATTGAAAAACCAATATATCTGTAAATCTATGACATGATGTATAATGAATATTAAAAATTTGAACATAATCTGTCATAGCAAGTCAGAAATATGGGTCTAGAAGCCCATTCATTAAAACAAACTGGCCGCCAGTCAGCCATTTTGAATCTTATCTGAAAAACAAAATGATGTACATCAAGGTCTTATAATGTCCAATATATATACCAAGTTTGAACAAAATCCATCTGTAAACAGCCGCGAAATGCTTGATTTTGATGATTTTTAGAACAAAAATGGCCGTCATTTGGCCATCTTGAATCAGATCGTGAAACAAATTGATGTGCATATGTATAATATATGTATGATGTATGTGTAAAGTTTGATTGTGATTGGTCCAGGAATTTCTAAGATACAGGTCCGGACGCACGCACAGAAACACAGATGCACAGAGGTCAAAACATAAGTCCCCGTTTTCGGACTGCGTCGGAACAGGGACTAAAAAAAGAATAATTTATGGCAAAGTGTTAGGAACACTGGAAAAAACAAAACATCACTTGCAAATGACCATCTATACACAAAAATAACATTTTTTTCAAAGTTCTACTATGGTAGCATGGTTATACTATGGTCTGATAAGAAATCTAGAAAAAATTCAACTTAATTTTATCATGAGAAAATGTTTTATCATGCTCAATCAATTTTGGTATCAATTACTTTGTGGTGGGAAAAGTAGTTTTTTGTCGGCAGAGTTATGATTCAAACTATACATATGGTAACATATTGGATTACTGCACTATAAAGTAACGGTGGATGGACTTTCTGGTTGTGGACATTTCGACTGTGGACGTTTCGGTCACGGATGTTTCGGCCTAAGTAGAGTCCAATGGATTCGGAAATATGATCTTAGCCACACATATTTTAAATTTTCTAAACCAAAGTATAAGTGTATATAAAAAATAGGCCTGTTGCTCAACAGCTATTGATGTTATTTCCATTCGCAAAATAACAAGCAGTCTGTAGCTTAAATTTAAAATATTCTTCAAAATTACAAAAACTGATATATAAAGTATCTTTATGAAACAAGCAAATATGACAATTTTGTACTTGGCTACTAAATTTTCCAGTTGGACACCAGAAATTCAAACTTGGTTGCCAATGACCACCAGGAAAAAAATCAAACTTTGAGGGCTGCTAAAAATATCTAAAAAGATATCGTCAAGAAATGAAGCACCTGAGATCCTTCAACTATTGAATGTTCTAGAAAGTTTCAAAGCCATATCATTTTTTCAGAAGTCAAAAACATAAAGTTGATAGCAATGGACAGTCAGCAATACTGTAAGCTTTGCTCGACAGTGACACATGAGATAAGAAAATAGAAAAATACTGTTTCTGTTGTGCGTGTTCAAGTACAATGAATGTACAGTTTTGACTGCAGTGTTCTCCACAAACTAAAATTGATGGAAGGAGCTTGGTCTGAGAATGTAAAAGTGGGCGTGGCAGTACCAGGCCAGCCAACCTGGGCGCGGAAGTGTTTAGCCAATGTGAGTGGAGCAAGATAAAGGACATGTACATAAATACATTTGTTTTATTCCCTAGAATAACTAATGTATAAATATCATGTACAGTGTATGGTTATTATATAATAACAATTATCTTAATTTGGTGATTAGTTATCTCAAACATCAAGTTGAATTCTTCTTCCAATGCTCGTTGTCATTTCCTGTATTTTTTTTCTGATGAGTAGTTATAGTTGCCAACTCAAGAACATGACTATAATTGGTGGTATGGAGTAAAAAAATAAATACAACAAAGCTTATGTGGAATAAACATTAAAAGCAATATAAATTTTCTGTTACGGTTATTTACATTTTTCACTGATACTATACTGCCTTTAAAGGTTTTCCGGTAACATTTCAAACGACGTTGCGTAAAAACGGCCATGATGTACAGCATGATGTGTTGACAACAAATTTCACATAAATATGCATGAAATACTGCTATTTTTATTATCGTTAAATGCATGGGTCTCAACATATTGCTTGCCGCCGAAATCCCTTTCATTACGTGTCTGCAACATGATAAACGAGTTGAAGATTTCTCGTGTTGCCTGATTTTATCCTCGCCGCACGATGTACACGGCTAACTTAAGCAACTGTTAGAATCCTTTTTACAAAATTATTTGAGCGAACTGAAAAATTCGACAGAACACTCCTGTAAAAACAGACGAAATAGTAATATTCTTAAACCTGAAATTTCCAGCTCAACACATTGTTTACAAAAATTGAAAGGTCAAGATGACACCATTTTGAAAGGTCAATAACAACGCATGGTACATGTAACACGCCCGTTGATTCGATTGTATCAACCACTCAAACATTTGTATTTTATAATGCTCTGTTAAGATTTATTTAAAAATCACAAGAAAAAATGTGAACATTTTGATAACAAAATATCACAAAAGAAAAAAATGAAGGCAGACGCAGGATAGAAACCCATCCCATAGGCTCAGCGGACCTACATGTATGGTCCGTTGAGCCATAAACAATGGATATCTAAATGCCCATGTAAAATGGCACGTCACTCAATGTGTTTGTCTACTGGCCACAAAATCACCATTTTCCATAAACTGAATATCTTTAAAAAAACCTATACTTCCAACACTTATTGTTATGAAATGACTGATATCAACACATACATGTATAACGATAGGTGTGAATTTCACAATGAAAGAAAATCATTATGTCCTCTTATGCCCATCACATACAGGGGTTTTTCTAGAAAAAATGAACAAAGCGGAAGCACACACACTGGCGAGGGAGCAGAGCAGTGACCAAGCAGGCGGGATAAGTGTGGAAGGTGTGGAAGGGTGGATCGACCTGGAAACGCCGTATCGGAAGGCTTCTGTGCTGTATTAACTGTGTATCTATCGCCACTGAAATATTTTTTGAGTAATTTTAGTGTATTTGGTGTCCAGACACATTGTCAGCTGGTGTTGCTGGGAAGTTTTCCCGGAGAAAAATATATTTGAGAAAGATTTCATGTTGTACGGCAGCACGGAAGTGCGCGGCTCTAGAAATATAATTATGACTAGAAAGTTCAATCGACAATTCGGTAAGAGGGCGCCAGCCTAGAGTATCAGGGTGCTGCGCCCCTGTTTCCCGATTTAGAAAAACCAATGACGTATATCAACAATAAAAGAGGTAAGTTAGATCTACAACTAACAATCAGATTCTCATGATCACCAGTCATAAGTGTCTTCATAACACACAACATCTTTTTTTTTTTCAAACAATTACATCAAGTCCATTGTGACTATCGTAAATGGGTTATGCCGTATAAACAGGTAAAGGTATGCTTCACCAGAATCATAACTGTGTCAAAACATTTTGAATAAAGCACAGAAATCAAAGCAGAATAAACATTCTCTGGTCAAGTAATTAAGGTCAAATGATTTGTTTGTCCTTTTAGTAATTTTGAGCATATTCACTGTATGCACATGTTAAGAATATTCAAACTCACAAAAACTGATTGGACACCTCAGCCCATTCTTGAAGAATGTGTACTACCAGAGGTACATTACTTGGGGTTTGTAACTACGGTGACATGATACCAAGATCCCGTCACAATCTCGCTCTCGCATAAGCGTTCCAACTCAGAAAAAATGCGAATGCGCATGCCCGAGGTAACTAGGATACTGGGATGTCCAGGTGGATCAAAATAGCTGCCCACGATATGACGTATTACGAGAACTATATTTTCTGTACATTTTCGATGTATTACATTTTTCACTATGATAGTGACAAGAAAAGTTTATTTTTTTCATTACAAACCTTGAACATTGATATGTGTCATGTCAGAAGGTCGTAGCCTCAGTCTCGCTATCTACGAGAAGAGACTTGAATGGGATCTTGTCATGATGTCACCATACAGTACTATGCGCGTTGCAAACCCCAAGTAATGTACCTCTGGTATTACTCATTTGAGGCACGAAGTACATAAAAATAGTTATAGAGGTTATAAATATACTATAAAAGGTTTGAATTCAATTTCCCTGTCTACTGTTGCGTGACCTAGATTTTTATTTCTAAAGTCAAATTGGTAGACAAACTATCTTTGCCAGATTTTATTAGCAGCTATCATAGAATACTTGTGCCAAAAATCACCATTGTGGAGCAGCTGAGAGTCGAGATCAACTCTCTAGACAAACCCCAAATACCAATGTTTTCTCATGAGTGAAAATCACATAAAACACACTGTATCTCAGTTTAATACTCAAAATGTATTACTTTCTTAAAACATCGCTACAATTGTTTTTCTCTAGTTAATTGCATGCTTTATATATTCGTATAAGAGAATGCGGAAAAAATTAAATTTGATATTTTTGAAGAAAACCTCTACTACATCCTTAATAATTAATTTGATGGGTGGTACTGAAGACATCTGTGGAAGGCATATAAATTGGCTAATTTATGCAAATTAGTATGCATGAAATCCAACCCTAAATCAAAGAAAGCTTAGAAATAACTCCTACCGGTATGTGCTGAAGTTATTGAAGGCATGAAGTACAAATAAGGAATATTGTATTTACTATATATTTAGTATATATATATATATAACTGCAAGCAATGAGTCGGGTGGTTCTGAGTAGCTATGGTTAAACAATTATAAATATTTAATGAAATAATGACCATATATAATGACTTAATATTTTGGTCATATATATTATCTCCACATAATAGTAGCGTTCACGCACAGCTCTTCAGCACGGACTAAGAGGTCAAATACCTTACAGCCTGTGCTAAGAAAATGTGCATAAACACTTACCTCGGGCTAAGCGTCCAAAACGCCATGTATTCAATGTTCATTTGGACGATTTACTATTATATTCATAATTATTTTTCGGAATGCCATTTCTGATATAACAATCAACGTGGGCACATCAAGGGACATTGTTTTCCATTGACAATGAGCATAGAACTAACATACATACCTTCTAGTTACTGTACTGAGTAATCCTATTTAAAATGAACAAAGATTTTTGTAAATTCTTAATCTTAAGAAGTTTCTTAGCCTGTGCTAACCACTGTTTCCTGTGGTGCATTGAATTTATCCGATATGCAAACATATGAGATTAGCTTAAATCTTAGCTCGTTCTTTGTGTAGCGTGAACACTACTAATACATACATACAGACAGACAGGTTACAGTAATTCCAAAGACCATTGTGTGCTACAATGTATGCACAGAGGAGCCCAACATTTATCGCCAGATTTACTCGACATTCACAAAGTGCTTTTATTTTTATCCTGTTGCTCACAAAATTTGGTAAAAACAAGTCATGCATAGCACAGTTCCCGTTAGTTAGCGAATTTAAGATATATAGTTTTGTTTATAGTAATATAGCTGCTGGAATATAATTATGTCAGGAATATGATTATGATGATTGTTTAACATTAAAATGATGGACATTTGTATCTGATCCTCTAACAAGTACTTGTCCATATTGAGAGATATTGCTCTGGAACAGCATTCAAAATCAGCAATTTTGAATACATGTATATATATAACATGATGTATAATGAATATATAAAATGTAAACATAATCAGTCAAATCAAGTCAGAGATATGGGTCTAGAAGCCCATTCATTAAAACAAAATGGCTGCCAGTCAGCCATTTTGAATCCGATCTGAAAAATAAAATGATGTGCATCAGGAACCTGTAATGTCTAATGTATGTACCAAGTTTGAACAAAATCTATCCATAAATGCAAGAAATGCTTAATATTTGATGATTTTTTAGCACAAAAATGGCCACCATTAGGCCATTTTGAATAGGATCATAAAACCAATAGACTTGTATATCTATGACAAGATGTATAATGAATATTAAAAATTTGAACATAATCAGTCAAAACAAGTCAGAGATATGGGTCGAGAAGCCCATTCATTAAAACTAAATGGCCGCCAGTCGGCCATTTTGAATCTTATCTGAAAAAGAAAATTATTTGCACAAAGGTCCATAATGTCTAATGTATATACCAAGTTTGAACAAAATCCATATGTAAATAGCCGAGAAATGCTTGATTTTGATGATTTTTTAGCACAAAAATGGCCGCCATTCGGCCATATTGAATCAGATCGTTGAACAAATTGATGTGCATATGTATACTATCATTTATGATGTATGTGTGAAGCTTGATTATGATTGGTCTAGGCATTTCCAAGATACAGGTCAGAACGCACACACGCACGAACGGGAGCACGGACGCACAAGGGTCAAAACGTAAGTCCCCTTTTCGGACTGCGACCGAACGGGGACTAAAAATGTATGGTCATCAAACAAATTTTCTCATAAAACATGGAATAACTATTAGAAGCTTGTCCATTGAGAATCTAGATTAAATAACAGATAGATGGAAGGATAGTATCTTTACTTTGCATTTCAAAAGTGAGTATAAAGTTCTGAAACATTGTAATAACATATCTAAATATTTTGTGTGGAAAATACTGGCTAAAATTTAGGAGGGAACATTTCTGACCAAATATGGACAAGAACAATAAAGTCATCATAAGGCCACACTGATTTAATTTTATGGATGACATCCTCTGAAGACCCCAAAACTAATGCGAGAGGGCGAAAAAAAAAAAAATTCGACCAAAAAAAAAATGCTACTAAAACCACAGGACTACGGAGCAATTATTACGAATTTAACCACAGTGTATCAAAACAACTACAACAAGTCTTTATTTGTAGGAGGCACATGCTGATGTACACATTTCGTACTGTATTACTGTCACAGGTATCAGCTTTGATTTTGAAAAGGCAAGAGGATAAGGCAGATGTTAGCTTTGCCAAAGGCATACACATCAACTCAATAATAAAGAAAAACTTACTGTGCTGTATTGAAAAAAAAATAATTAAAAATGAACAATAAGTTTGTCAACAGCAGTCTGGAAATTAACTTCTTTGACATTCAAACTACAGCTTTTAAAGTGACACTTCAGATAGACTAAAGCATAAGTGTAGACACAAATTCTCTAGAACTACTTCAACTATGTAACAAATTATAAGAGGCTCGATATTGAAAAAAAAACACCAACAGAGAGTCAACAAAAATTTGGATGCAGAAAATTATGTACATGTATCTTGATGAAAATGCGTCATATGATCAAAATATTACTGAATGTGTGTGCAAGCAAATTATCCGAATCAGAAAATGCAAAAAAAATAATAAGAAACTTTTCTTCACCCCGTAAGGGGACTTCGGCCAAGGAGCTTCTGCTGCTTTCGTTGCAGTTTTGTCGACTTCAATGCGGACAAAGCAATCGAACTGATTTGTCGCCTGACCGATTTTTAGGCCACCATACACCTCCACTCCTCTCCCATTTCTCTCATCATTGCAGAAGAAATGCGGGACAGCCACTCTGGACAATATGTTCTCAATGTTGTCTGGGCGAAACTCGCTTGCCGCTACCGACCTCTCGTATAGCTGTGTAAACGTCTCCCTGGCCAATGTCAATTGCGTACCAGTCTACAACAATCCCTCCTTTCACCTCTGAACTTTTATGCTCACGTATTTTGGTGGTGTGGTCGCCATGTTGGATCATTTATGGCAAAATTTGCATGTTTTGAGGCAATCTCTTTCCCATAGGTCTTTGCGCTTTACGTAACGCACATCTAACTGTGCGGAGTTTGGTTTTGAGGTAGTCCAAAACGAGTTTTACGACAAGTCGGCGCTTTGCGACAATATGAGTCGGCAAGTTCCGGACAGAAAACCGATCTGTAGAGACTCGTTGTCGGAGATTTTTTTTTTTTTTTTTTTTTTTGAGAACAGGTGAAAACTAATGCGCGCGTGGATGTCATCCATAAAATTAAATCGGTGTAGCCTAATTACATAAAAATTAATTAATTTTCCACAAATAATACTAAATGTGCTCATAGAATATTAATGTAGTTGTCTGAGTATAAGCCCCTTACAAAACTATGGAATTTTATAAGTCATTTATCCGATTATAACCTGCTTTCCCATTTCTGTGTGAAGTATCACACTAATCAATGCATACATCACCGCTTCTGGTCAACTCGACCCCTGTATTAGTGTAGGTATTGGCGGTGTCGGTGCCACACTGCGTTATCGATTTCACCTACTTAAGATATACTTGTGTGCGCTATTGTTTATACATGTAGCTAGTACGTTGATGATTTCACTAACTTACGTACACTAAAGCAAGCGAACAAACAACATGGCGCCCGTCCTAGCAGCTTCACAATCGTGCAACAGAAGTTGGGTGGACAAGTGTATCGATAAGTAGTTTCATGCCACTCACTTTACTAAACTAAATAGATCTGCTTCATATCTATTCTGGGAAATCTTCAAGTGTTTTTGTGGGACAGCACACGCAGTGTGTCACCGACACAGACATATGGACAATACCTACACTTATATGGGGGTTGAGTTGACTTGGGGTCGAGTTGACCTGCTACGATACATTGCCATACTGACCTTGTTATTAGGCAATGATTCGATTGTCTTTTCTGCAGTACAATTCATATCTTTTAGAGGTTCTCTAACATCGACAAGCTGCTGTGGAATCTGTCTTTTTCTTGCACGTTGTACAGAATCAGGCTTTCCAGGTTTAGGTTGTCTCAAGTTATGGATACATTCACCTCTCTGAGTGCTTTCCTCTTTTCCAAGGGAGCTCTCACAACCATCATCTGCTCTGCATTCGACAGAATATTCAGTGCTAGCCACAACATGAGCTGGATGCAAGTCAACAGTAGAGCAACCAGGGCTTTCTTCGTTCATTTTTCTCACATATTTTATTTCTTTAATTCTTCTATCAATGTTCTACATGGATTTAAAAAGAAAAGAATTTTCAGTAAGCTTATCGTACATGGAAAAGTTGTCCATAGAAGATTGCTGCATGATAATTAGCCACCTACTCTTGTCCTTAATGTCTTACTAGACCATGCAAAAATCATAGCCTTTGTTTTGTTATGTTTATTAAGCAGTTATGAAGAACATCTGCAGTTTCTGACAAGAGTACTAAATCATCCACATGTCAAAGCGGGGGTTTCGTCACCTGCGCATGTGTCAGATGGCAATAGCGTATCTTTGTTTACAAACAAGCGTCTACCCATGAGCCCTTGTGTTTTTAACGTGTGTTGTTATAATCGATTGGGACTCAATTTCCGCGCGTGCGCGCAAGTGAAGACCCTCTCGCTTTAAATACAGTTCACTTTTACTAAGCATAATTGGTCTGTCACTGTAAACACCAAATATTTCTGGGAGATCATTCAAAAAAACATTGAATAGCATTGGTGAAATGTAACACCCTTGCTTCATACCACTTGTGTGAAATCTTTTTGAGATACAGTTCCATTTGCACCTCCATATATTATAACTCATTGGCCATCAGGGCATTTATGGGTAATACATGTATATGATATTAAAGAACAGCATCCCACAGCGCGTGCTCTCACTTCATGTAAACAAATACAAGTAGAAGAGCAAGTACTAACACCATGGCAAGTTCGACAATAGTGGGGTTCAAGAGGGATGCACAGGCTACAAATAAATGGGTGAAAGAACAAAAATGGAAGCAAATAACCACTTTAACTGTACACACTTTATTTGCAACGTTTCGCTCACGTATGAGCTTCGTCAGGTCTAAACAAAAAGATAAATAAATCAATAAATACATGTATGTACAAAAACATTTCATTTTTGTACTTCCTTTACGTTTTAAATTGTCTGTTTATTTTTTCATTTATATAGTATGTGCTTTTTCCAATAAGTTTATTGCAGCTACTAATTACTTATTAGTGAGCCCCTGATGTAAAAGGGGAGCCATAAATAAATAAATAAATAAAAACAAAACAAAACAGCAAAAATAAGCATGCGATGATATAAACAATTTTGACAGAACTATGGAAAGAAATCTAAATGAAACAGAAACGAAGGAGACAACAAAACTACAAAAACAGAGGTCATGACCTCTTTCTCCCGCCTCTCGTGGTTATGTGACTATTGTTTACATCTTCATTTATCATCCTGTTATAGACCAAATAGTGATTTTGTATACCCATGGAGGTAATAATTTCTTAATAAATAATTTCTTATTACCTTCATGGTATACCCCATCAAAGACCAGATTGTCACAAAATTTATTTAGTTATAGGTTGAATCTACTCATCACTCGAACCAAGCACTCTGAATGAATGATCATCCAAGGGAAATAAGAACAAAACTAGAGTACTTTATTTTCAACATGCAGCATTTTATTTGATTCACAAAAAGTTGTTCAAGGCAAAGAGATCAGAGACTGAAATTGCAGGAGGACCAGAAAATGATCAGTAAACTCAAGAGGTCAACCACTATTTTGTGGACATTGATAATATTTTGGATATTTGTTATTATTTACTGATTATTTCTTGAGCCCCCTGTTCTGAAAACTAGACCCCATTCCACAGGCGCCTGTGCCCCATTCTACATGTAGACCGGCAAACCTGATATTGAACCAAAAGGCAAGCAAATCTATATCTCATTCGAGACCAAACAGCTAAAAATTACGACACCAAAGTGTGGCACGTCCCCATATAGCTGCAGTTCTGTAGCTCGCTTGGTTTCGCTGTCGGTTATTTCGTTCGTCGTGACAAAAGCGACAGTCCCCATCATGTTATTTGCATTAAGCTCCATGCATTAAACTTAAAGTGACACCACCGCCCCCATCAATGAAACCTTCCCATAAGCATCGAGAATTACCTCATCGCTGGATTCTTGATGATATATTGAATCGGGTCTTGAATCGGCAATTATATCATCCACAGTGATGTTGTTAGTCGACATTATCTCAGTTCAAAATAGACTGAATATTGCAAGTAAACAAATTTAAAAACGCCACGAAAGAGCTCACCGAGAACTCACAAGGTCTCGCGTGATTATGAATATATAAACTGACTGCGCAGGCGCTGTTACCGGCATCCGCCATCTTTGTTATTTCGGGTTGAGTTTACGAGGAAACGTGAGTAAATTTACATTTTTGTTCGTAATTATTCCCAACAAAGTGAACACTCTATGTGTTGCAGTTGTTTTTCTTTGTTGAAGTGACCCTCAATAGCAAAATATACATGAACTGTGTTTAATTATGTAAACTAGTGATGGTCGGTGCGTCAGTCAGTTGTTACCGTTTTGAGGCTGCTAACGTGGAGCTCAAAACCGTCGGTACAGTAACTGCGTGATGCCTGGTGGTGATTGTTGTTATCTTTTCTTATTTTATTAAATGCAATAACCGTATTTAATGGTGATGTATCTATGATGTTATTCATTTTCCGATAGCCTGCACACAGTTCAATCAGTTGACCGCCATTGTACGTAATAGGGTCAACGGAGGTCATTTTCAGCACGTACAAAATATTTGTGCGTATAAACTTGTAATGTAACTTAGGTTGTGTTACAGAACCTGCACGGTATAAAATACAGCAGTGAATGTGTGCTAATTTGTCCTCTCGTGCTGGATAAAATAATACAGTATCACAATTTCCTAATAACTTTATCTGACAATTCTGTATTTAAACAATAATGAACGACCCGCCAACCCATAATGGGCGAAAGCTCACTTTGTGTGACATATATGTACGAGTCGTGAGCCGAGTACATATATGGAGCACAAAGTGTGCTTGAGTCCATTATGGGTTGTCGGGGAGTTCATTATCTAAAATCTAGTACAGTGAATCTGAATAATTTAAAATGTCTTTCTGGAAATTGTTTCCATAATCTCTAATGGCAAACTAAGAAAGAAACTAGTTTTAATCCATCAAATATTATTGTATTGAGCTCATTTACATTGCGAGTGAATGAGTGACTGATGTGTGGTGTGGAGTAGCATTGCAGTGATCGCCTGAGCAAACGACACACCGTGACTGGTACGCCGTATCGGTGTCCACCGCGGCCTTGCACTACACTACGCTAGATCGCCGCCGTGGTCCAGTTGGATCGACTGTGCGTAGGGGTGCATACCCGGGGTACATATACGTAGTTGCATCGTTACCCCACTAGTGTAACAAACAATCAAGGTAGATATTATTGGCAACTGTCCTGTCTGTGTAATAGTTATTTTAAATTCCACAGGAGGGCTGAGATTTGACAGATACATTGAAGACAAACAAAATATACATGCGTAGCGGGCGAACGAACATGACCAGAAAGCGAGGATCAACAGTGATTTTAATCTTACTGTATATATAAACAGATACACACCTGAGAACACGGATACTTTCATTTATTTATGCAAACTGTGCCCGGACTGTTACATTTACCCGGAGTCGACGCCGAGGAAATACAAGTCACGTCGGTCTTTCGTCTATCTCGTTTCGAAAATTTCGTTCTCTCTACTCGTAGACATACATTGAACCTCCATTTCGTTTATCGCATTTGCTTGGATAAATCATCCTCGGTTAACCTCACTTTCATCAACACGATATGGCGAACTAATCAGGAGGCCACCAGGACAGCGGCATCAGTCACAGAATCTAGAAGCGTGCGTACTAGATGGAATGCTTCGACCGTACGCGCGTTAGCTTACAGAGCAGATGACGATGCCCTCACAATATTGTCTTATTTTGATATTGAAATCCGCTGTTATTGGTTATGGACTGTTTTATTTGATGCCGATTGTGATATTAGATACTTGTTATCTAACAATTTCTCTTCTTTTTTAATAGTTTCTTCTTGATTCGTTTTCGAAAACAACATTGTATTCATATCCATGGGACAGGGCCTTGATGCTCAATAATGTAATACATTATCGCGAATAATCTGCTACAATGACGTCATAAAATCCACTGGTATTAATAATGCTATATAATAATGATATGTGTTATTGTGAGAAAAATGTAAGAAGTTATTGCCCAGTTTTGCCAGTGGTCTTCTCACCATCTAATTTGTATATTTATTTTGTTAATCTTATTCCATTCATCTTTATATGTATAAAATATTATTTATTGGAGCTCAACAGAAAATTGCTGTGTAATTGCTGTTCGACTCCGATAAATCCCTAGGTTAAGCTCAGATGGGACTGGGCCGGGCATGGCCCTAAACACATAGAAGCTGAAATTATGCCCTATACATGTATCTCCTTGTTTGTATCTCTGGAGTCAATATAATTTCCCTAATAACACAATTCCTTTGTCTGTACAAACAAAAAGGCCCTTCATTGGTGAATTTGTTGGCAGAGACGATCACGATTATGACTTTGAAGCCTATCTAGGGGACTTGGAGGAGGTTGAAAAAGAGTGGCGACGATTCAAACTTGTGTTGTGTCTGAGTTCACAGCCCTTCTAGTAACTGTGCTGAGATCAATGTTAGCGCCCCCCCCCCCCCCATGTAACCTTCTACATTGCAAAACAAATTAAATCATCGAGTCTTTACTGATTTGTGAAAAAATATACAACCTGTTTCTTAAAGACAAAGGGCGAAACAATTGAGACAACATACATGTCACAAACTATAATCATCATGTCAGAGTTTTTTTAGAAAAAAACTGCAAGAGGGAGCGCTGCAATTCAGGGTGTGGAATTTTTGATAATTACAATGGAGCCTTCTATGGCTTCCTTGGGGCCAAAATTACTATAAGACAGGTCACAGTTGAAGACTGGCCACATGTGATCCCTGGTCATTGAGAATTTTATGGTTGCCAGAGGATCTGCTCCCCAGGTGTAATGGCGGTGCATGGCCATTGCATGAAGACAGTGCGCCCTGTTCCCTTGTTTAAAAAAAAACCTGATAGTTGTACATTGATAGAACAGTAAAGGAAGTATTGTACTTCATACAGTTTGTACATTGTATATATATACATACATGTTCATTTTGTTGCTTCATTTGTGCACTTAGGAGTTGGATGAGGGAGGATTGCGTTGTTATCATTTCCTAGCATACCTTGTAGTTTATACATTGGTGAAACAATCTTTTATTGTACATGTTACTTTTATGTATTGTTCTTCATTATTTGACCTGATGCAAATTAAATAATATTTGTGTGTTTAGTGTATAAGTAAGATATTTTAGGGGTTGTCTCCCGGCTGCTGTCTTGGAGGAGACTGAGGGATAAATAAACAATGGCTTCAGTGTTTAACAGTATCGTTAAATTCCTATTATAAACCGCGGTTTATATTACAATGTATCAAATACAAAATTGGGATCAACAGCTCAAGTTCGGGGTGCGGTTTATATTAGGGACATATTGCCATCACTTATTGCGTGGTCATTTTCCCCACATCACTTGCACAAAACAAACAAAACACCGTACAATCTTTTGAATATAAGCGTAACTCCAATTTAGATGTCAAGGAAGAGTGATAAGCGTCACGTCACAAAAAAACTGTTCACATGAAGAAAAAAATACTCAGTATATTTAATGTAATATGCATTTATTATTTTTATTTTCTTTGTAACAAAAGTATATTCTCACAGGAGTTTCAAATAAAAACAAACAATAATGCATTGCTTAGTAGAAAATGATCATGGTACGGCACTAAAAAATGTACGGTACCGTGTGTACGGTAACTCAATCCGGCCATGCTTCGGCTCACAAGTGAATAACTTGTTTTCGAAGTGTTGAAACTGTTGATTATTACTCAGTAGTGAGTATAATAACGCACGAAAAATAAATTTGTTGAATTGTTATCAAATGCAAGTTAAAGTCAACTTAGTTTCACCGTAAGTAAATTATTTCAGTCACATGTAAACGATCAATGCGATACATCCGCCATGTAGTTTGAATGCACACGAGACGTTACTTTGACCGGATAGGTCAAGTCGCTAATTAATCGCTAATCGCTGGATGGTGCCCACGTGTTCAAATTACCTTAGTTCATTTAAATATGTTAATGACAGGTCACCGACTTCATGGTAAACGAAACACTGAAGCGATTTACCGATAATGTAGTGCGATCTTTTGGCTTTGATTTCCATGGGAAAACTACATGACTTTTTTTTTTTAATCAAGAAATTAGTTGTTTTCGAAAGATAAACTAAGCATTGAAAATTAATTTAACAGTTTTTCGGTGATAACAGCCCATTGTCGAAAACTTGCGACACACTGACATATTCATAAGGAGTATTGACAAAAGTTGTCGCAAGAACAAAAGCAGTTTCACTGCATGTTTGGGGGTGCGGTTAGTAATAAGTACTTTTCATGTTTTCAATTTTTGTTGAGAACTCTTCAACACTGAAGCCGAAATCGGGGGTGCGATTACTATTAGGTATGCGGTTTATAATAGGATATTAATGGTATTGTCAATTACAATAAATTTAATGTCATTTCATGTGATTATATTTACAGAATCTCCAATAGCCATCATGTCGATCGCAAGGCCTCAGATGCGTGGTTTGCTGAAATCTAAAATCAAGCGTGATCTCACGATTGCACTTATTGCTGGGCTTGCTGCTGCTGCCTGTGTGAAATTTGGATGTGAGTAGCACCTATATATCGTATTTGCTTGTTAAATGACAGAGGTGTGTCTATGGCCAAACTAAGGTCATACAAAAAATATATGTATAAAAATATGTATGTTCTTTTAGTAGCTATTTGACTTTTGATTACTACATGTACGAGTTATGAGCTTTCATGAATTACTAGTATATAGTTTGATATGGTTTTAAGTCTTTGAATTATTATAACAAGCAGGGAAAAAATGTGTAATAAGGCTGAGAGAAAAAATATCTCAGTTTCTCGTTTCCATGCGCATCATTTTGAACGATTAGCGTCAAACATTTTTTTTCCTTCTAAAGCATTCCAAAATGCGCTTGTACTCGCACTTGTCTCAAATTTCCTCGATTCTAGCTCAGTATGCAAAAAAAAAATCGCCTCACTGACTCATTTTTAAATTTCCATGAAACGAGGAACAGAATTTTTTTTCTTGGCCTAATAAGGTTATTACGAGAATGCTGCCAGTGATCTCCACAATTCAAAATCGATGCTGGGTGGCTTAATTTGCATACAATTTGTATAAAATTAACATATTTGAAAATATTCTCCTGTGTGTGTTTATAGTGGGTGGGGAGGACACAAGCTATTTTACATGCAATACATTGCTTGTCAGAAATAACTTACAAATAATAACACATTACATATACATTTCAATTTTTTTATTGCTATATACGTGTGTATCTTATTGGATAATGTAATTTTACAAGGTGAGAGATATTCTCTTGTTCCTCTTTTTGGACCATAATTCAGCAGCCCTTGCTTAATTGAAATTGTCTGGTACAGGACCCTCAATCGACACCATCATCGGAGCATTAAGAATTCCTTGGGATAATCTGTTTTGGAGTGTGTTTTGATTCGAGCTAGGCTACTGAAGCCTCTCTCACAATCTGAGGAAAAATATTAATAAAATAAAACAAATTTAAGTGATGAGAATTCAGAATTTCTATGGCTAGTAATATTATTATTTATCATATCATAAGGCCCAATGTGGTGACTCACCTGCTGTTGAAACTGCAATGACCATAGCTACCAGAGTTTTGATAAATTAGGAAATTAGCAATGGTGTATGGTATTCCAATAAATAACTGCCTCAGAAGGTGGTCATAGTACTTAGAATGAAAAAGAAATTTCTCACCTAGTTCATCTTGTCTATGGGTGTCAATCACCTCGGTAAATGCTTCTAATACAATGGGGAAATCTGTTTTTGATATGCTCACAAACTGCCATTATGAATTGATCATGTATCTAAAAAATCAAAGAAACCGTCATCTCATCTGTTAATGTAATACAATACAATGCAAAAGTTTTTATAAAATATAACTTGCCTCTTTCTTAAAAACAGCTATGTCATTGTCAGTACCAGTGGACCATTTGATTTCAACTCCATTACTATTCAGAATTTTTATGTAGTCAATTGTACTTCCGAAATTAGTTCCAGGGACCATTAATCTGGCATCCAAGTGTTGTGATGTTGTCACTAATGCCTGTGAAATCTATGAAAGATTTCTGCAAAGAATAAATTAGGTACATGTATAAATTACATTACAATTAAGGTAGAGATGCAGTTTATTTGGCTTGCTTTTTAATTGAGTAATTAGACAATGAAGATGGTATTATATATCCAACATGTTATATATTTTCTGAAAGCTTATTATACAAACTTTGTAAAACTTGTCTTTATTTTAAATATCCAGAATGCGTTTTTGATTTTGGGTCAAAAATATGCTTTTTTGGACAAAAGTGGTTTAAAAAAAATTAGCTTAAAAACTTCAAGTCCATTTGTGGGTAAAATTACATCACTGGATACCTTGGTTATACTACTAATTCAAATGCGTCCACTCATCTCTCTAACGACTTTCAAAGTCGCACAGCATGACCTCAAAGTTCACTCTTTTCTATTTTTGCATAATTTATATATCCATGCTAATTGCGGACTTGTTATTTTTGTTCCACTCGCCGTAATAAACTGTCCGGACGCATTTTGAAGGGGGAACACCTTGTCAATAATGTGTGAAAATTTCGAGGCAAATGGCCAAAGCGTCTATCAGCTATTTTAATTTAAAACCCAAGAATTCACCAAAAATAGAAGACGAGAAAAAGGCTAATTTGCATATTTGCGCGTTAAACCGGGATTTACTGCTTTGTCATACTTTCTAGACTATTGAAATTGAAAGTTGACGTATAGACATAGATATTTTATGTAAAATCGTTGGACCAGAACAACTGCTCTTGAATATATAAATCAGAAACACGTCATTCATACCAGTGTTTTGATGGGGTCGGTAAAAACACGTGGCAATGCCCAGTAAATATGACGTCATCTCATGAATTATTAAACAGGGGGCGGTCCTAGGAAGGTGACCTTTTATCACGATCAAAACATCATGGCTTCTCT
Source organism: Saccoglossus kowalevskii (assembly GCF_978046115.1). Lineage (NCBI taxonomy): Eukaryota > Metazoa > Hemichordata > Enteropneusta > Harrimaniidae > Saccoglossus > Saccoglossus kowalevskii. The sequence goes on along the minus strand of NC_140658.1, from coordinate 10,106,213 downwards.
TCGATGTATTTTCAATAAAAATCTACGAGTATTTCAGAGCCTATGGTTTACCGTGAAGAGTACAAAGTGGGATATTAAATTATTTATCCTTGATGATTTTTATGTAGTATTGAGAACCAACTCCAGGAAGCAAACGCACAATAATGAATAATCGCGTAATCCTAGAATCGAAACGCGAGGCACAGAAGTTTTGTTCATAGTTTCCTATCCCATTTTTCCCACTGCAACATATTTGTTAAATGAAATATTTGAATTATGTTCGTTTTTTAAGGAGGCATTTTTTTATTTTTCCGATTTTGGCAACGCCTTATTCAGGGATTTTCTAAGACAGACGCAGACAATCAGCGCACGGATGTACGTACAAAACATGCTGTTGTACTACCGGCGACGGTCGCCTGCAAGAAGAGAGCTCCAGCTCCTAACGTAACAGTTTTAAAATTTCGACCGGTTTTAAATAATTAGTGTTGGAAATCTGACATGTTTTAAGAGTGCAAAATTAAGGTGCATTTTCGAGCGGTCGAATTTTTCTGAATAGAAATCGGCAAATGAAAAAAATAGGAGTGCTAAACAGTGTGCTTCGGTAGTTTAAAAAAATGGAATGTCCGTCAAATTTACGTAAACTTCCCCATTTTTCACGGAAAAAGCAAGGGTCGTGGCCGTGTTGCAGGCTAAAAAACTCAAAAATCAAAACAAAATCATCAATCAGTAAGTATTATGACAAGGAAAGCAAAACATCAGACGCGGAGAAGCGGTCAGCGCGTCAAAAGAGTTGTTACCGTAATGTATCAAGTTACCTCTCTCTGTGATTAAATTTTCATTGAAATTATTTGGTTGTTTTCAATTAATTTTAGCGTACCTTTGCAATTTATTTTAGCATTGTCAGTTGTTTGCTTCATTGAATTAAACGGAGTTCGTCCGGTTGCAAACAAAGCTGTCTCGCATCACCGAGCAAAACTTGCTAATGATCGTAGTACAGGTACCCATTGGACAAAAGATACACAAAAGTTTGTATCTCCCCGACCCAGTGCAATATATCCGGTTAGAATCAAAGCTCACGTGTCCCTTATTTGAGGGACCAGATTCTGCCGTAAATTCGGGATGGGATTTAGAAAAAAAATAAAATGGGACTTTTAAGGTGTATTTTGGCGTCATTTCAATCATACCTAATGCCTAAAATAGAGTTTTACCGTAGTCATTGACGCCTATTCAAGAGTATGATGTTTATTGTGACTAGCATGAATGGGTAAGCTTCGTTTCGACTATGAGCAGTTATCACTGTAAACAATGTTAAATTATTCTTCCCATGCTCAGTTTATTTTTTGAGAACAATTATTTAAAAATAAAATCTCTCAGTCAATCAGAAACTCGGATTCATGCCTTCAGGGAAAGTCATGTTTGGACGCTCACATCGATTTGTTTTTCGTTCGGTGGGCTGATGCCTTCAGTGTAGCTTTTGCATCTTCCGACATAGAAATCATCTGAATCTTCTTTCTACCTCTCTTTCTTTACACACCACGCATAATGTAATGATAACAATTAAGAAAAAAACGCTGAGGAAATATAATGTTTGGTTTGCTAGCGAGCGAGAACTGATTTGAGAATAATTGCACATGCACGTGAATTGAATGAACTATGACCCGTACAATCTCGATTTGCATATTGTCAATCAAAGGTCTTGTTATTTGGTTACTCATGCAAATTAGGCAATTGGACATAAACATTGCCACGTGTGAGTGTTTTTTATTTTTAACCAGAAAATAAACAGCAATTTTAACGGTGTTCCAATAAGAATTCATTGGTCAAATTGATTGAAATTCACAAATAAAGTGCATCTCTACCTTAAGTAAGAACTGTAAAATCCTTTGAGAAAAAACGCACATTTTACCTGAAAGACTCTTGACAATGTAGCAAGGTGAAGTAGAATATCACACATCATCATGAGGGTCGCTATAAATTTCCAATTTTCAAGGAATTTTGAAAGACCCTGTGCTTGAGGGTCATTCCTTCCATAGGTTTCACGCTGCAAGCTGATAATGATGCTTGGGTAAATCTTTAACAATGTACTGCACTGACTGTCATGAGACAACCATCTCACTGCTGTAGCCTGTTTTGGTTTCAATTTAGGATTTGTCATGGTCTTCTGAGCTGTGAATTATAAATTGTAAGTCTGTATAGCATGATAAAATTGATTAAGCATTAATATTATACTGTCTTGCATGAATTTCTATGAGCCCATTCATTCTAGGCTAGTATTCTTAATACCTATGTAGATGATCTGATATATTCTTAAACGTTTCAATGTAAGAACTTTGTTTTTGCCTGCTGTAAGAGTTAAGCTATGTGCAATATAACGATTCCCAACAACAAAACTTTAGACCTGCCAACAAAAATGTATCATTTGAAGTGCAATAAATTCTTAACATTATAGTTTATACTATCTATCTTGCACATAGCAATAATTTTAAAGAAACTCAATTAAAAATAGGCTCACATCCTGCAATCTTGCAGTGACAACATTTTTTTTTTGCCCAACATCACAGGAGCTCCATCACTGCCAAACCCAGCTAACACCCATCTAAATCCATCCCCTTTTCTTCTGTGAATGTTGTAGTGCATTTGTCAAAGTCTCAGCACGACCATCAGAAACCTGAAAAAACATAACCATGAATAATGGTGACAATATCACCTTAATTGTAAATTCATAAACCTGCACTCAATACAGAAAATCATAAACTTTAAAATAATACTCGCATCAAGAGTACCCGGGCAGCATACTTCAGTTTCACCAGTTGTTTTGAATATATGATCATCTGTTTGAGGATTGCCATGTCTGTTTTATCTATCAACAATGAAATAAATTTACTGTCTTTAACCTTCACGTATCACCTGCAAATTGTGTACTTGTGTACATCCAATAGACATTGCCAACTCCAGTAGTGGAGCAAAGTTGGTGGTATGAAGCAGCTCACGGTACATTAAAAAATAAATGCAGTGAAGTGCATTTAAAAATGCCATGGTGTCCATGGTCACAACCCTCTCCATTGCAGCATTAATCCCACCATTTGTTCTCAAGATTACCGACTTTGCCTCCATTTCCATCGAGACTCTGCACCTCGCTATTCTCGTGCATCCTAATGCGATCTTCACTGCAAGACGTGGAAGAACGAATCCAGACCAAACCTTGCTTCATATTTTTGCAGTGGATGATGCAGATTCAACAAAACATTCCTGCAAAAACAATTTGGTATTATTAGTTTTGAGTGAACAGATGTTGTCCACCTCTGGCATATCCTTGACATAGGGGTACATTGAACAACACTCAGCGGTGTTCGATGACAAGGTCTCAGGCCGGAACACAGCTCACCGTAACCGTGAACAATACTTCAATATTGTCCACTTTGCCGGAATTGAAATTAGCGAATAAAAAAATATGAATCACTTAGCAGTAAACCATCAAAATAAATAACCTTCACTACCATGCCAATAATTTCAGAAATATATGACCTCAATAATGATGACCCAAATGGATTGACTGACATTCATGCGAGCAGAGTTTTTATTTGCTATAACTAAATCATGTGACTGTTATCCAATCAATACGAACTATACAAATAAGAGTGTGCGATCACGGTGAAAACGTTTTGTTACGAAATAACTGATTTAATTTTATGGATGACATCCTCTGAAGACCCAAAAACTAATGCAAGAGGGCGAAAAAAAAAAAAATCGGCCAAAAAAAAATGCTGCTAAAACCACAGGACTACGGAGCTATTATTACGAATTAACCACAGTGTATCAAAAAAACAACAAGTCTTTATTTGTAGGAGGCACATGCTGATGTACACATTTCGTACTGTATTACTGTCACAGGTATCATCACCTTTGATTTTGAAAAGGCAATAGGGTAAGGCAGATGTTAGCTTTGCCAAAGGCATATACATCAACTCAATAATAAAGAAAAACTTACTGTGTTGTATTGAAAAAAAATAATTAAAAATGAACAATAAGTTTGTCAACAGCAACCTGGAAATTAACTTCTTTGACATTCAAACTACAGCTTTTAAAGTGACACTTCAGATAGACTAAGTGTAGACACAAATGCTCAAGAACTACTTCAACTATGTAACAAATTATAAGAGGCTCGATATTGAAAAAAAATCACCAACAGAGAGTCAACAAAAATTTGGATGCAGAAAATTATGTACATGTATCTTGATGAAAATGCGTCATATGATCAAAATATTACTGAATGTGTGTGCAAGCAAATTATCCGAATCAGAAAATGAAAAAAAAAAATAAGTAGAAAATTTTCTTCACCCCGTAAGGGGACTTCGGCCAAGGAGCTTCTGCTGCTTTCGTTGCAGTTTTGTCGACTTCAATGCGGACAAAGCAACCGAACTGATTTGTCGCCTGACCGACTTTTAGGCCACCATACACCTCCACTCCTCTCCCATTTCTCTCGACATTGCAGAAGAAACGCGGGACAGCCACTCTGGACAATATGTTCTCAAAGTTGTCTGGGCGAAACTCGCTTGCCGCTACCGACGTCTCGTATAGCTGTAAAAACGTCTCCCTGGCCAATGTCAATTGCGTACCAGTCTACAACAATCCCTTCGTTTCACCTCTGAACTTTTATGCTCACGTATTTTGGTGGTGTGGTCGCCATGTTGGATCATTTATGGCAAAATTTGCATGTTTTGAGGCAATCTCTTTCCCATAGGTCTTTGCGCTTTACGTAACGCGCATCTAACTGTGCAGAGTTTGGATTTGAGGTTGGCTGGTTCCCGCCTCAAGTGTCATGGCGTACCAAGCCACAAGAGGCCGGTAACTAGTAATGAATCCGGCATTCTGATTGGTGCGTCACTTTCTCGTTGCTTGTTCTATTTCCCTTGGTTACCTGACGGCAGCGTTTACGCTCGTGGCCGTTCAGGGTTTTCCTTTTACTTTCGAAAGTTGGGTGAAAAGAAAACTGTTTCTTTTGTTATAAATTTTCACAGAAACAGCGAGGAATGTCAGAAACATCTCAAATGTGTAAATCTAAGCAGGCAGTATGTTTGAGCATGGCTTTATTGTAGTATTATAGACATGTTTACGCAGAACGGAACTTGGAATGTTTTCAAATTACGTCACTCAGTCACGTGCCTTCCGGCCGGAAAACCGGCCCAAATGGAACAATATGGCGATTACTAGTTACCTGCGTCCTACCTACCATTCGCAAAGGACGCCGGGAAACCAGCGAAGTTTTGAGGTAGTCCAAAACGAGTTTTACGACAAGTCGGCGCTTTGCGACAATATGAGTCAGCAAGTTCCGGACAGAAAACCGATCTGTGGAGACTCGTCGTAGGAGATTTTATTTTTATTTTTTTTTGAGAACAGGCGAAAACTAATGCGCGCGCAGATGTCATCCATAAAATTAAATCTGTGTAGCCTAAATGTAGTTTAAAAATGGTCAACTTACCAAATCCTTCTTTATAATCCAAGCACTTGTACTTGCTTGCCCATGGTTTATACCAGCCGGTATTTCGATGTTTCCCTCTATTTTTTTTGCCTCTGGGTGATACCGTAGCGACACCAATGGAAGGTGCTTCAGGCAGACTTTGTTGCTGATACGGTGAAGAACACTGAGATACATTGGTTGAAAAAGTTGATGAATACTGTTCCTCGGACACGCTTACGTTTTTTTTTTCCCCCCAAGATGAACAGCACATTTCATAATAGAATTCATTGCAACTGCTCTCAGTGATATACTCAACGGAACTGATGGAAATCGGAGTTCTCGCTACTTTTATTCATTATCTTCAGAGGGCAACACATTTTTACCGTCACGTCTAATGTCTTGCATTGTTGTTGCTAGCAGAGACTGTGGGTGCCCTATCTTGCTCGCATCCCAAAAGTGAAACTGTAGTGAACATCCTTAATACTAATAAAAGTTGTAATTATTACACATAAATAGCATACATGTAGTCCAGACTTGTAAGTTGTAATAATTTCATCTACAGTATGCCTAAACTGTTCTTTTCTTGCCCTTTATAGATGCAGAAAGAAAAAAGCAGACATACGCAAATTTTTACAGAGATTATGATGACAGGAAAGCGTTTGAGCACATGAACTCAATGGGTGTGTTCCATGCAACCAGACCCAAAAAGGATGACTGATGGAATGTAAGTAGTGTTCTTCACAATAACTTTCAAACTATTTATCATTTTAATCCCCACAATATACATGTACCCGTATGTGACCCTGGATTCCAGTCGTATTAATTTCAGAGAAAATCATGTTCAATTTTCCAAATCATGTCAGTTGATTGTGGTATTGTTGCATAGAAATTTGATCAATTTTTAAAACTGGCTTTGGGTCGTGTTGAAAACAGGCACTGACTACCTCAGGCACAGCCACACATAGCTTCTCCTTCTAGGCAAATTCGTGCATGACCATGGTTCTGCTAAGTCGTAAAAAAAATTCAAGTTGGTGATGCAAAAATCATTCATCTTGGAAAGTTATGGAAAAGAAAATCAACAAAGAAAGATATATTGCGTTCATGAATTTCCATTAGAAAAACGCATTGGATTGTGGAAAAATCAGTGTTTATCAACACAAATGTCACATTTATTCACGCTTTTAACAGATAGTATATTCTCACAATGAAAATTTTGCCACATTAGCAAAATTAAGATTAATTTTGCTAATGTGCCAAAATTTTCATGAATTGACAGTGTTCTCCCCAGGATGTAAACAGCGTGGCGGTCCCGCCACAGTGCTTCGATTTGCCGCCACACCGGTCTGACACCGCCACGGTGATTAGCAAGACCGCCACAGTGCTTTTTTCATTGGGGATCTCGTCACGCTGGTCGGCCCGACCGGCACTCAAAATTAGCTACCACCACAGAAACGCGTCCAACTATTGTTATTATACTTACGTACCGATCGACAAGCATCCTGCCAGTCGTGGATAATAATTTGTAAACAATAGACATAGTCGTGCGATGTGGTATCAGCTTTAAACAATACAAGTCAATTTTGTAAAATTAGCACCTCTTTGTAAGTAAATATTTTCTGACAATAGATTGATAGCTAAAATTCATGGACACATGCGGGCGGTCAACTAACGCGTCTCAGCTATCACAGTGTTTTTCACAAAGTGATCGAGTGATCAAAAATAATTTCTCTCGATAAAACTAGTTCAAATTTTACGTTTTTTTCATATAAAAAAAGAAGTATTTAATTTTTTAAAGTATTTAATTTAATGGCATCATGACTGAGTAAGAGAAATTATTGGTATAACCGGTGTATAACATCGCGAAGTAAGTTATGTCACGTCGTAACTTTGATGATTGTTTGGAAGTGTTATTTCTTCGTTTATTTACTGTAAATGTAAACGTTGTAGAAGCTGATGGTCGGAATAATAACCAGCAATCCGCCAAATAATTATGTGGTCATGAAAGTCTTGAACATAATCCTGGCTGAAACGTTTCAGTTGAGTTTCATTTAATCTTTTACAATTTATTTGTTTCTTTTTAGTCTGCAGCATTTGCATATCGAGAATGTTTCATTTTTAAATTCAAACGTAATTTTTTGACTCAAAAAAAAAAAAAATTTGCACTGTGAGGGAGCTCATTAATATTACAAAAGTGCCCAAAATAAAAGTGTTTATAACACTGTGTAAAGCAAATAAATATCTGCCACTTTGTTTTTGAAAATATATGTTGTTTATTGTGTGGGTGTAAATGTGCTTTGGTCAATTTCTATTATTATGTAAATGATATGCAAATTAGGCCGCCACAGTGGTTTAAATTCCTGGGGAGAACACTGATTGAGTTAAAATTGCTAAAATGGCATGTAGCTATTTCAATGTGTTATACAGTTTATCAAATTGTTTGCCATGCTCAACTATTGTAGAGTGTCATGCTTGCATATTTTTGTAATATAATCAAATTCTCATTTACAGTGAATTTGCGCCCTCCAGCAACTACCAGGATGTGTGACCTTTTCTGGGTCATCTATAAGACACATGTCTGAAAACCTGCTGTGTACATTCTAGCGTTGATGGGTGAACAGCAAAGATTTCACCACATAAAGTGACATGAATTAGTGTGTTTAGGGTGTGTGATAGATGTTTGACTACCTTTGTTGAAACTAAAGCTGTTTCTATTCTTTTTTTCAGTTCCTCGCTCCAATATCTGCACTAGTCAGCCCAAGACGTTTTACTGTGTGCTATTATTTGTAACTTGAAACTTTTATTATGGTTCATCTGAAACAATTAACATAACAAACTGAGTCATGTCCTTTGATTATTTGTTGTCTGTATTTACTTTCAGACTAGTTGTGAATAAATCCAAAAGTTAATTTTAAACACAACATTCACATGTTCTTTTTTTAACCTCAAAGATGTCGGTAAATACTGCTATTCGTTTTTAATTCGTGATAGAATCCTCAATTTTTGAAAAATACATCATTATTATTCTTGCAATTAGCAATGAAGATATACTGCTGCAAATGTCTTTGTGCTACAAGTCATTAGTAACAATGTATTAAGGGCCTTGGATAATTCAAACATTTGCAGTGTGAACAAAATCTTGCAAGTGAAAAAATAAATATAACCAATTGCCATACAATTGCACACAGCAATTGAAATCACTCCCCAACGCACACCACCACCACTCTCAAATGAGAAGTTTATGTATGCCCTTACAAAATTATATCTGTGGCATTTACAATCAAATCATAAACATATTCTGTGATTATTTGTATTCGTCAACTTTTATACGATGTCTTTTTGGACGAAGTCTGAAATGGAAACTTGTCATTTAGTCTCAATGCATGCTGTATCTCAGACACCCCAGGACCAATTTTTTTTCAAATCTAATACATGTATAATCTGATACATTTATGCACTAGCTCAGTGTTATCCCTAGACTGTCGACAGTTCTCGGGCCTAATAATGAGTCACTTATTTTCAAACCCCGTAGGCGTGTTAACGAAATGCAGAAGACATTTTTCAAGCGTGCGCCGTAAGGCCCGAGAGACTGTTATAGCATGTAAACACCCTCATGCGGCATTACGTGGAAATTGCCTGGTGACGTTCCTGCTGAGACTTGTCACTCAAACTACGTCATACGCCGACCAACCAATCATGAGCGAAACGGGTCACCAATGAACAGAAAGTCGTTTGAGTTGCAGGTCTCAACAGGAACGTCACCGGGAAATTTCCACGTAATGCCGCATGGGGGTGTTTACAGTTTTATAACAGTCTCTCGGGCCTTACGGCATTTCGTTATAACGCCTACGGCGTTTGAAAATAAGTGACTCTTTATTAGGCCCGAAAACTGTCGACAGTCTGTGTTCTCCCCAGAAAAATTGCATACAGTATCGGCCAATTTGCCTATCAATATATGTTAACTGGCTGCCATTTTGTTTTAGACATTCTAATTTAGACATGCGTCTTGTACATGTTTTGAGCAATTTACTTTAAACTTTATACATTGAAAGACGGCCAGCTGCTGACTGTTTTAGTTAAAAAAACATTAATCAGGTACCGTAATTGACATGTTAAGATCATTGGCATTTGTTGGCCGATTTACTTCAAACTTAGTGGAATGAATCATCCATTTATAAGTAGTTCACACCATTTTGATTTGTAAATTTGACTCAAAATGGCTGACTGGTAGCCATTTTGTTTTTGACAAATTCTATTCCAGACAATTATAGATTGTCCATCATGGCACGCACACAGAATAATTTAGTCATCCGATAAAAGATGGCTGACTGCTAACTGTTTCAGTTAGTATGTGAATGGTAGTATTATTGTGGTGTGAAATAAGTCGTCTCGACACAATCCCACACACACCGCTGGAAAACTTAAAGATGCAATATATATGTACACACTAGCATCAGTACTTATATGCTTATTCGTGCCTGTCTTTGCAGCCAGACTGGTAAAGGGAGTGTGCAGTCACTATCTATTCAGTCTCCTTATGAGATCTGCAAGGAGAGAGTTTTTGTCCAATTGTGATTATCCAGTGATTGCATGTTCGATTATGGTAATCATGACAATCACACCACGTGTGGTTGAACATGTTTCCAGTTCTATACCCCCCCCCCCCCCCCCAATTGCCCATTATTTTTTAAAGTTTTATTATCATTTAATTACTCCAATGACTGGTTTTACCGGTTTAGTTGTTTTGAGTTGGGGTTTGTGCAGTTGGACAAATACATTGTTAGTCTGACTGTTTCAGTAGCTACATCCTGCAACTATATCATATTGTATAATGTGTGGTAAAAACCACATGTTGACTGACCATGAAGACAGTATTGTATGTCTAATCCCTCAAAGGATTTTGAGATGCCAATAAAATTATTTAAATGTGATGGCCTTATGGGTAAATCTGAGACCGGACAAGATTGTAACAATCGCATAGTGTTGCATATCCCCGGAGTAGATGTTATTTATATTTGGTTGCTAGCTGCCCACTCAAACACAGCCTGGTATAGCAAAATGAGGTGGATGTACATTGTGTTTGCTTTATGTGTTTGATTCAAAACAAACTAATAACTGCCAAACCTTTGATTTAAACCCGACAATCTCAATTACACCTCAAAATTGGTGCAATTTGATTAAAATATTGTATAAGGGAATTGAGGTTAGGATATTGCTTCTGTATGCATTCGCATTCCGTGTATTGTGTTTTTCGCATTCAACACATTTTGCTATAGGAAGATCCATGATGCTGTTTGAGTGGGCTGACCGAATATAAATAAATAATGCCCACTCTGAGAGTGAGAGTGGGCATTGCACAGGCACTTTAACTGAAGCCAGGGCTAAATGTTGCAATGATTTGTTCTGTACCTCCACCATATCACATTATATGCCACTATACTAACAATTGATCACAAATCACAGAACCTATTGTGATCATACTCAATTCATTATAGCCCTCTACGTCACCGAAATGTGGGGTTGGTAACAAATATGAAGGTGGAGGGGCAGGCAAACAGATCACAGAAGGTATGGTAGTAGACAGTGTCTACACAATGACCTGCTTGGTTCAAACTCATATCTCGAAGCTCAAAGACCAACATTTTATCCTCTAATACTTATTCCACCAACCCCATTTATTTTTACACTGACTTGACAATATAAGAGTTAGTCTGCCAGGGATTCAATGCCAGTGGTTGGCTGTCAAAATGTCATAAATATAATGTTAATGCAATGTAACGTCGTCTACCTACGATATTAAAAATATTATGTGAACAATGAAAAACTACCCGAAACATGAATAAACGTACCACTGTATAATACTTTATTTTCGCTTGGAATTAATTTTGGCTATCTTCTCTGAAGGAATGATTCAGTGAAAACAAAAATCCAGCTAATATACCTTTTTTCCTTTTTTTTTACATTCAACTTGTCAAAAATCAGTGAAAATAAATTCCATACAAAAAGCCCCAAAAGTCTTTTCAGCGAAAATTTATTCCAGATAAAATAAATTACTTTACAGTAACAGAATCAGTTGAACCATGGTTACTAGTAGCTAGTTGAACATGATTGGCCAGTACATTAAACAGGTGCGTTTGATGTATTATAAGTCAGATTATGCACTTGGGTCGTGCATCGTTCAGCTGTTGAACTTCATTATCCGAACCATTGTATTCCACTCGTGCATTATCGCATACATAAATACGCCTGTTACTATTTTGTTAAGTTTCAGTGTGTTTTTTTCAATTTGACAACGTCATGAAAAATCATTCACAGTATTCAATGCTTTGTGACCTAATCCGTGATCACGTTATTTCATCTCCATGGTGACCATGCGCCACCATGAAGAGCAGGGTCGGCGCGCGTAACTTCTTGAGGTGGGTTGAGCACAGGAACTGATGTTTTATAATAGTGACCAATCCGATCCAGAAGTGCGCCAACTATGTCCGGTCTGTCACGTGAGTAGTCGTGTCGTTCGTTCGGATCTGCGATCACGTTGTATAGTTCTACAGAGTGTGTACGTTCTTCGGGATGAAGAGAGTTGAACCCAAACTCGGCAGGAGTTACCCAGCTACCATTACCTTTACAGGAAGAAAAAGAATGTTTCATACGTGTTTAGTTTACTTTGAAAAACACTTAGGTCAGCGAAATAAGAGTACACCTTAAAGGCCCAATTCACTTGCCCTGGGCAAGTGTGAATTGGAGGTGTGGCTATGCTAATGAGTGTTGTTAATCATTTGCATAGCCTATGACGCATCCTGTTTCAGCAGTCCAACATCACGTGACTTTGATTGACAGTAGTTAATTATTCAAGATTAGTAGCACGTCCCTTTCCCCGGTTCGTGTTTTTGACTTTTATCCGCCAAAATATCAGCTCGTACATTATTTATTGTCATAAATACTACACACAGTCACTGCTGTGGTATTCATAGTCACAAGCATCCACTTTGGCACAACATAATTGACCTGTCAGTTTGAGAAAACATGTTTTTACCGGAGCTTGGTTGGAGCTGTTTACTACAGCGTGACAAGCAAGGAAATAATCCCTATTGTTTATGAGCGTATTTATAGTATACCTGGGCCTTTAACTATAAATTGCACCCTCCAGTGACGAAGCTCTTCTATGATTAAGGTAGTCATAATTTTGACAAAATTGGTCATAATTCGTATGACAATGTTCATTAGTTTATTATGTACAATCATGAATAATGGTACAATTAAATAGCATTATTTTGTGTGTTACAGTTAAGCTTTTTGAGAAACGTGTCCTAATATTTCTTGAAAATTGCAAAACAAATTGCATTTTTTAACCCTGTTTACAGTTTATCTTTCGAAGAAGCACTTCTGTCAGAGTGAAAATTGGTGAAAGAAATGGGAGAGTGATGAAAACCATATCGACCTTTCGAACGTCTTTCGTGTCAACTATTACGTCATAGAATCACTTTGTCGCTAGAGGGCGTAACTTATAGTAAATATGTTTTACAGTTTCTCTTTCGAAGAAGCACTTCTGTCAGAGTGAAAATTGGTGAAAGAAATGTTAAAATCGACAACTAAGTTCCGTAGTAAGGTTCATTATTTTTACGGAAATCTCAGAAAACAATAATTTTCTTACATGAACAACTACAATTCAAAACAATATCGACGATGTAAACACCGTGCGTCAGATACTCTCACTATCAATAGATAGTGAGATTTACAGAAAATGTCATTTAAGTCGACCGTGCAGACAATCGCATGGCTCGTGCACTTAGATCCCATGTAGGACAATGGCCTCTCTATTAAAAAGTTTGTGTTTTCATTCCATGAGTGAATGAGACGTAAACGTGACGTAGAATGTCAGTGCTCACCAGTTGGTCCTGTAATCAGTTTCCAATCACCAACTCTGATAGCCGCCCTCATTAAGATGTCGAAACTATCAGTGTCAGCATACGGGTCGTCAACGAAATGATTCGGCTTCCTCTTCAGTGGGTTGATAGTCAGCAATATTTCGTTCCGCAGAGAAGGAGTTTCTTGACTGTAGACGAAGAGCAGCATTATTATTATTATTATTATTATTTCATTAGTTTACGATCAATGATAATGCAGCAATAAGCAGTACATGTATCAAAGAACGATATTAAACATAGCTAAACAGGCATAATATTTACATCGTGAATATTTCAAAATATAATAAACTATATGTACAACAAATGACAGAACGGTGTGATCGTTATACACGTTTTATCATATACATGTATTAGAAAACAAGAACATGCAAAACCGATCATATCTACTGTTACTAGTAATATCAGACTGATTTTGCTTTCATTGACAAAATTTCTCACAGAGATCTCGGGGAATGGAAAGATGGGCGACCAACCTGATTGTATCCCATTGGTTGTATCCATCTAATCGTTTGTTACCCATCAGATGGCCACCAGCCAATCGAACCAAGGTAGGAAACCAGTCCGTCATATGCAGCAGTTCCTTGTTAATCGTACCACGCACTCGGCTGGGCAGCAACGGACTAGTAACGAACGCCACGCCACGGACACCGCCCTCATACAATGACGCTTTACCACCTCTCAAAGGCCAGTTACCACCGAGAGAATGAATTCCACCATTGTCTGATTGGGTAGAATTGATATTGAATTAATCATATTCCGCAGTTTGCCCGACATCTGGGTGACGTAATCGAAAACAACATCGCGTACACCAGAAACGCGAGGGCTATATATGTACTACTAGTATTTAAATCATGACAGACAGTCGTGACACAATTACAGTGGGAGGGCGCACTTATTCATGCAATATCATGTAGTTACCCACCTGTTGAAAATACAAGCACGCTGTTCTCCCACAAACCACTGTGCTTCAAGGTGGCGACGACGCCACCGACTGCTTCATCCATACATGTTACCATGCCTGCGTACGTGCGTCTATCGGCACTATTCGGAATGAGTGTATTGTATATGTCGGCGTATCGTGATGGCACTTGTAGCGGGAAGTGGATGGCTTGGAATGAGAGAAACAGAAACAGCGGCTGAAAAGGAACACAGTGTATTGCATTGTACTGCATGTGTACCATACACTCTGTGTGTTTCGCCATCTGATACAAGGGATGTTAAATTGCTCGAGTGACGGACATTGAGTTACGAACATCGTGTCTCGAAACCACCGAGCCATAAAAATGACCACGATCATATTATGGAAACCACGCCCACTTTTGCACATACAGTGTTAAAAAAAATCTATCTTGTCCGTGACTCGAAGTTCGATTAACTCTTAATTAAAGTTTGGGTTTTCAAATGTGACCGTTTTAACAAATTTGAAAACAAAAATGTATGTGGCCCGCAACTTGAAGTTCTGTTAACATAGAGTTAAAATTCGGGCGTGGTTTCGAAAAAGTGGGCGTGGTCAATTTTGTAACTCGATGTTCGTAACTCGAACAATTCAGCAGCAGTATCTGTTTTTTTTCTGACAAATGAGACTACTGTTTTTACCAAGCTAGTTGTAGGTAAGTATGTCGAATATAGTATCATGGAATTACGCGCAACGTAAGTTGTGTTATGCAAAACTATCGTAACTTTTTTTCGAAATACTAGTAATTAGTAACTTGTTGTTAAACCAGCTCAATGTTAACGTTACGACAATGATACATGATAAGAGTCACCGGGTTCATAGCTAACACGATTTCCTACATTTGGGTCAAATCTATTTTAAGCTGCTTTTGACATTATACAAATACTTTAAATTACTAATATTGTTTTTTTTGGCGGTTCTGTGAATTATTCGGTCAGTCCGTTAGCAAGATAACTTGCGGTTTTGCAAAATCACTTTGCGTTTGCGTTGTTCTAGACGCGAGGGCGCTGTTTGGCTGATAGCGTGCTGTGCGGGATTGTAAACATAGTGATTTGCTAATCGAGTGTACGTATTCAATAACTATACTCCATTTCTTGAGTATCTACATTATATGTGATTCAGGAAATATTTAAACACTTCAAAATAACCTGTTCATGTATTCTTACGAACGCACATCATTTTGGAAAAAAACTTTACCCTCGTCTACTATAATAATTGAGTGATCTGAACTGTGCGCTTGTTAATAGTACGGCGCCATCATGTCTGGATTGGACAAAAACAAAAATGACATGACATGACAAATGGCGGATAATGATGATCGACATGACAGTGTTAGGTAATTGACTAAACAGCATATTTTACACGTTTTAAGCATTCACTGAAAATTATAAACTAAGTTTTGAATGTAAACGTTTTGACCCATAGTTTCAACATTGTTAATGATTAATACAATTATTGACAACAAGTTAGTGGATTATTGATGGTTTCGGCCGAAATAGCTTAAACATACGCTATCAATTCCACAAAGCTGTGGCCCCGGTTTTTTAAACATTAATTTATAAATATTATTGAGTTATTTTTAAATCAGTTTACCGCTCTTCGGTCATTCACTTATATTTACCCTATGATCGAAAAAAAAATCAGTCATTACCCCTGGAGTGCAGGCAACAGGTTGCGAGGATTACACATTTAAATAACTCCATTTAAAACGGACAACAGTGAATAAACTGCATAAGCAAAAGCACACATTCCAAATAATAATGACCACATCATTATTGCACAGCATAAAGAAACATCACGTATTAACGTTTACAAGGGAACAATAAGTGAACTAATGTAACAGCTGTGAGTGGTATGTGGAGTATTTTTTTTCTTTTTATTCCATAGATCTATACGATGTTACTCACTACATCCGGGTTATGTTTGCTTATTATATCCCGAGCTTCATCTGCAAACACGTGGGTTGAATATTGACCTGCATACCGTTCAGCGATGACGTCATTGTCTCGTCGAAAATCCCAGCCATTGAATTTTCCGGTACTGACATTATGGTAATAGTAGTCGCCCATGGCCTGGTAAAATCCTACAATGGTAAGTGATAAGTGACGCCTTGACACAGCTCTCTTCCAACATTACTGCATTGTGTCTTAAATCGGTATATACTTACATTTTAATTTTAAAAGCTGATGACATTTGATGTTTTGATTTACAAGTTTGCCCGAAACCGGAAAATTTGTAACCACCCACGATATGGGGTTCATCTGATGAATGCGCATGCAAGATGAATTAATAGTACGTACAAGTATTATGTGCGCTAACAAAATTCCGGTTATAATTGAAAATAAATAATAGTGCGACATTTAATGCCGATTACAAAGAACAAATAATACTCAAACGTATCCAATGAACCCTAGACACTAATGGCTGGTGAGATCTCGTTGACAACGAGAGCCACGAGACCTGTTTTTGCCCCTTGGGCAGTATTCCGTTCTCTCCTTAATTGCGCCCACTGTGTAAAATTATATAATGTTAAATAATTTAGTGAACGCGATAGACGAGAGAGAACACTCATGATTTGAGGAGAAGAAACAAGTCTCGTAGATCTCGGCGAGATCTCGACCATCACGGCCGATTGCTTTCAAGGAATATTTATTGTTTTAGTGTTGCCAATATTCTATGCATAACCACTTAACCTGTCAACAAATATACGTACCCATAAATGTATCAAAACCCCTATTATTCGGTAAACATTCTTGTCTGTAAAAGCCCAGATGCCATTTTCCTACCATGTGAGTGGCATATCCGCGGTCTTTCAGCTTCTGTGGTAGGATGGTTTCGTCGATGGGCAGACACAGCGGTTGCATCATATCAATTGTACGATGTTGTAATCCAGTGTGGATCTGAATAAGATGATTTATATTTTATGGGAAATATATTGTTGTCAATGAAATGAAAAAAAAACGAACATTTTGATGAACTGGAACGTATTAATTCATAGCGCATGCGCGTTTATGTAATTCTCTACGTCATCAAACGATTGGCGTGCTGTTAAACTACTAGACCTTAGAAAGGTCTATGATTAATCTAGCGTTTTATGTTTATAGTCTAGTGTGTATATTATTGTGAGAACAAGTCATGACATCAATATTGTCCCACTTCACTTGCGCACTGATATTTTTATTAGACCCTTGACGGCATAAGAACAAATGACAATTACTATACTTCAAATAAACCTCTTATTCCAAATACAACCGTGATAGATTTTCTCTGTACCAGTCTTACATTTTTCAACAGGCTACACTGAATCTTATCCTTTTCACCACCAAACTTTTTTGCCTAAATTCAGTTTGTCTGCACTTTTTTTCTCATATTTTTCAATATTTCTAGAAATGAACCCTAATTTTGAAGCCGACAAAATTTGAGTCAACTTTCAGTTTTTACTAAAAACAAATTGATTATTTTTGTCCCAATCTCCCGAAGGAAAGTGTAGACTTTAAATGGGACTACTTTGTGAATGTGTGATGTAAAGAGGAAACTAGTGGTGTAAAGGTTAAACCTTAATCCAATTACTATGAAATTACTATGACTTTACTTTATTTTAGCCGGAATTAATTTTCGCTGAAAAGATTTTTGGATGTTTTGTGTGGATTTTATTTTCACTGATTTATGACGAGTTGAATGTAAAATATAGGAAAAAAAGTATTCATTGTCACTGAAAATAACGAAAATTAATTCCGAGCGAAAATATTAAATTTACAGTACCACAAATCGATGATATTTGTTCATACCTCGTATCTACCAGTCATCAATTGGCTCCTCGACGGTGTACATAGCAATGACGTATAATAATTGTCCAATTTCACTCCCTCCGATGCCAACGCGTCAATGTGTGGCGTTTTTATAACCGAACCGTGATATCCAACATCACTCCAACCCAAGTCATCGGCTAGGATGAAAATTATGTGCGGTCTAGAAGAAGACACGAGTGTGCAAGACGCAACGAGCAGGAACGAATGTATTTCACCGACCATGACTAGTTTACACTCCCGATATATAATCGCTTTCAATATATAAGCACGAACTGCAGTCTGGTACATTGGAACAATGGCATCAACTTTCCATCATGTATTTCGATGGAACATAACTGATGAAAAGCAATAACACTACACTTGCTATTGGGCTACTTTGTAATAATAATAATAATAATAATAATAATAATCCAAGATTATAAAAGCGTTTTATATTTATATACCACGATACACCGTTCTTATAAGTCACGCCATCAGACGACAGTGCGCTCTCGTGATGTAATTGAATGTACGCCATTTCATAACGTACAAATTGTTCATATATTATTGTTCATATATAATTGTACATAATTGTTCATAACAAATATTGCTCTTTTTCATTGATTAGCATACTGTAAATTACACGTGCTCTAAATCTGTCGTTGTCAATTTTAAAAGACCAACATATTATTAGAGACATTAAGATGCGCATATGAGAACGGAACGAGAACGATTACGTCACTGCTTTGTGCATGACCTCCTCGCGAACCAATGACGTCATCGGTTGCCTGGTCGTACGGCAGTCGTTTTGAACGTGATCAACGTGACTGACTCGTAGTTGATTTCAGAGAGCTTTTCTCGCTGTCAATTTTGATTAATATTCACTGACACTGATAAAACGTTATATATTAGAGTGATTTTGTATATTTATGATGAAATAAGAAATATTGGATGTATTTCAGCTGATATTTATATACCCACTGAAAACGCATGACATTGATCTGCGGAAAGAGGATTCGGCAAACAGGCTTGGGACCTCAGCAGAGTGGATGGGAATAGCGATAGCTCTGTTAAATGTCTGGGAACTAACTACTAATTCAGATTACGGACGTGAAATGACATAACAAATTTTATTTGATAGTTATATTATGGTAGCTCAATGAGAGACGGATTGACATGGTTCTGTTTCACCATAGAACGTAACGCAAACGAAATTAGAACAACACGTTACGTTCCCACTACGTACACAAATCTTAAAGCGCGGTAGTCGTCGCGCTGCGCATGTTCGACATTTGTGTTGATAAACATTGATTTGTCCACAATCAAATGCGCTCTTCAAATGGAAATCACAAGTATGAGGTTTGACCTGAGCGCGACTTGCACTGATTAACGCCGGTGACTCCTTCGATACCTTCCAATCACATGAAAATTACCTAATTAAAGCTTGGTAACGTGTCAGTTCGTACTCGTTGATCTGCGCAACAGTCAAAGTCGCCATCTTTGTTTATATGAGACCCATATATCTCGCACATGCGCAGCGCGTCGACTACCGCGCTTTAAACTCTCTAGCAATGATTAATTATTAGGCCAGCTTCATTATACCATAGTACCCAATATACTAGTGTATATTATATCTGTATTATGTGAACAACATCATAAAATAAGATCACAGCGTTGGGTCATGGTTACCTGACGATCTATAGAATCATTTTTTCCTTTTTTTTCTTTGAACCGTCCAATGAAAACTCATTACCATTCTTAGGGCTGGTTGGTCGGTATTTTTTTTTATTAAATTTATTTTGTCATTTGTATTTTTTTTATTATTGTGTCATTCCTTAGGTTTCTTTAATTACTGTAATTTGGAAGCATGGCTTAGTCAACGAGATTACAAGATACTAGTACTGAGACGGGTGCAAGAGTTTTCATTGGGATTACCTTTACAATGTCGTCGTTGGCGTATTGCATTATGGGATATGTGTCTATAAGTAACGATGGTTTTAATTAAACGCGTACCCGTAGCGCTATTTCTAAATTAAATCAGCCACCGTCTGGAAGCATTTATGAGCTCCCCTGTCGACTCGATACATATATTCAATTCGATTTGATACCTTGAGCTGGGCTGTTTATACTTCGAGCGAATGTAATTGGCGATCTAGTGTCACAGGATCGCATATGTACAATACTATAGCACTTATGTGGATTCGAGGTCATTTTAAATTTAAAAACAGGTACTCGATATCTGTATCCCTCGGCTGTAAACAACTCATTTTCCATTGTCATAATTATGTACTTGCATATCAGGAATGCCTTTCATTGTGTTTGTCACGTGGTATACATAACACAACGTCATCTTATTCAATGGATCATGTACAGCCGGAGGCTTTGCGTTAATTCAAGAAAACGTAAAGTGATGACGTCATTGGTGTATATTACGTAATTATAAACAGGTAAACTCTTTCTAAACTGCTGTATTTGTAATGTTCGCGCCAAATCATTACCATCGTCTTGTGCTATCTCATGTTTGTTATATACGCCGACTACGTACATCTGTGGGATCACGGCTTTCATTTTGCACTCATGCATAGTTACTGTAATATATATTCATATGGATATTACAAAACAAAACTTCAACAAAATGGCAGCAAAGTACTACATTAACAAATGGAACATAGACATACGAAGAACAGAATCTAAACTGAGGACTTACAGTTTATTCAAAAAAGACATTAGACATGAATATTATTTACAACAGTTAACTGCAGTTCACACAATGAGCAAATTTAGAATCAGCTGCCATCATCTGTACATAGAAACACACAAAATCAATGATAACATTTCAGGACAGTAAATGTAAAAAATGTAACGTGATTGAGGATGAAATCCATTTCATCACTGAGTGTGATCTCTATACAGAAAATATACAAGAATATATTGTCTATTCTCCAATCCAGATTTCAAAAATTACATCAACAAAGATAAATTTATACACATTTTAAACACAACTAACAAACAATGTCTACTCGGGTTATTAAATTACATACAGAAAGCCTACAAAATAAGAAAAGGTGAAAATCAATTAATTGTATTGTTGTGCTATATTTTCAGTGTGATTTAGTTGTTTATTTAAAAAAAAGCTTTAATATAGCAAATGCCAAAACTGAGATGTCAGATTTCATTAAAGATGTAATAAGCATTATTCTATTCTATTCTATTTTGGACGTGTAACAGGCTTAATCATTCATGGATAAATAAAACAGAAATTCGATATTTCTAAATTACTATACATTATATTGAAAGTACGAACAAATTGTTTCTATTTAAATATGTTTTCCTTTAAGTACGTTCATATTTCACGTTCTTATTCCTAATCTTTGTCATTTTAATATAATTGCAATTCGTGAAACTATTACTGAACTTGTTGGTGGTAATGAACGCATGTGCAATTGGTGAACGATGCTTTCTAGAATCGCATACGTACATAACAATTAAAATTAATGTCATATTCAGTACTCCTAATATCGCAGCCATATTGAATGTTCTACACTGTTTAACTGGAGGTCACTGACATCAATACTAATTGATAATTGCAAAGTCAAGTGCAGTCAGATGACAAGTACACAAAGTCATTTTAAATCTCAAAATAAACAGGTACTCGATATCTGTAGCCCTCGGCTGCAAACTCATTTTCCATTGCAATAATTATGTACATCCATATAAGGGTGCCTTTCATTGTGTTTGTCACGTGGTATACAAGACATTAAGGAAGGTACAGCCGGAGGCTTTGCATTGATCCAAGAAAACGTAAAGTGATGACGTAATTGTTTTATATTACGTAATAATAAACGGATAAAATCTTTCAGAACTGCTTTATTTGTAATCTTCGTGCACAATCATTACCAGCTGAGACTTCTCGTAGTTGCAGTCAATAAGCAGACAACGCCTTGTATTACCTCTTTATTGTTATATACGCCGACAGAAGGTACGTCTGTGGGATCGCGGTCCTAATTTTTCACTCATTCATGTAGTATATATTGGTCGTATATCTGGCTTAATCGTTCACGGATATAAGGTACATGTCATAGAAATGACATTCGATATTCCTAATTCACTACAAATGATGTTGAAAGTACAGTACGTTTGCTCTATTTGTATATTTTCAATGTATGTTTCAGGTTGTTTATCTTTACTTTTGTCCTTTGAATTTAATGCAATTCGAGGTTCATTACTTTTCAACGTTGTCTGTGAAACTTGTCTGTTTAACTCAATAATTGCCTCTAGACATTAATAGGCGTTGGGATATTCCGAAAATCTGGTATATGAACATGTACTATTCTTGTTTCTTCTACACAGACCCTCACACAAAACGAGTCGTGTCAACTTAAAATCAGATCAGTTTAAACATGAAAATACTTGTTGGGTGAGTAGTAAATCCAAACATTTTTTTTTTGTCGCTTTCAACGTGGTTCGGGTGTTTGACTTATGGAAAAGAGAGCGAACAAAATCTCACAAAATGCGGAAAACTCATTATTTCAAAGGAATCTATATCTCATAACAAATATGTGAGGATTGATAGCGCGAATTGTACACCAATACTGTACAGTCGGAGTATTAACTGCGTACTGTGCACAATATATTCGTAACTACATTATTAGTGGGAACGCGCCATGAATTTTGAAACGCGTCCAATAACTTGGATTTACCGCATTAGGATTCTTTATTTGATATTCTCAGTTTTGTAATGTTTGTGAGTCAATAAAGACGGACACTGTTGCAACACGTGTGGCCACGTCCAAGCTTTATTCCAGACTGCCCGTACTCCCAAAATCTACGGACTCCCTAGCACAATTGTCATTCATAATGAACTACTGACTCTAGCATAATTGCCATTCTTAATATATTACATTCCTCCTTCCTTAATTTGTAATTTCCCGAACTGAAAATATAATTTAAATACGTCTTATCTTAATTACTACAAACCTATACAAGTTACATTAGTCTGTTAGTATATTAGTACATTAGTATATCAGTTATTCCAATTATTTTTCGTTTTTTTTCTTTCACAGTCTGCTCTTATCCGACATGTAGTGTATTACTAACTACATTACTTATTTTCAAATTCAATGAAAAATCACAAGAAATATCACCATAAATATCAATTATTCAACTATAACATCATCAAGTATATCAAGTATATCAACTCGAAATAATCGAAATGAATGTTCAATATAAACTCTAAATCACATAAAAATTCATAATCCCGTTCAATTTAATATTGCAGTCTGTCCGGCGGTTTCCTTTCTCTCACAGGATATCTTCTTTCTATTTCTCGTTCTGGGATCTGATTACCATTTCCATTATTCCTACCATTACAGTGTTCACCATTACCATTACCATTATGTTTACCATTACCATTATGTTTACCATTACGTTTACCATTACCATTACGTTTACCATTACCATTACGTTTACCATTACCATTACGTTTACCATTGCCATTGCCATTATGTTTACCATTGCCATTACATTGTTTACCATTACCATTACATTGTTTACCATTACCATTATGTTTACCATTACCATCAACCATATTTCCGATATTTTTCTTGTATGAAATAATTTGGTCGCCATGTCGCCTCATCATCTTGTCCGGGGTCTTCACCTTATAAGATACAGGGCCACTCCTTTCTACAATTTGTCCGGGTATCCATTTTTCCCCTTCTCTAAAATTTCTTATCATTACTGTTTCACCAATGTCGAATTCTTTATGCTTTCTTTGTTTATCGTGATAGTATTTCTGATTGGTTTGACGTTGTACTACATGACCTTGTATATTTGGTTTTAATAAATCTAGCCTGGTCCTCAGTTGTCTTTGTAAAAATAATTCTGATGGACTGGTTCCAGTGGTACTATGTACTGCACAACGGTAAAACAACAAATAGTTTGTCAGGATTACATCAATGTCTTTGTTATCCTTCCTTCCTGATTTAAACGTTTGTACAAATCGTTCGGCTTCACCATTAGTTGCAGGGTGGTAAGGTGGTGAAAAGATACGTTTAATTCCATTTATTTTTATAAAATGAGAAAACTCTTGGGAAGTATATTGTGGACCATTGTCAGAAAGCAATTGCTCAGGTAACCCATAAGTCGCAAACAATTGTCTTAAAACTTGTATAGTTTTTGTTGATGTTGTTGTCATTGGAATTACTTCTGGCCATTTTGAAGACGCATCAACCACTATCAAATACATCATTGCCATGAATGGCCCAGCAAAATCACCGTGAATTCTTTGCCACACTTTAGTAGGCCAATTTCATGGATGCAAAGGTTGTGCCGGTGGGTTGTTTTCTGACAACTTGACAAGCAGGACAACCTTTTACTAACTCTTCAATGTCTATCAATACCTGGCCACCAAACATGTATTCTTGCAAGCGATTTCATCTTTACCATTCCAAGGTGACCTTGACGGAGTTCTTCTAACACACAATGACGAAATTTTGCTGGGATTACTACCCGAATACCCCAAAACAAACAATTAGTTTCCACAGTCAATTCGTATTTCCTTCTAAAATATGGTTGCAATTCTTCACTAACTCTATTTGGCCAACCATTCTGTGTAAAATGCCATACTTTAGACAAAATTGTATCAGATCTGGTAGACTGTTGTATTTGTTTTTCAGTAACTGGTAACAATTCAATTTGCTGAATGTTCAACATGCTTGACTCTGACAATTTTGAGTTGCAGTACATATTGAGTGGTAACCGTGATAATGCATCTGCATTTGCATTTTTCGCAGTTTGTTTGTATTCAATGGTGTAATTATAGGCCGAAAGTTGAATAGCCCACCGTTGTAATCTAGCGGCGGCTAACGCGGGAATTCCAGTCTTTGGCCCAAGAATTTTAATTAACGGTTGATGATCTGTAATTAGTACAAATTCTCTACCATAAAGATATTGGTGAAATTTCTTAACTCCAAACACTAATGCGAGTGCTTCTTTTTCTATTTGAGAATAATTTTTCTCCGACTGTGAAAGTGTCCTAGATGCAAAAGCGATGGGTCTTTCTTCGCCATTTTATAACATGCGATATAACAGCCCCCACATCATATGGTGAGGCATCACAAGCTAATTTCAATGGCAGTTTTTCACTGTAATGGACTAAGACATGGGCTGAACTCAGTTCATCTTTCAGTGATCGAAAAGAAGCATCGCACTCATCTGTCCATTTCCAGGGCACATTTTTCTCCAGTAGATGTTTGAGTGGATGGGCTAACATTGCCAAATTTGGAATGAATTTGCCATAATAGTTTAAAATTCCTAGAAAGGATTTCAATTGGTGTAAATTCTGTGGTTTAGGTGCGTTGTTTATCGCCTCGACTTTCTTCCTCGTAGTGTGAATACCTTCAGCATCAACCATATACCCCATAAATTCAACACTATCTTTCATAAATTGACACTTTTGTTAAGTCGCAAACCATAATCTTGCAGTCATTGTAGGACTTTCTTCAGGTTGTCTATGTGTTCCGCATCATCCTTTCCAGTTATTAACAAATCATCAATTCGACACACCACTCCAGTTAACCCTTGTAGTATTTTTTCCATAGTTTTCTGAAACAACGCTGGGGCAGAAGCAACTCCAAACGGCAACTGTGTATAGCTATAAAGTCCTTTATGAGTGTTGATGGTTACATATGCTTTTGATTTATCATCAAGTGGTATTTGTTGATATGCATGGGTTAAATCTAATTTAGTAATTTTTTTTCCGCCATTCAAGGTTGCAAACATATCCTCTGGGCTAGGTAGTGGATATTGGTCGATACATAATACAGGGTTGATTGTTACTTTATAGTCACCGCATATTTTGGTACAGGAACAATCGGTGCTGCCCAATCACTATAATCAACTTTTTCAATTACTTTCATTCTTTCCAACCTATTCAAGTCGTTTTCAATTGCCGTTCGCAAGGCATATGGAACAGGTCTAGGTTTGAAAAATTTAGGCGTAGCATCTGGCTGTACGACCAATTCAGCTTTAATACCCTTCAGTGTACCTAATTCATCCTGAAACAATTCTTGGTACTGATCTAACACTTCCAATATCGCTTGATACGCGATTAACACTTGACCAATCTACCTTTAAATTTGACAACCAATCTCTGCCGAATAAAGAAGGACCCGAACCCCAAAGTACGGTAAGTGGTAAATATACTTGCTGTTCATTATACTGTACTTTCGCTGTCATCTGACCAAGTATTTTCAATGGCTCTCCAGTATACGTTTTAAGCGACACTGTTGGTTTGTTTAATTTGACACTGCCCAACCTGTGTTTCCATGTTTCTTCAGAAATGATAGAGACAGAAGCACCAGTGTCCAATTCCATTCCAAGTTTAACACCATTCACTTCTGGAAGTAAAACTATATTAGCTGTAGAATTAGTAGTATTATGAACACAACCAATATAACATTCAGGAATATCGTCCCCCTCAGTATCACTGTCCGAAGAATGTGAATTATCTTGCCAAACACATTTTATACGCGATTTCCTTTTGTTCACTGATGTACGTGATTGAGTGGCACGGCAAACAATGGCTATGTGACCTCTTTTGTTACACTTCCTACACAACTTCTCTTTGTAATAACACTTGTCTGGAAAATGGTTCGTCTTGTCACAACGAAAACAGGGTTTTTTAGCATAGCTCTTTGTTTTGGAATACACTGCACATACTCCATGCTTTTTTGTATTGGCTTGCAACTCACTGGCTTGTTTATTTGCAGTTTCATAACTTTGAGCAAGTTCAAACGCACGATCAAGGGTTAGACCTGACACAGTTAACAATTTCTTTTGTGTAACAGAATCCCGCATTCCACACACAAACCTGTCACGCAGAGCTTCATTCAAAAAGGATCCGAATTCACATTTTTCAGCAAGGTGTCTGAGCTCGGCTAAAAATTTAGCAACAGATTCTCCGACCAGTTGGTTGCGACCATGGAATTTAAATCGCTCCGCAATTGTTAATGGCCTTGGGTTAAAATAAGTATTTAATATTTCCACGAGTTCACTGAACGGTTTGGTGGAGGGTTTCACTGGAGCTAACACATTTCTGAGAATATCGTACGTCTTAGGACCAATGACGGTAAGAAATATGGCGACTTGCTTACCCTCGTCAGTAACTTCATTTGCTTTGAAGTACTGGTACAGTCTTTCTGTATACGAAACCCAATTTTCGCCTTCTGTAAACTCTTCTATTTTCCCCAGTAAAGCCATGCTGGTTTCTTCATTCAACCATTCATATTTCAAACACGTCTACCAGGTTTATGAGATCCTGCCGACTACGCCATTGTAATGTTTGTGAGTCAATAAAGACGGACACTGTTGCAACACGTGTGACCACGTCCAAGCTTTATTCCAGACTGCCCGTACTCCCAAAATCTACGGACTCCCTAGCACAATTGTCATTCATAACATACTACAATGAACTACTGACTCTCTAGCATAATTGTCATTCTTAATATATTACAAGTTTGTAATACGTTATAATATAAGTACATCGTTCACGCCTGTTTCCCTGCTGCTATAGTTTCCACAAACGCTGAGAGCGACTGACGTTTTCGTAAGAAAAACTACTAGTATACTGTCACGCTGTACTGACATATGTATTCAATGTTGTATTCAAGGCTATCTGAGCGCCATATCTATTGGATAGATATTGTTATCGGAGATGGGGTGAACAATTCAATGTCGAGGTTGGTGCGAATTATTTATCTCGAGACTGACGTATTCAACATTACCATTAAAGCGGTAGGGTCGTCACCTGCGCACGCGGGAAATTGAGTTCCAAGCGACGATAACAACACATGCTAAAAACGCAAAGGTTCATGGGTTGACGCTTGTTTGTAAACAATGACACGCTATGGCCATCTGACGCATGTGTTCTTATCAATACATTTGACATGCAAATGCATGAGTATCTTCAATATAATTGTTGATTATTGGCCATGGGTTTCGCGTTGGTTAAATTCGTGTTGCGCTTTTATCGAGTTCGTGACTCTCGTTGATCTCATCCGAGTCGCGATACAAATAAACATAAAAGAGAAAGCCGTTATGTATCTTCCCAACCTCGGTTTAGCCTCATGCAACAACCGATGATAATGACACTACACATCTGCTTCTTTTCGTAGTGACAAGAAAACGTCTGAGGAGAAAGTCTCCAGCAAAAATTCAACCGGATACGGCAACAAAACAGTAACACGTTGTGAAAATGTGTTGAAGGGAGATGAAAACCCGTCATTCAAACAGACCAATAAAGTAGTGAAGACGCTCGAAGCGGCAGAAGAAGGAGCTACATTGGAAGGCATACACGAGACAGTAGCAATGGGCAACACTGTCGTGGTGCTTTTGACAATCATCGGTGTATATCTCCTATTAATATACACGACAATATGCAGTATGTATTAATTTCGGTTGCAACTCATAATAATAGCCATATTATTTACATATATCCGGTGATTTAAATTTTTAATTACTGTAAAAGGGTTAATTAATCACTGGGGTTTAATTTTGCTTATTTCGCTGACTTGAAAATGCGCTAAAATAAAACCCTGTGAATATGTAAAATTGAGCATAGAACACATAATCTAAATGATAAAACCGTGAATTTAAAACCCGCTGAATATGCATGTAATGCTAAATCAGTGAAGTTTCAACCCAGTGAAAATTAGTCATTTTACAGCAGTCTAGTTCATTAGAGTAACTTGTGCTTAATTATGCTATTTTACTCAAATACATGTAATGTTATTTATTGCACCAAGAACATGTTTCTTTGTTTCAAACAGACCGCCTTTACTAGTTTCTTTGTCAACGTTGCCACGGTGACCTTACTTGGAATAAATGATGTTTTGTTTTTTAAACTCCCCAAATTAACTAGTAAATAAAGTGGTTTTCAGAACGAGGTTATTTCACATGATGAAAGTAGAGATTGCAGCTTTTTTATATACAAACCAATGATTTTCAGATCGATTTTTTAATGAATAGTCAGGTCGATTCACTAAACGAGCTAAGTACGTGATTGTTATTAGAATGCAATACGTGGTTTACTATGAACCAGGTGCGATTTCTACAGGTTACGTAACATACATAAGCTATGACAGCACACAACCCGTGACGAGGCTTCAGAAAACTCATATATTCAATAATCTATTGTTTTTTTTTAAATATCGTCATCAAGAATATGATTCATTTCTTGGATTAATTGTCATAATTATTTGCCAGTAGGCGTATCATCCACTCAATTTTAATGACGTCATTCAATTTTTTTGCAGACATTGCTCATATAGGTAAGCATGTCACATATATAAACAATGCATTTTGGGAAAACAACTTTCCATTGTATATACTGGGGAACTATTATTGCCCTGAGAACTAACTCACTAATTAAATGTCACGTCAATTTCATGATTAAATATCGAATAACACCTTTCAGCATAGCATTGGCTTTTACAACAATAACTTACATTGTGTTTCACTTGGGTATAGATTATTTTTTGTATCTAGCGGGTTGTACCAATTAAAGGTAGGCTTTTATGAAAAGCATTTTCACGCAAAGGATAATGTCGGAAGATACGGTATGATATGATATGATATGATATGATATGATATGATATGATATGATATGATATGATATGATATGATATGATATGATATGATATGATATGATATGATATGATATGATATGATATGCCATTTGTTTATTCTACACCTGTAGATACGTTTTGGTTATCAGCATTAAAATCTAAAACTGTTTTTCATTGTGTCTGTCTACCCTTTATAGCTGTTTTTTTATATAGTATCTATAGTATTGTTTTATGTTTTTAAGACAATAAATTCATCTAGACGAAACAAACATTTAAGCCCGGGCTGCTGAACATTTGTGTTATATGAGGTTTGATCGGGGCGCGAATTGCACGGTGACTCCTTCGATGATTCTAGTCACTTAAACATATCTAATTAAAGCTTGGTAAGGTCTCAGTTTGTAGCCAAAGTCACCATCGTTGTTAATATGAGACCCATATATCTCGCGCAAACGTGGCACGACGACTACCGGCCTTTAAATATTTCGCCACTAATCTGTTTTTTCTGTGATTGCTTTAAAATCCTTCAAATGCAGCAGTAGTTTAAGTTACATTATAGGGACGACCATGAGGGCGCTGTTCATAGGTCGGATGCGATGACGTCATACGGGATGGATGACGTCTCAATGGGGGACCGTGCATAGATGAGCAGAAATGATGACGCCACAATGGGAATTCGTGTATAAATTAGCATAAATGAGCGATCATGGCCGTAAAGTGGTTAATTTGCGTGAGGATGACGTCACAGTGGGATATTGTGAATACACTTGCATACATGAAATTGATTTGAATACGAGGTCGTAACGAGGTCATCGTAAATGCATTTGCATAAATTACCATCATTTTTTTTTTTTTTTTTAATTGGATTTTTGAAAATTTATTTTTAATTGGACGAGTATGGACGTCACGAACAATTTTTCAGAATGTATCGTAGAGGGCGCTCACACACGCACACACACTCACACGCTAATAAATACGTCATTTTGAAAACTAACGGAGTTTATTATACAAAAATGGGTAAAACATCGAAGAACAGTGACGTGGAATATACATTTTTTTTTGTTTGTTTGAGTAAATAATAAAAAAAGAATGGATTAAAAACTGAGTAATATATAAGAATGATATTATTAGTAATATTTAAGAATAAAAAATGACATTTTAGAACGGTTGAAATACATAGAGTATTCTTTCAAATGCGGTTAAGTATTTACACTGAGAATCGATTATATAATAATAATTCTAATAATAATAACACCAATAATAATAATAATAATAATAATAATAATAATAATAATAATAATAATAATAATAATAATAATAATAATAATAATAATAATAATAATAATAATAATAATAATAAATGTGATAGGGTTAGGTGTCAGTAGAAAATTCACCGAGTGTTTTACTGTACTACAGAAAATGACTGATAAAGTATGATTGGCATGCTTATTCTATATATGATGTTGTATAATGTCAAAGAGTTGTGAATCCATTTCGCGTGTTGATAACTTGATTTCACGGCAGACTAAACACATTTGAAGGTTTGATTTAAATTGTCGAAACAGTACACGGGTATACCGCTTGGACAATTTTCCAACCAACTCTGGGTGAATGTGTTGAAATGCATCGTAACACATGGCAATTTTACCACTATCAATTTCAGACAAAGCTTGGTCAATGTAGAGACGAATGAACAGTACTTTCATCAGCGAATCCATAAGATGAACACAAATGCTGGTGTTGTGAAGGATGCTCTATATCAACCCGAGGCAATTGGCTTGAATGATACGATGAACTTGTGTAGAGATGAATTAAGTGACGATTTTTTTTCATAACCAGTTTATCCAATGGTTTCCTGTTGCCAGTGAAAAATACAAAGAAAATATCTATATAAAATTACTCACAAAGATGTACATAAGTACGTTGGAGAAAAGAATTCACAGTGATGTACAGATTGTTGACAGGGCACAGCAGATATGTGTAAATGCTCTCACCTCTCGGGGGGCACCCGGCTTTCAGATGATTTAGGTGTTGGCAGCGCATTCGTGACTTTGCGTCTTTTAATACGGCGAGTTGATTTTTAGAAACATCAGGTTCAACTTGTGGTGCAGCAGTTGAAATACTTTGGTCATATGTCGAAGGTATCACATCCTCTACGAGACTGCCTGAGAAATCATTTAGGTATGTGTGGAGCTGATTCGAACCCATGTTGCTAGTACGCTCATCAGTGATAAAATGATTCCCAATACCCACGCCTAGTGTTAAAATATTCCCCTTTCTGTTACCCCAGATGTTTACATCATGTTAACATTTTTTCCCAACCAAGTCAAATATATTTATAGATTCATTACACACACAGACATACAGGTGTCCGTCCCATGAATTGATGAGCCACCATTGGATTCACTTTTAATATAGTTGAATTAACTTTTAATATAGTTGCGATATGAACTCGATTAAAACGCGTTCCTATATAAGGTTGAGTTTTAATTGGAGTTTAATTAAACTCAATTACAATGCAATACAATGGAGAATTGCACTTTAATTAAGTTTAATTAAACTAGAGTTGAATATCCCGTGACTGAACATAGAAATGTTTGCGAAGCTTAGGTTTAGTATTGGGGTAATATATATATAAATATTATATATAAACTGTACCATACCTACCCCGATATAAACCTAAGCTTCGCAAACCTGACTTAAATTTGATTAAATATTAATATAAATTATGAAACATTGTGGAGCCCCATGTTTGGGGCTCCACTTGTACAAACGACTCCACTTTGTTTGTGTATGTCTGGACTACTGGCTCTACTTCTACGTCTACACCAACACACACACACACGTCGTAAAATAAACAGGTTTCTCCTGTTCAAAAACAGTTCATGAATCCAGGGGGAAAATCAATGTTGAGTTCGCTAAGGTGTTGAGAGTTGGTTGTCAGACCTGTGTCATCATGATCCAATTTTATCTCACAAACAGACCACACAGACACACAGATGTCCTGTTCAAAAACAGTTCATGAATCCAGGGGGGAAATCAATGTCAAGTTTGCTGAGGTGTTGAGCGATGGGTGTCAGACATGTGTCGTCATGATTCAATTTTATCACACAAACAGACCACACAGATGTTTATAGTAAAATAAACAGATCCCATCTGTTCCTGGGATCCAGGGGAATATGAATGTCTGCTATCTAAGGTGTTTGAGGGTGTCAGATCTGTTATCAAAAACACAAATTTGTAAAGACACTCCTCGCGGTAAACGAGTAAAAGGCAGAGAGTGATCGGACAAACTGCATTGCGTGTTGGAAATAATTGCAGGTGGAAACCCTGACGGTCTGTATTTGAAGACTTGATGTGCACTGTTACAGACTTAATTGAATCTTTTTTATTATTGATGATGACATCCTTTATGCAGAGATGAATATTGGGGTTGAAACCATTCACTAGGGCAGTAAACTCATTGCAGTGCAAGAAGCCAAAAAAGGCAAGGGTGAACGATGACCTCAAAAGTAAATCTGTGTAGCTCCATATACACCGCTTTGCAGAAGCACACACAATTGCTTAAGGATGTCCACTGTTATGGGCAAACGTGGGCGAGATGAAGAACCCTGTGTCCATTGAATCCCTCTCAACACATAGGATAGACGAGTGAACTCCAAGCCCTCGGATGTGATCATGGGGTTTCCATAGCCTCCCTGAATGTAGTGGTTCCGAATTGAAGCGAGGTAAACTTTAATCGTGGATGCACAGTGAGCTGCAAAGTAAATTACAGTGTCTTCTGAAATATCTGGATAGGATGCTGCAGCACCAGGTAACTCGAAGAAGGTGGCAGCCATGCACGCACTCCTGTTGCATAGGACTGGTGTGTCCTCGTGCTGAGGGAGGCATCCTAAAAGTGCGAAATAGCATCATTTAGCCAAACATTATTTCGCAAGTTATTGGGCACGGCTGTTCTTGTGCGAGTGGGGCTGCTTTCTAGAAACGACGAACCTGTAAACGTTATAGCGAATCAGCAATAA
The DNA here is from genome assembly GCF_978046115.1 of Saccoglossus kowalevskii. Classification (NCBI taxonomy): domain Eukaryota; kingdom Metazoa; phylum Hemichordata; class Enteropneusta; family Harrimaniidae; genus Saccoglossus; species Saccoglossus kowalevskii. The sequence goes on along the minus strand of NC_140658.1, from coordinate 10,072,465 downwards.
TGTTAATAACGTTAATGTATATGTTCTGCCTGGAAAGTGAAGCTATCAGTGGCTGCTAGAATGACTAGGCGGTGCATGAGTTTCATTATAGCTAGTGACTTGTTAATAATGTTCACCACTGCTAGATTGTCACAATGAAATAACACTCGCTTACAGCACCAGTGTTTTCCCCAAAGGAAGCAAGCAGCAACAATAGGATATAATTCCTGTGTTGGGTCATTCTCCAGAAGAAGCTCATTGGACCAGGGGGCTTGAAACCATTGACCTTGATAGTAGCCCCCATAACCAACACCACTGGCATCAGTGAAAAGCTCCATACTGGATGATGGTGTTGTATGTACATCTAAGAACATGGAAATGCCATTCCAGTTAGCCAGCAACCTTTGCCACATAAATAAGTCCTGCTTGGCCTCTGTAGACAAGGTGACGAAGTGATGAAAGCACTTGACCCCCTTTGAAAGTTCGATGAGACGAGAAATAAAAGTTCTACCAGTAACAAATGGCCTAACAGACTCAAAAGGTTGCACTTTGTGCAAGTTTTGTGGTTGATAAATGTAAGTAACATTTCTCGGATGCGAGCTAATTTGTCCATGGGAGCCGTGCATGCATGTGTTGATTCCTAAATACTCGATTGTGCAGCTAGGGCCTACTGTTTTGTGAGGTGCTAGTGGTATGCCTAGACGTTTAAAAATCAAAGTCAAGACAGCCATGGTTCTTTCTGCTTCGGCATTTGGCAAGTCAACGGTGAGGAAGTCGTCCAGCAAATGGAAAATAGTCTTGATACCATAGTTGTTTTCTGCGATCCAACAAATCGCAGATGACAAGTGATCAAAAATCTTAGGACTTGAATGACAACCAAAGGCCAGACGCGCAAAGTATGATAGCTGCCAATAAATTCCATATAAATGCCACAAATAGGGGTGGATCGGAATGAGCTTAAATGCGTCTACAATGTCTGTTTTGCATAACATGGCTCCAGCACCAGCTTTATTGATCGCGGCAATAGCAACGTCTACTTCCACATACGTGAGTGAAAAGTCCTCCTTGTTAATGAGTCCATTAATACTTGGTGTTTCGGAATCACGAGAAGAGGACAGGTGGACGTTAAGCCGCTCTTTTGTAGAATATTTCTTCTCCACTAGACCAATAGGGCTACATCGATAATGTGTAAAGGGGGAGTTGGGAAAGGACCCGTTAAATAACTTTTGTCGACCTCTGTTCGTACGAGTTCTGAAATAATTGATTGCGAGCAGATGAAAGATTACGACACACCAGAGAAGTAGTAGGTGGATTATGTATGCCTGTATCGAAACCTTCAGTCAGGCCACTAATCAAGCAGGATACAAAATAAGAGTCGGGTGGTTCAAAAGTTCATGTTGGAGCCTTGAAATGTTAACTGTTGGCACTGGATAGCACAGTGGTCGTTGGCATGGCAAGACAAGCACAAAGGAGCAAAGATGCAGTTTGGTTTGCTACACCCCTTTGACGAATTAAAAGTATTACACAGTTCTATTCCCTGGAAGGTTACACATCGCCGACTCATTCTGTCGAGTGTATTGTTATTGCCAGTGGCCAGTGGGATCTTTTGATTAGACATTCTCCTTGATGCATCAGGGCAGGAAATTGCTGAATGACCAACACCCCCGCAAGTAGAACAGGAAATAGCGCGACATTCGGCGAAAATAGAGCAGTAAAGTTGGTTGTCATGACGTGACCAGTCCACTTTCACGTTATGGTTCAACAATAGAGTTGCGGCTCTCACAGAGAATTCATGGTGATACTGGAAAGAAGTCGCACCACCAAAACAGAAACTCATTTCGACGATGTCACGTTAATATGCATCAAGTTCCTGCCGGCATGCGAGATAAGCTTCACACATCACGTTTTTTTAGATGGCAAAAGCCAAAATAAATTCGGAAATGGACAGGGAATGCGAAAGTATGTTATCCGTAGGGGCATGCAATGTAAAAGCCTCAGCTCCAAGAAGGTCGCATTTGTTGTCGTTGCCTCATTCTCGATCGGTTGCGTTTGTGTGTTCATTACTCCACTCCCGTTAGGAGTGCCGTTCATAACTCCCTGTACGGGTGTCGGAATTGAACGTGATCGCGTCACTGGCATTGAATACGGTTGTATTCTTGATGAAACACCACTGGTTTTCCTTGACTGACGCCCTTTTCCTCGAGGAGCCATGGTATGCTTGAAAAAAGCGATTGTTCGACAAGGAGAATAGTGCAATGATTGTGATAACGAGCGAAGAGAATACAATGCTTGAGCAGTGATATGTAAAAAACAATGAATGAAACGGCTGGACAAAAGAAATATTGTTAACCGCGTTAACTATTGTCTGTCGAGATGGCAAACAGACGGTATGGTATGTGGGGTCATGTGACAAGGGGTATTTAAGTGGAGGACAGAAGGTTGAATGTCAATCTAGGCCAGTCTCGCTACAGTGCAGTTTTCGGCGGTTTCCTTTTTTAGTCACACTTTGTTCATTCCTGTGCTTCAACCCAACAGTAAACTTTTGACATCACGACTATGTTTTTTCAAGTGCAAGTAGAAAAGACGGTTGATGGAACTAGCAGATCCCATAGTGTCGGAAATGCACGACAACGTTCACTTCGGTTAGCCGATTGGGAAGACCTTAGACGAGATGTTAAAACATACAAGACGTACATTTCGGCCTATGTTTTGAATGGCAAAAAAGCATTCTGAAGCCGAGAAGAAACAGAGGGCAATATTAATTTTATTTACTATGCATCATACCCAGCACCACAGCAAGATTGCTAACAGATCGCATCGAGTACTCTTTCGAGAGCGGAGAATTCAAAGAAACCATGAGCATATTTATTCGGCCATATGCGTTACGTGTCCTCCAACTTCAAAGATGTCGAACATTAAACTCTTCATGTAACTATTTTAACACTTATGCCGATCTTGATTGTTCGTTTTTTGTGAGGTAGCATCCTTAATTTATGGGGTGTTAATTGTCGCGGCAAAAAAAAAAAAAAAGTCAATCCTGTATGCATTGAGTTGTACGATGTGATATTTTAAGATTTGCGTCCCTTTGCCAGTGACTCTTGTGAGCAGGTTTATAGTTGCGGTAATTTGTTTGTAAAGTCACAACCACTTGGTCTAAAGTCTTGGACGTGTATGCCGTTTATGGCTACTTCTCCACGGTATGTATTTGCGTCAACCGAAATTGATAATTGGCTCGCTTGACAATTATTCGTTCATGTGGATCATTTAATTACTTTTTACATTAAGTCCACGTACCATCACATCACGATCATCTGGAAACATCAGGGCTATTTTGGATTCTCCCAAGGAGTTTTACTTTGGAATTCGGCATTTCTATCGCGCCATGTTTATTCACAAAAATATCAAAGCGAAGGTAAGTTGTTGGTCAGTTGTGTGTGTGTGACTAGGTTATTGGTGAGCTTGCATCAACGTATCGATGAAATCAAGCTGGTAACGGTCTGTTTAAATCTAGGGCTCTTTCATACCGTGCATGTTTGAAGGAATCAGTAAAACACTGCAATTCCAGAATAGGTATATTTGTGTCTGTTTTTTCATCATGTTAGATAAGCGAGTCGGGAATTTAATGCGCATGGATGGGACTGCGCCATGCTTCCGTACATGACGGCCATGACGGCCATGGTGGTTTATAATGTTAAACAAGAAGGTAAGAGTGTGTGTGGTAAGGGATCTGTATTGTATTGTTGAAAGTTCAACCTGGCGAGCACTCGTTGAAGCTCACTGTATGTTATTATGAAAGATTGGAGTGGATAACCAGGAAGTGGTGAGGATTGTACGCAACAGTAAATACTTTGAAGGTGTCTTTTTATACACCGTGTGTTTTTTATACTGAAACGTCCTCAATTGGCTATGGCAGGTGTATTGACCAAGAAGGTAAGGAGGCGAGTGTAAGTGGTCTCTATAAGAACAGGTTGAAAGTTCAACCTGGAAGGAACTCGTTGCAATTCACGAAACAGTAAAGGTTTTGAAGGCTTAAACGTGCAATTGCGCACAAAAAACTAGATCGTGGCGAAGATTGCGAGAGTCGAAAGAAGAGTACCTGAGTTGCAGGATATAGTGTTATGGAATTTGATTTATGCAATAGCATATACGCTGGTATGCCCATAGTGTGCCCCTCTGGGGCAGAATGTTCTAGTCGATGGGCCAAGTAATCATGTTATTTACAACGATTGGAGTATTCGGGTTTGATGCTTTCCAGGAACTTGAGGCCCTGTGGGATCCACATTTCAGTGGATGGGGTTGCTTTTGATAGCAATAGTCAACGACGACTGGATCATCAATATTTATACTTCCCAGGAGCTTAAAGCTATGTGAGATCTACATTTCAGTGAATGGGGGCGCGTTTGACAGCAACAGTAAATTACGACTGGAGCATCAGTAGTGATGCTGTCCGAAAGCTTGATGCTCTGTGAGATCTACATTTCAGTGGATAAGGTTGCTTTTGACAGCATTAGTACATTATGCAAGGTTCAATCCTTGCTGAAAATGTCCCAATACTGAGACAATTGAAGTTCTTTCCCAAAGTTGGGATGGGGAAAAAAAACAAAAGCTCGGCTCTCAAAAATCGCTTTACAATATTAATGAACAAGGTATGTGCGAAGTTGAAACGAGACCAAGCTCGTGGCACATTATTCTTTCCAATGTGGCAGTCGGCCTCTTTCGGACAGTGATATGCCCGGCTGACAATATATATGCAATTGAAGTGGAACTATTGGAAAGATTACTACTAGTATCACATGTGAATACAGTACATGGTACAAAAAAAGAAGCCACAATTCCTAATTTTCGAGTTGTTAGTTTTCTACGGAATTCCGCTAGAGGGCGCATCCAAAATACCCGGATGACGAGCCTGAGTGGGGTTGTTTTTATTAAAGTTCTGTATTCTTACATGCGTAAATCAATAGATTGGAAAAGCAAAAAAGTTCCAGAACTCCGCAAATTTCTTCAGGATCGTGGTATAACTTGCAGCAATGTTCGTAAAGCTATTTTTTTGCAAACGAGTTAAATGTTCGCCAAAAGTCAAACAATCGTCGTCGTACAACCACTCCAATACACCGTCCTAGGCCCCGAATTGGCGGACCCATAGCCCCGACCAGGACGCAAACGTCTACCTGAACTTTCCCACCGGGACTTTCCCGCCACTTCCAACAGGAGCATCCGGAGGCTTATTGTAATCGAAGAAACGAAACGGAACGGAACGAAACGAAACGGGATAACACACATAATAAAAATTAAACTGTATTCAATGAAAATGGGTTTTATACGCACAATATTTACAAAATATTTGCTGAAAATATTTAAGCAATAAACCACCGCCGGAGACGAAACTTGAACAGTATTTTTATTTAATTATTTGTTGCTACCCTTTTACATCAGAGGTTCACTGATTAGTAATTAGGAGCAGCAAAAAAAATTATTGGAAAAAGCACATACTATATAAATGAATAAAGAAACAGACAATTTAAAACTTAAAGGAAGTACAAAAAATTGAACTTGTTAAAACTTAAAGAAAATACAAAAAAAAGAAACTTTTGAACTTAAAGTAAATACAGGAAATAAATCTAATCTACATAATCTCTTCTATAATCCATGACATAAATAAGAAACCTTTTCACAATTCTATCAATATATTTACCTTTCAGTCGTGTATTTAACACCCTAAAACATTTGCCGAAAACAACGGGATTTTAATTAGTAAACGGTTCGTTTCGCTAATTAAAGATAATCGGAATTTTGCAATCACGCGGCGAAACAAGGGTCTTACAAGTACAACTAGACTGGCAAAGTCGGGACTTCTTTTTTATTTTACAAAAAAAAAATATATAATTAATTGTCAATTTAGCCTTTTCAACGTGATCGCGAAAACTAGCGTGCGTGCGGGCTAGTTTTCGCGACCACGCTAAAAGGAATAAAAGAACAATTAATTATTTCTTTTTGTAAAACAAAAAAGAAGTCCTGACTTTGCCAGTCTAAGGTACAATAATCACATCTATCGGACGAAACATGGGCAGTATTTTACCTTTCAGTCGTGTATAAAACTGTATAAAACAATTATCTATAATTAGCGAAACGAACCATTTACTAATTAAAATCCCGTTATTTTCGGCAAAAGTTTTTTGTCGTTATATACACTACTGAAAGGTGAATATACTGGTCAAGTTTTGTCCGACAGTTGTGAATATTGTACGTGTAAGACCCTCGTTTCGCTGAATACCGGTATTACCGGTATCTGTAATTGGCGAGACGAGCCATATGGTATTAAATATTATTTTTTTCGGCAAATATTTTGTAAATATTGTGCGTATAAACCTATTTTCACTGATTACAGTTTAATTTTCAATATGTGTGTTATCCCGTTTTGTTTCGTTTCGTCGATTACAATAAATCGCATACAAAAAGTCATCCCGGAGTCATCCACACTTCTTTCGCGCCTCGTCCTCATTCGCATTCAGCTCCTGCTTTTTTCTGGGTTTTCTACCCTGTATTCATGCCAAAACCACTCGGAGCTGGACATCAATATTGCGTAATGGTATCTGATGGAATAAGAATCCTGGCAAAGTTGTGTGCATTGTGTTTTAAACTATCAAATAAATGATGATATTCACACTCGTGTCAATAGTTCTCATCTTTCTTCATCAAACAACGAATGACACCAACAGGAGTTGCATACACAGTAACTTTTTTGACTTGATCACACTCCACTTGAGTGCAAAACATGGCAGAGAATCCTCGCAATAGGGGGTAGGATGTTCTCAATATATGTCTGAAATAGGGGGTATTTTTTTCTTCAATATGTCTGCTCTAGGGGGTACTAAATTTACATTGCGTCCGCAATAGGGGGTATGGGTAGCCAATGTGCTGCCAGCCCTAGGGGCCTTTTATTTTTTAGCAAGAACGCACATGGTGTAAGGTTTCAATATTGAGTGACCCCCCGGGGCTGTCTCCAGTTATTAAACTAAAAAAATACTGGCGCAGGATGGAAAATGCCGTGAACAAACCCAGGAATATAGTTTGGCGTCCACTCAGGTTCCCAATGACGCATTCGAATCCACTGGCGTTGAGTATATTGCTTACAGCAGACGCCGCTCAAATTTCAACCCCACCACGAACGTTGAACGGACTGTCATCCGGGTACTTTGAGAACGCCCTCTATCGAATTTCGTGAGAAAAATAGTAACTCGGAAATTAGGAATGGCGTATTTAATGAAACTTTCAATTTATATCTGGTTGCGTTACACATTTGTTTTGTTTAAACGTTTTGGCATGAGAAGCCATGATGTAAGAGTTATTAACCGAGTGTTTTTTGTTTCAGGTCTGAGCCTGGAAGACGTCCTATTAGGCTGAGGAAGTATTACTTTGTTGAATCGGCAGCGAAAATACTACCGTAACAATCAAGAACTTCGCGTATATCAGGAATGGAAACGCAATTATCGGCAAGGAAGTGTCACTTTTGTATTTTTTTTTCTTATTTGTTTGAATGTTTGCTTAGTCTCCAGCAGTCATGTCTATGCAATTACCTGGTCGCATGTTACAGCTGGTTACGGTTATCCAACAATCCATCTTTTCATTGATAGTCTATCCTAGCATAATTTTTGTTGAATCCAGAGAAGACTCTGTATCTGCAGAAATATTTTGAAGTCGCTTTGTATGAAATACTCATTATGTACAGTTTTGTTAATTTGAAGAGTTTTTATTTTGCTATGTTATTTACGGAAACCACAAGTCATTTTTTATTTTCTCAGTTAAAGCTGAGCAGTACAAACAGGGTAATACAGTCGTTATTTCTAGACTCGATTGAGTTGCGTGCCCTGTAAAATCTTACGTAAATATGTCGACGTTGCATCCGTTATATTCATGTCATCTGAATATCTCTTTAGGTCATTTTTTTGGTCGGGTGGTATCTGTACCCATATCAAAATAATAATAATAAAAAAAAAACGTTGTGTTACACCAGAGCGACGGAGACAATTGTCAAACGTCTTCAGGCAGTGCATGGTGATGATGCTTTAGGTTTGGCATTCATTCTTTGCGGGCAGGTGCAACTGCCGCATCTAATGCAGGTTTAGGGCCAGGGCCAGGACCAATCAGATACCGCCAAAGATGGCGACGCTGTTGACTCGCTGACTAGTCATTTGTCAATTTCGCAAACTTTGTAGGTGTCCGGGCCCGTTCTTTTTTATCTACGTGGCCGCACCTGGCATGAACCTTACCTTATGTAAGTGTGTGTTGTACATTGTCGGATGTGACTAGTCTAGTAAAGACATATTGTTAACCGCGTTTCGCAGTATAGCGGTTAACTATTGTCTTTTCGAGATGGCAAACAGACGGGTATGGTACGTGGAGTCATGTGACAAGGGGTATTTAAGTGGAGGACAGAAGGTTGAATGTCAATCTAGGCCAGTCTCGCTACAGTGCAGTTTTCAAATTGTTGTTTTGTGAGTTTGTTGTATAATACAGGGCGACACCCGCCACCTTCCCCTGGGCACGATCGACAGTGCGACGGGTACAGGTTTCCAGGTATTTTTTCCTCAAAGGGTTTTTTATTCCTGGTTTTTCCTGGGCGGTCGGCGTGCCAGTAACAGGGGTTACTATTTTGTCGATGTTTTTTGTCAGTTATTTTAAATGTTTCTTTAACCGAGTAATGTTAATGCCATTTTTCGAGCATCAATAGTCGATCTTTTTTGCAGTCCATGTAAGTTATTTTTTTCTCTCATTTAGTTTATTTCAATTTGAACACTACATGCAATGTAATGGCAGCCGTTTTTAGTCGGCTTTATTAGTATGTTTTGTTAAATAAATGGTTCGCCGGACCGACTGCACATACGTGGCCGCACCTGGCATGAACCTTACCTTATGTAAGTGTGTGTTGTACATTGTCGGATGTGACGAGTCCAGTAAAGACAACAAAAGAGGTAGGGACGCTACAGTCCGTGTGCACAAGCTGGCTATGATTGGCTGGCGAATGGAAGCTGATTGGTTGACAAAAATGTGAGCTGATTGGTCGAAATAAACAGGATATGATTGGCTGAGAACATAGCATCCTGAATCCTAAAATGTATCAAGCTCAAGGGTTCCATGTCTTTACAAACTTACATTTGTGCAGGCACAAGTGAACAATTTGTTCAAGCGTATTCAGACTCGTGAATTTATAGCTCCAACATGTCTAAATGACCTACACTCGTTACATGGGATGAAATGACGTCTACAGATATCGAATCTAAATACAAGCAATATCGAAACATTCTGACAAAACTGTTAAAATTGGCAAAAAAAACGTTATTTCAAATATAAATTTATTTCCGCAAATGGGAATACGAGTAAGATTTGGATAACAATTAACAGCATTTTAAATAAATACAATAATATGACCACCCCTCAAAGACTTAAATCACCGACGTGATGCTCCCGATAAAGTTTTGACAGGAAGTTGCGATATTGCAAATGAATTCAATAATTACTTTACAAATATTGGCCCTGAGCTAGCTAGAAAAATTCACACATCTGTAAATTTTAATCACTATCTCACAGGGAATTTCCCGTCGTCCCTTTTCCTCCAAGCAATCACAGGACGGGATATTATGAAATTTCTTTACCGATTAGAAAGCAATGGGACATGATCACGTGTACCCCAAACTTGTAATTGATGCTGTAAAGTATATTAACCTCTAGCGCACATTCTTAACTGTTCTATAGCTCAAGGTATTTTTTCTGACTCTCTGAAACTCGCCACAATCACACCTGTATATAAAAAGGGATCTGCCCTGGATGTCGGCAATTATAGGCCCATATCTATTCTACCCGTATTCAGTAAAATATTTGAATCAGCTGTAAATCATCAGCTACTTGGTTTCCTAAATAAGTTCAACATACTCTTGTCCTCGCAATATGGTTTTCGGAAAAAAATACAGTACCGCCCTTGCCCTAGTTGACCTTGTTTCTGATATCACTGCCAACATGGACAACGGTTTTTTTACATGTGGGGTATTCATTGACTTAAACGAGCATTCGATATTATTGACCACAATATTCTCCTTAAAAAACTGGCTTATTATGGGATATAAGGGGGTCTCCTGCTTTCATGGTTTCGAAGCTATATAACTAATAGACACCAAACAGTAAACATTGACGGAACTGCATCCACACCCAGACAGATTCAATACGGGGTGCCCCAGGGATCAATATTAGGACCTTTACTTTTTCTTCTCTACATAAATGATATTCACCACTCTACTGATGCTTTCAATTTCCACCTCTTTGCGGATAATACACATTTATTTAAATTCCTGCAAACTAACACTATTGATCTTTCTAATATTAACAATGATTTTGAAAATGTTGTACAGTGGTGCAAAGCTAATAAATTAACAATTAATGTAGAAAAAACAAACTATATGATCCTGAAAACCCCGCAAAGATAAGTAAAAGTGGAGGGACAGCTTGCAATCAATGATACGTTGATAGAGGGCGTGTCTAAAGCCACTTATCTGAGAGTAACCATTGACCCATGCCTAAATTGGAATTCTCATATTGCAAACATTGTGAAAACCATTAGTCTCAAAGTGGGCATTATATCTCGCATTCGTTCCAAGATCAATTCTTATCCTACTTTACAACACACTTATTCTCCCACACTTAATGTACTGTATTGAAATCTGGGGAAACACATACCCAACACTTCTTGAACCAGTTCTGTTCTTACAAAAAAAAAGTTGTGCGCCTTATCACCTTCTCGCACTTTAAAGCACATTCTGCTTCTCTTTTTATCCAATTACGCATAATTGATATTCACAAACTTTGTAAATTACAAACCTGCCTATTTATCTTCGACCTTAAACACAACAGATATGCACATAGCCTCAATAAGTATGTTAATGATTACCCACATTGCTATCCCACAAGTTCAGTGTCTAGTGGTAACTTGTCAATTCCTGTTGCTCAACTTACAGTTTCACAACATAATTTAAATTTGCTGCAGTAAAACACTGGAATTCACTTCCAGACTCCCTCAAAAACATCAACAACAGAAACAAATATGAAAATATGAAATGAAACATTATTTGCTTTGTTAAATTCTTGGATTACCTTCCATTTCTCTGCATTTTTTTAATTTTTTTCTTTTATTCTACATTTGTAAATTGTAAATTTCTACTTGACAGTCTGGGCCATGGACTGGACTAGTCCATAAGGACTATTTCCATGGTCCCCACCGGAATTACTACTATTGTATTTTGTTTATAAGTTCTGTTATAATGGTCATACTGGTGAAATAAATTAAAAAAAATCTGATTCTGATTTACTCAGTGTGAATACTTAACCGCGTTTGAAAATGTATACTCTATCGTTGAACCATTTTAAAATGTCATTTTTTATTCTTAAATACTACTAATAATATCATTCTTATATATTACTCAGTTTTTAATCCATTTATTTGATTATTTACTCAAACAAAAAAAAAACAAAAAAACAATAACAAACAAAAAAAATGTATATTCCATGTCACTGATCTTACTAGTTTTACCCTTTTTTTGTCAGTTTCATAATCAAATACTTAACCGGGTTTGAAAATGTATACTCTATGTATTTCAACCATTTTAACATGTCATTTTTCATTCTTAAATATTACAAATAATATCATTCTTATATATTACTCAGTTTTTAATCCATTTTTTTTATTATTTACTCAAACATAAAAAAATATATGTTCCATGTCACTGATCTTAGTAGTTTTACCCATCTTTTGTGTATAAAAATGACGTGTATTTATTAGCGTGTGAGTGTGTGCGTGTGTGTGCGTGAGCGCCCTCTACGATACATTCTGAAAAATCTTTCGTGACGTCCATGCTCGTCCAATTAAAAAAATCCAATTAAAAAATAATTAAAAAATTGGAAAAAAATGATGGTAATTTATGCAAATGTATTCACGATGACCTCTTACGACCTCGTATTCAAATCAATTCTATGTATGCAAATGTATTCACAATATCCCATTGTGACGTAATCCTTATGCAAATTAACCCCTTTACGGCCATGGTCGCTCATTTATGCTAATTTATGCAGGAATTCCCATTTATGACGTCATCGTTTATGCTAATCTATGCACGTTCCCCCATTGTGACGTCATTCAACCCCCCGTATGACGTTATCGCATCCGAACTATGAACAGCGCTCTCATGGTCGTCCCTATAATGTAACTTAAACGACTTGCAGCCTATGTATAGTGGTGCAAATACTTGACTACGGTGGAGAGCCTACAGCACTGAAGCCTAGAATGAGTGTACCACAGTACTGGCCTATTTTTGTTTGTTTAAATAATCATTATGGTTCATAACTGGTGGTTCACTATCTAATTGAATTAGAAGAATTGATAGATTATAGTAATTCTTGTTCATTTCACCCATGAATATGTTTTCTAATACTTTCTAAAATAAAGTGTTTGCTGTTAAGTTATTGTGAAAATTTACAAAAATAACATTTTTTTTACGGAAAATAAGACAACTTTGATGACCTACATAATAATAAAGTGATAATTTGAGTACATTCGGATATGTTGGCACTTTTTATTCATCCAGTATGCTATGCCGTGCAGAGCGCCTATTGGTCGATTGAATAATGACGTGGGTTTAACTAAACGATATACAAGTAGTGCTCGAGGTCGATGAAACCAATTACCAGATGTATCAGGAACAGAACGCAATGACACATATACATACATAATCTCCATCCGTAATCGTTCTGGTTTTAATTTAAGACATTCCCTTAATTTTATTCTGAAAATGGCACAACAACAAAGAATACATGATATATATAATTTCTATCAACGATTCATGGTTTGAGGAATTACATGCCTACATACATGAGCTTATTGCCCCCTTTTCACCAAATACAGAATATAGTTTATACCACACTTGACTTGAGTGAAACTTCAATGTACATTATTCATAATTATATGTAAGCTTTTCCCAATATTCATTTTTCAATAAATGTTACCAAAAACTGGTTTCCAAGTTAATACTCTTAAACCTTTAAACAAATATATAACTACCCTCAAACCCCAAAACAATAATTAACATAAATACTTAAATGTCTCTTTAAAAACTTTGGCTATTCAAATGCACATAAGTGTATAATAATATGTTCGAAAGAGATATTAGAGAACCTACAAATCTTTTACCTCAGATGGGTCATACAAACTTAGCTCTTAGTTTAACAATAAATTCAAGTCAAGATTGCAAATCCATGCAATCAATATTCGACATTGGTTTGACATTATTCAATGAAAATGAACAAAAGATTAATTTGAGCGATCATATGACTGTGAACAAAATAATGCATAGACATTTGGAGATCAATGGCTTGTAGAAGTCACAAACTTGTACTTGATCGTTAAACGCTGTAAAGTTAAAACTAGCTGAACTGAATGATTCACTGGTTAGAGATGTAAATGAAGAGATGTTACTGATCAAAGCCGGCTTCTAAGTTCCAAGGAATTATGCAAATAACGTCAAATTATTTCTTTTTGTACACCTTTCTGTTGTAATGAATACGTTAAAGGGCGGGAGTGGTCACCTGCGCATGCGCCAGATGGCCATAGCGTGTCATTGTTTACAAACAAGCGTCTACCCATAGGCCATTGCGTTTTTAGCGTGTGTTGTTATGATCGCTTGGGACTCAATTCCCGCGCGTGCGCAGGTGACGACCCTCCCGCTTTAAATTGCCACCAGGATCACTTATCAAGCAGAATTGGTTTCACATACTCGGGACTACGCGACCCCATATACTCGGGTCTGGCATCCCATGGAGCACTAAACGCGTTCACCAATTTATTATTCACACTGTTATATACCGGTAATATATTAACACGATTCCATGGTGAACGATTGCTATGACTACCATGAATCAAATTTACATCGAAAAAAACGACAGACCCAACATCGCCTAAACAATACTCAATACCATATGCATTTGCCAAATTAGCAACTAACATGTTATCGGTTTCTCCAGCCGTCAATTTGAACTTAGAGGCCGTGGTAAGGTGGTCAGCCGGTGTTTCAACAGCGCCGCTTAAGAATACTCTATGCGATTTCGGTATAACCATAATCGCCCCAGACTCGCATGTATTCGTTGATAACATTATAATACACGTTTGCGCTCTCATCCTTGGCATGCCATCTTCGGCGTGAAATATTTCGAAATCACTATGCCATGTATATCCAGTAGCAGTAAATGCTTGGTGAAAATTGATCGCGCACTGGTGAAGATACACATCATCTCCTAATATCTGATGAACATGGGAAACAATTTTTCTGCTGCGTAAGAGATTGTCCACGGATGCAAGCGTGTTATGCGCCCCATAGACACTCCGTAATTTGTTTGTACCCGGTTCCGTGACAAAGTGACACTTATCAGTGATCGTTGGGTCATCGCCATAAGTGATGTTGTTTTGAATTTCGTATGTGTGTTGTGTTACTTCCTCAATGACCGGTTTCAGCTCATCTCTCGTGAAGAAGTCGTGTAGTGCGATAAACCCTCTTTCTTCATATTCATCCAGTTGTTCGGGCGACATTGGTCCCCCTGCCCTCGCACCATTCCTCGTCCACACGATTGGATCTAGGCGTGGATATATTCCTGTAACCCCTTTACGACTAGGATAGTAATTCTTATGAGACGAGGTGCTGTGATACGTAATGTGATGTGATGACCACTTTGGAAAATTGGCGAGCTATCACTGTTGGCAGTCGATGCACATAATTTCCGATGTGGCACAGAAACATTTTCAAGTGTCCTGAACAAAATGAAAATAGAATTTAGTTCAAAAAATTATGCTACTAAACATTGCTGCCTAATATTTTATCCAGGGCTTTGTTAAAGTAATTTTACTTCATTGTTCTTAACAAAAAAACGTCGCAATAAAGGGCACAATTGACTTTGAAGTTTATTGAAATTGTCACTATTGTCTGCGCATTTTGACTCGGAGTGCATTTGATACAAATAAAAAGTAGTGTTTTTATGTACGTCAGTTTTATTTTAGTAAGATCGTGACAAGCCTTATGGGGGTGAAACTGGGTGAAGGTCTTTTTGTTATTGCTGTGTTTATTAGGATTGCTGGCAAGCCTATTTTTGATTATTACTAGGGTTGAAGTGATTTATTGTAGTCACAATGTACGTCTCACCGACATGCTAATCGTTTTTGTACCGATTATAACTATTCTTATTATTTTTCTTCCGGGAATTGGTTTCAGCTGTAATTGCAAAGCCGTTCAATTTTTGTTGGCTGGGATTTGTAGTGGTAAGAAGTGTAAATGTCCTGTAAATTCATGCATATGTTAAATGAACAATTTGTAAATAGGATTCTTGTGAGGAACCATGAAGTCTCTTTAGTTGAGCTTTGTCGGGCCTAGACTTGCTTGCAGTTTGTTGCGATTCCGATGTAAAATTCTTGAAAAATAAATATAAATTGCGTAAACGAGGGGTGAATGCGAAAGTCATGTGACCGCAAAATCCCAGCAGACTTGTAACATGTTTTGCAACCATTACAACGCATAAATACTCCTATAACAATGACAATGTAACCATTGTAATGTAATGGAAGGGGCTTGATGCATTTAATTATTTTTAGAATGTATTTATTTAGCCAGTATTTATCGAATTGAAGGGTACATTTACCGACACGTAATATCATTTCTTGTCAACATGTCGATCCCAATTACAGATTCAGGAGGGAGGGAGAAATCGACTCACGCATACACATGTATTGAGGAAACCGTTACTCTTTGCGACAAGAACAACTTGTTCACGTACACTGAAGATTACAGTACAGTAAACGGGATCGACAGCTTTTTAGGTTTCTCTCTCGTCATACTCGCAAATACGAAATACAACAATGATGAAACCCCTAAAACGGTAACACTTGGGTGGTCCTTTTGTCATATCTTTTAAATCAACGGATCAATAAACCGCATTTCTTGTCCCACCCAAGCCACAACGACCATATTACCGTGAAAGTGTTTTGTATTTAAGATGAAGCTAAAATAGGTTGTTAAGTTGAGATGTTACTCGTGTATATTATATTGCAAACTGTGTCTAATGGTAAAAATCGCACTAGGCTATTATATAATGTAACAACTAATATATTTATTAACTAAAGTCATTAATCGATTTAATTGATGAAATGCACAAGTAATAATAGGCAATGAGAGGGGCAATGAGTATAAGAGCTGTGAGATAGACGTATCTTTGGAATGAAAACTAACATGCACATCAACCAGCCAGAAAACAGCATTTATGAAAAACAAAATGTAATTGACGTTATGCTGTGATATCTAGTTTGATTCAAGTTGGATATAAAATATTCCAAAATGTTAGACAAATGTTCAGACGTAGAGCCCACAATAACTCATTATGGAAACAAATATTTCTTTATCCAACTGGCGTGTATGAAACGAGCGTCAAAACACATTTTCTCTATAGGAGGTGCTATGTTGCTAGGATGCGAACCACAGTGACTCTACTTGATGTATTTCCAACGGCACTGGTCGAGCTGCTATGAAACGCTGGTCAAAGAGCCAAGGAAAACGGCTTAAGTCGCGAAAATAGCACAAATTCAACTGTTAGACAATCCTGAACAACCAAATGTATATATGTTGCACATGTAGGGAGGGATCGTGTTACACTGTTCAGGAAAGTCTAAACAACTAGCCTAAATACGTTTGTTTTCACCGCTTAGGGTTGCCAGGGGAAGAAAATGTTCGGATAATTGCACTCGAAATTAGGCATTAAAACATCAGCTGACCGTGTGTTTTCACTGTTGAATCGTAAAATACTAAACACCACAAAAGACATACTCAAGGAATATGGCGCTTTCCGTAGATCGGCTGAACTTGATATAACTATCTGTTAAATATATCTATGAATCTATGGGGTAGAATCTGATGAGCATTGAAATGACTGATTTGCATAGCTTTCAAATATTAAAAACATATTTTTGGACACAATATCAACATAATGTGAATATGAATTGTGACACAGTGATATTTGCTGAAATACTTACGTACTTACATTACTCAGAACATCTAGACTTGTCGGACAAACACTATCATCATAGTGTAAATATTAAATGTGGCACTGTAATATATGCAGGCAGGCATACATACGCGACATCACATCAGCCCGACATTTTCAATTAACATGGCCTTCAAATATATAGAATTTGTTGGACATATAATATCAATATAATACTAATTAATGTGTCGAAAATTAAATGGCTGGGCATTTCAAACATATACATCGATTTTTCAATAAGTGTTTTTCATGAGATGCACATATCCATTGATACGTGTTCCCTACATATATATTTCATGGCGCTTTCCGTAGATCGGCTGAACTTGATATAACTATCTGTTAAATATATCTATGAATCTATGGGGTAGAATCTGATGAGCATTGAAATGACTGATTTGCATAGCTTTCAAATATTAAAAAAATATTTTTGGACACAATATCAACATAATGTGAATATGAATTGTGACACAGTGATATTTGCTGAAATACTTACGTACTTACATTACTCAGAACATCTAGACTTGTCGGACAAACACTATCATCATAGTGTAAATATTAAATGTGGCACTGTAATATATGCAGGCAGGCATACATACGCGACATCACATCAGCCCGACATTTTCAATTAACATGGCCTTCAAATATATAGAATTTGTTGGACATATAATATCAATATAATACTAATTAATGTGTCGAAAATTAAATGGCTGGGCATTTCAAACATATACATCGATTTTTCAATAAGTGTTTTTCATGAGATGCACATATCCATTGATACGTGTTCCCTACATATATATTTCATGTCCACACGACACGGGTCGAGTATTTAAAAATGTTGCAAGAACTTGAAAGTTTATATTACTTAGTAATACGTACGGTCCATTTTTTTGGTAGAAAGTGAGTGAAGTTGTAAAATGGTTGTTCATAGTATCCACAAAAAAACATCATAGGAATATATCTCTAGCATACTGTGGTTTCAGACATGGCGTGCAATGTTGATCGAAATTCTTTTTCTGGGCTGCTTTGACTTCACCGATACAGTACTATAAACAGCTGTGAAAATGGATAAATTGTATAAAATATGTATCTAACTTACAGGTCAGTCTAGGGAGTGTTTCTTCTTTGTTGGTCAAGTAGGCTATTGTGATAATTCAGTGACGCGTTTAATATTTCCAGTTTTGTTACCAGTAGAAATGAGAAAATATGGTTGTTCGAAATGTTAAAAATAATGCCCTGAATTATCTGTTTATTTTTGGGTCAGTGTTTTGTTTGCATACGTGTATCACAAACATGCACTATATATACGACATATGGTACACGACATCAACCCTAATGCACCCTAAAAGGGACCCATTCTTTTATAGGAAAAAAATAACCAAATCTTTTAAACAGGAGAGGTGTTCAATTTCAATTCCTAGCGGGATTTTTAGCCTGGCGCCAGACCACATTCGGACCACACTAATTATTGACTTTAAAAGAAAAAAACGCCACCTAGTGTCTGAAACTATCGGTATATTCCGGGAATATTCGGACTTACGATATTACAAACAGTTATTACAGATATATATTATTCAGTCGGCAACGAGCCATATTTTGGCGTGGGCCAGCTAGTTACGTCACAGTTTGAAAATGGGCATAAGGACCAAGCAAATTGGTGGTAACGTCTGTGATATCGACAATATCACACGTCATTGTCATGCTACACGTGACAAATCAATATGTACCATCAACTCAGGGTATGCAAATCGACACCGACCTTTCCCTCGCTTGACATCAACAGGACAAAACGCGTTAATAAATACGAAAACCAAAGCGCCAACGGTGTCGTTTTCGAGATTATGCCCACTTAGTCCAAAACTGACAAACCATTACAAGGAAAATATATAAAATATAGTCAAATTGTGACACCGAAGTTTTCGCGAAAAATATTAAACCTCCCAATGTATAACACATAAATATGAATAATCCTAAATTGCTACGTTTTCTTCAAATACCCAACCACAGTCCCCCAGTGATAGAGCGACTGTGGCCCAATGTAGAGAATAACACTAATACATAATTGTATAACCGACAATCGGGAACGATACTTTTCCACTTTTTTTTTAAATTCGACGAGCATGCGAATAATACTAGTAACAAGTATTGCCACCTCTTCTATTTGTGGTCACGCGGAATAGATTAAATTATATTGTATCACGTGTGACGGTCTTTCAACTATCACGGTTTAACTCATTAAGCCAGGTCACGGGTTACTTACAGCTTTTCATCCACGAGCGCAAAGCCACACCACGCCAATAATATGTATAATATATATATTACCAGTATTTCAACATAACAAATTTGCATGTCGTTTTACTTTGTCAGGAGTTGAAAAAATTAAAAATGTTACTAATAACTACGCCATCAATGCACTGTACTACTGACTGGCGATCTCATATTGCTCTCGGTACAGAACAAGCGGCAGCCTGTTACCACGTTGTCACGTGACAATACTCAACATAACAAACGGTAACACGTGTTTATGATTTAGGGTCAGACCAGGGTAGAAGCAAGGGGGAACCCAGACACTGTTCCATACATGCGATCAGTCTAATGTCTAGTCATTAGGTCTTCGAACACTCCAAGTTATTTGCGTTCGTAGTTTTAGCTGTAGTGTATTTCTCAAATTTAATTTTAATTTGCACCACTTGTGCATTCCACCCAACCCTTGGTGACACAGACTTGCTGTATATGTAAATGTATTATATACTATTGACTGTGGTAGATTGGTGATGTCATCGTCTGCATAAAACAAAACACGTCAACGCATTTACTGGATCTACCATTGCAGTCTATACAAATCTAACAATTGGGTATCGCATTGTACTGCTGACTATATCGTTTATTACGGCGTGTTTTCCATATCAATCAGTTTTTACCCCTTCTCTGGTGAGTATTGTGATAACACACATGCGACCTCGTTATATTAACGAAAATCACGCCATTATTCACATTGAGACCGGAGAATGAATAAGGCTTACGTTGCAGGTACACCGAGTCTGTAGGCGCATGTAATATACAAGTAAATATTGAAAACGCGTGTGATATACAAGTCACTATTGGGGATGCGTGTAATATATCTGTGATTATTAAAGACGCATATAATATAGAAGCCTTTATTAGAGACGCGCGTAACGTTCAAGTCATTATTGGAGACGCGTGTAATATATACAGTACAAGTCATTATTGAAGACCCGCTTAATGTACAAGTCGTTATTGGAGATGCGCGTAATATACAAGTCATTATTGGAGACCCGCGTAATATACAAGTCATTGTTGGAGACCCGCGTAATATACAAGTCATCATTGGGAATGCGTGTAATATATCTGTGATTATTAAAGACGCGTATATTATAGAAGCCATTATTAGAGACGCGCGTAATATACAAGTCATTATTGGAGACGCGTGTAATATACAAGTCATTATTTATTATCAATAATGTTGTCTGTGTTGTGCTGAAAATCAGTGCTTCGAGAATAGTTGACACAAAAACACCAAACATCGCAGCATTCCTAACAGACAAATGTTTCCACTTTTTTATTTAAAGGTTGTTTTGTTTTGATCTCTCGTGGCTTTTCATTGGTAACATACACATATTACGTGGCTCTAGTATTGCAACAATCGTTTCAACGTGGTTTCCATTTGCAAATAACATCAGTTTGACGAGTGACGAACATAGCATATGATTGAACTGTATTTGGATTAGCATAAATCAGTGCGCCATGTGGCCGCCGACTCACAATGTCCGGGGTGGTATATGCTTAGGAATAACATTTTGTTAATTCTTTGAATAATTTGTGCTAAAGCGACAGTTCCCAAAATAAATGTCACTGCGCATTTCGCCACAGAAACCATATTTCACGTGCCGGACTATATGTAACAGAGCTGTGTGACCAGCTCCCTATCGGATGATATAGCAATTAAATTAAAGGGAACGATGGTCTCTCTGCTGATTTTTATAAGACATTTTGGCCAGTAATAGGAAGGTATTTGCTTAATAGTATTAATTATTCATATCATAAAGGTCTATTGGGGGTGTCACAAAAACAGGGTGTCATCACAACACATATTTCAAATTATCGGCCAATATCTTTAATAAATGTAGATGTTAAAATTGCATCCAAAGCTTTTGCAAAGCGTATGCTTAATGTCTTGCCTTCCATAATTCATCCAGACCAATGTGCATTTGTAAAAGGCCGCTACATCGGGGATGCTATACGAACAGTTCTTGATCTTATGTGGTACTCTAAACAGAATGATATGTCAGGTGTTCTAGTGTCTCTAGATTTTCACAAGGCATTTGATTCGGTCGACCATAGGTTTATTATTGAAGCCTTAAAGAGTTTTAACTTTGGTGAATCATTTATAAATTGGGTGAGAATGTTTTATAAAGATGTTACTGCTTGTGTCATGAACCATGGTATCTCAACTGGTTATTTTGAAGTGGGTAGAGGAGTTCGACAAGGAGACCCCCTATCTCCTTATCTATTCATTGTAGCTATTGAATTGTTAGCAATAGAAATTAGAAACAATAAGTCTATTGAAGGTTTTATTATTTTTCAGAAATGTATTAAACTGGCAATGTATGCAGATGACATTACATGTTTTATCAAACCAACATCAATTACAGTTTTGTTTCAAATAACTAATAATTTTAAATGTTGTTCAGGTTTGAGATTAAACCAAGATAAAACAGAATTATTGTTGCTGGGTTATGGGCACAAGCCAAAGAAAAAACCGGAATTTGTTTCAATCTGGTCTAATGGTATTAAAATACTGGGCATTCATGTAACCTATGATGAAAACAAGTTCTTTGAAGAAAATTTCAAAAATAAATTAACAAAACTGAAACAAATATGTAATCTGTGGTCTCAAAGATCACTCTCAATTATTGGTAAGATTCAAATTTTGAAAACATTCGGCCTTTCACAGTTTCTTTTTATAGCAACAATGATTCCTACACCAAAACTAGTTATCAAAGAGATAAAACAGATTATATTTAAGTTTATTTGGAACGGGAGAGACAAAGTTAAAAGGAATACATTGATCTCCAGTATTGAAAATGGGGGTCTTAATATGATTGAAGTTGACTCTTTCATAAAGGCACAAAAAATAAAATGGGTTAAAAAAATTATCTCTGGTGGTCTTGCTGGATGGCAAACTATTATGAATAGGGTTTTAAAGGGTTTTGGGGGTAATATTATTTTATTGTGTAACATTGAGATTAAGGAGTTGTTAAACAAGGTCCCACTTTTCTATTATGATATTATCCAAGATTGGTCAAAAATTACCCATATAATTCCTGAAACGGTACAGCAAATTGATAGCCTGGAATAATAAATTTTTAAAGATTGCTAACCACTCAGTGTATTTCCGGGGATTGGCAAACAAAAATATTAATAGGATTGGGGATTTAATTGACACCAATGGAAACTTTTACAATTGGGGTGTTTGGAATACTAAAGGTATTTCTCAAGTAGAATTTTTCCAAATTCAGGGCATAATAGATGCTATTCCAAGGGAATGGAAAAGTATAATTCATAGAAACAGACATACAAAGGTTGATTATGGTGAAAGGATTTATTGCAAGTCCTCCTATATAGATATTAATTCAATTACAAGTAAACAAATTTATAAATTGTTATGCAGAGATATTGTTGAGACTCCAACCATTGTCAGCAGATTTCAAGAACTGTATGGTGTATCCTCGGAAATGATTAATGCGATTTTTTCACTTCCTTTTCAGACAACTATAGCTTCAGCCATGAGAGCTTTTCAGTTTCAAATTTTACATAGATACCTACCTGTTAATGCAAAATTAGTTGAATGGAGCCTTGTAAATTCTCCTTTGTGTTCACTCTGCCAATTGTATAATGAAACAATTGAACATCTTTTAGTTGACTGTCACCATGTTCAAAAATTATGGAATGCATTGCAGGCAGGGTGTATTATATTATTCAACAAATAGAGTGTAATAAAGTAAATATAATTTTAGGTATTTTAAATGATGACAATCTAATATTGAACCATTTTATTTTACTGTTCAAAAAGTATATTTATAGCTGTAGAAGAAATGCTACAATCCCTTCTGCAATTGCGTTTAAATCACTAGTCCGTGAAAATAGAAAAACAGAGTTGGAAATAGCCCTATATAAAGGAAAGGAACAATATCACTATCGTAAATGGGAGCTCTTAAATAATTGGTTGGCTTAATACGAGTAAATTAATCTTGTTTTTGTTTATGTCTCACCACCGTATACCAGACAGCGTTTGTCATGTACTTTTTTTTCCCAGAGGGGATTTTGTCATCTGCTCTGTATTTTTTTTCTGTATTTCAGAATAAAAAAAAAATTGTTAAAAAAAATAAAAAAAAAATATAGCAATTAAATGTATTTTTCTGGTGTCCACAAAGACCGGGTAAACTTACCTTTATGATCATGATGGGATTTTAAATCGGTTCGATCAGTGTGTGTTGTGAAACCGCTCCTGCTTTACTGGAATTTGATTCCGATAAGTTGAAGTTATGATTAATTTTCGTCATGACAGAAGCCAGATATCATTTTGTTGTTTTGATTATATGTTTGGGGCGCATATCCCCCTTCCCCTCATTGTTTTATTTATTATTATTTATCATTGTAGAAAACACATGTATTTGGTAACGGGTATAAGACCTCTCCGGGGTTAATTTGCAATGGGAGATAATTTCCGCACGTGTGTGTCGCGCTGTACATGAATTAGTAAAGAGATAAACTGCTTGTTTACTTATTCTGTTTGTTCAAAGGATTTCCAGTCTGAATTCCTAGTTTCAAGAACACCACCCTTTACAGAGCTGTGCTCGTCTGGCACCGATCACCAATTAGTGCTCAGTATGGAATCACGTGCTACTGCTAAACCAATTGGAAAATTGAACTTGCAAGGATTGGTCTTGGACGAGTCAAGTAGGCGCGAAATAAAAAGTACCGCCCCATCGGCGAGCGGTGTTCGACGAACGCCGTGTGAAGAAATATGTGAATCGGGGCGGCGCAAAGAAACTTCGCATGTCACATTCAATCCTAAAGAATGCAACCTACGGAGAGAAGATGCACGGGCGTGTGACGACAGTGTGGTGAAAGGTCACGATGACGGTGTGTGTTCCATACGAATCCCGCCTTACTTGAAAATTGGAGCATACAAAGTACTTAAAAGTAGGTACAACATGCGTTTTTGCTACAGTACGATACAGCATATACTAATATTAATATTTTAAGATCTGGTAACTTTAATGCTTGTATTAGAAAATATACAACAGAGTCACATAGTCTTTGTTATTATACATAGAAACAGCAAGTGCCTATGACTATGACGAAGTTCTTGCGAAGTCGATATTGTTCTACGAAGCTCAGAGGTCAGGAGTGTTACCACTAACTAATCGTATATCTTGGCGCGGTGACTCATGCATCAATGACAAGTCACATGATGGGCATGACTTATCAGGTGGATGGTACGACGGTGAGTGGTGTAATATGGTTAATGTTAATGGAAAGCTAGTTGACGTTGCATTGTGGAGCTCGTGGGCGTGCGACCAATCTTTGATTAATCATCCTCTGCTACTCCTTTTCAATAAGTCGGACTCTTTAGCGACGAGGCGTTTCCGTGACAACAAAATGACGCAATGTCTGGGTTTAGGAAATGCCGTTCAAATAAACATCGACAATAAAAATGCAATCTCTTACATTCAGTTACGTCACAGTACCGCTTGTCGTAAGAGGGCGCGACTTATATTAACAGTGTACCAGTTATCAATCAATGGACAGGCTTGGTGGGTTATCGAGAAAGAATTAAAGTTTTTTCGTGACAAAATGCAGTACATGTCAATCCGTCTATTTTTTGCAAAACAAATTTCTTCAGGCTACCAGTCATTTATTATCATTTATTCATTTCACTTATCTGCCTAGTGATCTGTTTAAACTCCACGTCTTAAAAAAACATCCGACTAGCACGGACTGATCAGTAACATGTGTGTTTGTATACGGGGAATCATTTACCGTTTAGATTTATGCTTGAGGTTCTCTTGAACAAACTCGAATGTTAAAGCGCACACACAAGAATTGGGTTCCAAGCGACGATAACAACGCATGGTCAAACGCAAAGGTTTATGGGTAGACGCTTGTTTGTAAACAACACCCCATCATGACCATCTGCCACTAAAGTAGGTGACGACTCCCCCGCTACAAAGATGATTTCCAGATTTGACGTCACTTATGCTTCACATTGAAGATGTCATTTGAATATATAGATGGTAAACACTTTTAATTTGGCTGTTTTGTAAATGCAATGAAACTGTGAGCATATTGTTTTTTTGATTATAATACAATAGACAATAGTTGCAGATTTTTCGTATATATTGCGTTCATAAGTTATGTTATTACTGTGACATATTATTATTTGTGGAATAATTTGATTAATCGGTTGATTCAGCACCTGTCATACACTATTAAAGTGTTACCCATAGTGCAAAATTAGAAACTCGGAAAATATATAATTTGCATGATCTAAAATCATAATGAAAATCCTTAAGTTTTACAGTAGCAACTACTGAGAACATCTTCAACTTAAAAATTCAATGAAAAAAAACTACATGTACCATTGTTGAGCTAACATCACAGGGTTTTGTAATATGTCAAAAAATGATTAAAAACATGCCACAAACTGGAACCTATCCCCAATTAATGTTCTTGTACATTACTTCATTACATGATTTGTGTGTTTCTACAGCTGGTGATTACGTGAAATTTGGTTTACCGATGGCGTGGAGTACAACCGTATTAGCCTGGGGCGTCATCGCATATAAAGATGCGTACCTTGCAGCAGGACAATTAGAGTACATGCTGGACTGTATCAAATGGCCAGCTGATTATTTCCTGAAATGCCATACCAGGAAAAATGAGTTCTATTATCAGGTTAAGTATTTACCTTATTACATATATCGATAATTTCCACGGTGCTTGGAGGACGTTCTAGACACGAATCGACTAAAGTATTAATATTACTATCCGTAAAGTTACATGTAAATTATTACATTAATTAAAGAGATTAATAAAATCTTCATGTCGCATTGTGTTCGATGTGTCGCCCGCGCAATGTAAAATGTGTTTTTTATACGAAATTCAAACGCATGGCACAAGGCGCATGTGACGGTTCATTTATTTAGTGACTGTCGCTCAGCTGACGAGTTGCGACCATATATTTTTAACAGTATCATTGGTGAAACATTTGCTATTATTTCATTTATTTCTAATTATTGTATTTTGGGACGATTTATCATAGGTTGGCGATGGGGCCGAAGACCACAAACGTTGGGGGCGTGCTGAAGAGATGGACATTGAACGCCCGTCGTTCAAAGTAACACCCAGTCTACCCGGTTCTGATGTCGTCGGGGAAACAGTCGCAGCATTATCTGCGACGGCCATTGCTTTCAAGGACGCTAGTAAGTACCAATTATCAATGTAATTGCGAGTTTCAAAATCAAGCGTGGTCACGTGGTCATTCTAAGTTCCGACGTAATATGATTTGCACGACATCGCTTTGACCATTCAAAACCCTTTGATGAATTTCAATTATGTGAAATACTATGTTGAGGTTTAAAGCGGGATGGTCGTCACCTGTGAACGCGCGGGAATTGAGTCTCAAGCGACGATAACAACACACGCTAAAACGCAAAGGCTCATGCTTGTTTGTAAACAATGACACGATATGGCCATCTGACGCATGCGCAGGTGACTACTCCCCCCGCTTTAAGTATCGGAATTAGACATGTGGCCTGTTTTATTGCAGATAAACCATACGCTGCTTTACTGCTGCAGAATGCAAAAGAGTTATATGACTTTGCATCTACATACCGCGGAATCTACCCAAGCAAAGGACATTACCAGTAAGTGTAGTTTCATAATGATTTACTTATTCCTAACTAAACACATCGTAGTATGGCAGCCGGGAAGTGAGAAAATACGTGCATGGCTTTCCGAATGCATTACTTACCAAGTCTTCAATAGTTGAAAGAGTTTTCAATTTCATATTACTTATTAATAGAAGATAAACCACTCACACATTCAGTCTGTATCGTATTATTCTGTTTTGGCCTATACAATTGTATACAATTGGGAAAGACCATTATACGGTTAATTATTAAGCACATACCCGGTATATGAAGATATAAACATGAAATTCTAGATTCGAACATGCAAGTCGGCAAACTCGCCTCGCCATAAGGTGACTAAACTTATAAGCGCCCTCATAGTACCGTACACTGCATTTGTAAGAGCAAAGTTAAACTACGGTTTTGTTATTTAGAATTAAATCGGAAAGGGGTTGTCTGATAAAATTGAAACAATCCAACAAATTTTATTTTTATATATCTGGAGCTGCGGTGAACACGAAAACGTTCATTAATGACAGTATCTTGAGTTTGAAATTGAAAGGTTGAGTCATTATAGCGTTCGATATATCTAAAATTTAAATAAAGTGAAATGTAGCATCTGATTGGAAACTATAATATATATTATTGCAATAACCCAGATAAATGGTAAGAGCCGTATTCTGTATACCCTGTAGAAAAAAAAACAACAACGAGAATCCATGTAAGTTTAGTGAAATTTTATGTTTCCACACAGGACTAAACAATATGGCTGCAAACTCACCTGGGCTGCAGCCTGGTTATATTTCGCTACCAGTGACAAAAAATACATTCGAGATGCGAAGAAATTCTACAAGGAGTTCAAATTGTCGCGAAGTGCATGGGCGTTTGCTTGGGGGAATTCGGGACCAGCGGTTCAGGTAAGACTAATGAGATGCTGATGACGACGTTCATGATAGGAAACATTTTTTGTAGACTCTCTTTCATAAACATTCGTGGATGACGTAGTTTTGTCACCAATCGACGGATTACATGGCTAGATGTTAATAATATCTATTATTATATATATGTCACCGTAACGCCATAAGTTACAGCGTACCGTAATTTTGCGGTGTTTTACGGGGTATTTTCATCTTACCATATTAGGAAATGCGAATTCCAAATATGGAATGAGTATGATGGCTGCCACCAGGGTTTGACCGGACTCCTCACAAAGAAGTTCGCTGATTCTGTTCTAAACAAGTTGAATTTCGGCATTTCCATGATGTTTTGTTGGAGGGAAAATATGTATAATATGAGGTTATTACGAGGATACCTCAAGTAAGAGTATGCACAAAGACAGTACAGCAGAAGTATCGACCGACGCGCTGTCTCTCTGACGCGCAGTCTGTCTGAGGATGAAAATACCCCGTAAAATACCACAAAATTATGGCACGCTGAACTTATGGCATTACGGTGACAGATGTATAATAATATAAGTTTATTACGAAGATACCTCAAAGTATGCACGAAGACAGTACAGCGGCAGTATCGACCGACGCGCAGCGGAGGTCGATGCGACATCGTACTGTCTGAGTGCATACTTTGAGGTATCTTCGTAATGACCTTATTATTATATATCTTTTCCTACCAAGGATACATCATGGGAATGCCGAAATCCAAAAAGTTTAGAACAGAATCAGCGAACTTCTTTGTATGAAGTCCGGTCAAATCCTGGTGGCAGCCATGTTTGTTTTTATTAATATAGGATGCTTACGCGCGTAATTATTCCATATTTGGAATTCGCATTTCCTAATATGGTAGTATGAAAATACCCCGTAAAATACCGCAAAATTACGGCACGCTGTAACTTATGGCGTTACGGTGACAGATGTATAATAATACAAATTATGTTTCGTTGCTGTTACCTAATTCATTATTGCTATTGAGTCGCGCCCTCCAGCGGCGAAGCTTTTATGGACGTCAACATGACATGGACAGGTGGAGACACGGTCATGCAAATTGATAGATGTTTCGTTGAACAGCCATCTGCAATTTAGAATATAGTATTTTTTTTTTACAAAACAGTAATTGGTGTTGACGAACCTCCAAGATAAGAACTACCAGTACATAGACGGCCTCAACAGCGCCCTCACATCCATTTACGTCGTGAACGCCCTGTCACTGGAGAGCGCGACTTAAAGGTTTATTTCTCTTACAGCTACTAATGTACATTTTGACTGAAAACGAGAAATACAGGACGGATTTCTCGAATTATCTTGACTCATGGTTACCTGGCGGCAAAATGCCATACACACCAAAGGGGCTGGTTTATCGTAGTGACTGGGGTCCACTCAGATATGCAGGTAAGCAAAGAACTGGCGTGTCGGAAATTGTCTGTCGAAGATTCCTGTTCTCAGATGTCTTCCCAATAATCGAATTAGAATATTTATTATTTGTTTTAATTTTTTAGCTTCTAACTCGTTCCTGGCTCTTCTCGCCTCTGATTATGGCGTAAATCCTCGAAATTATCGAGAGTTTGCGAAAAAGCAGTTACATTATATTTTAGGCGATTCTGGTCGTAGTTTTGTCTGTGGTTTCGGGAAAAACCCTCCAAAAAGTCCACACCACCGAGCAAGGTAATCATTGCAATACAATCTCTACAGTCAGTCATCGTGTACGTAAGCAAAGTGTCAAATAAACTCAGTTTTGTGTCAATGAATACAAACATGTCAAGTACCAACCAGCCTAGATATAGATTACACTATTTTTACCTTAAAATAGAAATCATAACTTGTTAGGTCGAAATTCCATTTTACTAATATGTTGTTAATTACGATTTTATTGACGTTCGTTATACTCCAAGTTCCTGCCCACTACCACCGCATACAACGAGAAGAGCCAACCTTCTGGCGGACGAACCCAACCCGCATACGCTGTATGGTGGTGTAGTTGGTGGTCCCGGCCCGTTAGATAACTATGTCGACGACAGGAGAAATTATAAAATGAATGAGGTGGCGTGTGATTACAATGCTGGTTTTCAATCCGCCATAGCAGGTAGGTTTTTAACTATGTTTACATCCGACGACGTATGTATTACTGTGATGAAAATATCAGTAGCTGTGACGTCACTATCTTTAAATTTTATTTTGGTGTCGAATAATACATGCCAATGATTATTTCCTAGTCCATCGTATTATTTGTAACGTGAAGTGATCGTAGTGGGAATTCCCTTGCAGTGTCAAGGCTTACTGGTTACAAATAAAAGTTATTTTCATCTGTGTGCGTAATAATATTTGATTGCGCAGTATCTGCATTTCATCAGCGGTAGTTACCATGTACAACGCCCTCTAGCGACAACGTTTTTTTTTGCGACGATGAAATTACATATTAATGAGTGAGGGCAACGTAGCTCAGAGCAACTGTATTTGGCTGTGTAGTGTATTTTTTTTATTTTCAAATACAATTTATAACTATAAAACCGTACTTATGCGTTCACATCACCGGAATAGAAAATCGGAGATATCGCAAAATTCAAATTACTATATATCAATTAATATATATCATCAAATACAATAAGCTAATTACTTTGTTTGGGTAATATAAATTTGTTTATTGAAATATCTCTTTTGTTTTTAGGTTTAAAGCACCTGGAGATAACCGGACAACCTTTTTGAAGTAACATTTGAAATTTAAGCGTATACTAGTATTACATTTATTTTGCTATAACTCTTGTACATTTTGTTATTATTTTGCTATTATGATATATCGACCTGTATTTGTTGCACATAGTAATGTAGTATACAATGTCTGTGAGTTTTGTGAAATACTTTACTTGTTTCATTATCTGCAATTTATGCGCATTACCACAACAAATATTTTTGAATGTGATTCACACTGAACGTGTAAGCTAGTAATTGGAGTGGTTGCTTCGAATATGACAGTTCAAATTACATACATAATTCAATTTGAACATTAATGTAGCAAGATGTTATGTTGAACTATGACCCGCCCTCATGAATATTAGGTAGCTCAACTACTGCGCATGTTTTCGGTGGTGAGCCAGTGATGGTCACAGCATGGTCTGTTTTTGTTTACTTACTATACAGAATAAATTCAGTGAGTTACACGTAAGGTCTTCAGTTATTCATTCATGCAAACAGCATTATGAAACATGGTGTCAGAAGTGGTTGTTATTTGCCATAACTAAGGACATTTGATCCACGTAAACGGAAGCAAGACTGATCTTACCGGCGACCGGAGATTGACAGTGAACGGACGACGGCAGTTCAGCGACGTCAAGTTTGACAGAAACACATCAGATTTCTCAAAATATCTGTGAGTAAACCGACTTTTATGAGCACTGAGAGTCGTAATTAAATACGTGTTGATGAATCACTGATGAATTATTACTGTGTACATCTTTTGAAGCGGAGCAACGTCTTTTAAAAAGATCGTGTTTCAAAAAGTACGGTGGCCCAGAAGTGCAAAACCTTAGTCGACCGAAATAGAAGTACGGTGGCCCAAAGAACAAGATACAGATTCGAATTTTGCAATTTTCCACTACGTTGTTGTTACGATACACAACATGGAGAACATCAAGGCACCAGATAAGCTTGATGTGAACGCCAACAATTTAGCATTGGTGTGGAAGAGGTGGAAAGAAGAGTTGACACTTTATACAGAGCTAGTGTTAACAGAAACACAAGAAAACAAGAAATGCAAATTATTTCTATATCTCATCGGAAAAGAAGGAAGAGAGATATATGAAGCAATGAAATTTGAGAAGGAAGAGAAAGATCTCAAGTTGGAAGACTTAATTAAAGCTTTGGATGATGCAACCCGAAGAAGAATTAAACAGTAGAGAGATACAAATTCTTCACTAGAAATCAAGAACCACATGAAGGGCTTGACAAGTACATAACAGATTTAGAGGTTCTTGCAGCAACATGTAATTTCAGTACATTACATGACTCTCTCATCAGAGACAAACTGGTTTGTGGTATTGGTGACACCAGACTCAGAGAAAGACTGTTGAGAGAAACGGATTTACATCTACACAAGTGTCTTCAGATCTACAGAGCTTCTGAACTGTCTAAAGAGAAAATCCGAACTATAGAAGCCCCTGTAGTTGTCCATGCAGTGAGACAGTCACATGATAAAGCACAGAAGTCATTCAAGAAGACATCTAGTGTGCCGTCACAGAGTTGCAAATACTGTGGCAAGAAACGTGACCAGGATAAAAACAAGTGTCCTGCCTATAGAAAGCAATGCCATAACTGCAAAAAAATGAATCACTTTGCTGCACAGTGCATGCAGAGTAAGCACAAACAGAAAGCAAAGTATAATATAGCAGAAAGCAGTGACAACGAGTGTGAGGAAATACAGTTAGTCACGTTATTACCAGAAAACCAATATGTCAATAGAGTGACTGAGAGGAGTTTTCCCAAGCAAATACATGCTGCAATGAACATTAATAAGAGACCAGTCAAGTTTCAGCTTGATTTGGGAGCATCATGCAACATCATTCCATTAAAGGAACTAGGCAATGTGAATGATTACGAATTCATGAAGACAGATAGAGTACTAGTGATGTACAACAAGGCAACGATGAAGCCTAAGGGACAGACCAAAGTCAAAATGGTCAACCCAAAGAATGGAAAGAAATACAGAGCAGAGTTTGTAGTAGTTGACAATGAGACAAACATACCATTACTAGGAAGTAGTGCTATTCAACAAATGGGACTACTTAAGGTACAACATGAACAAATCATTGTTGTTAATGACAAACCAACAGCCAAGATGAGACTACCAGTACACCGAACTGACAAGAAAACCGATACGAAGCCAGTGTCAGCAGAGCAAATAGTCAAAGAGTTTCCAGACGTCTTTGAAGCTACAGGTAAATTAGCAGGAAAGTACCACCTTAAGTTAGACCCAAATGTGCAACCAGTCATTCATCCTCCAAGGAAAGTACCTGTAGCAGTCAAAGGCCAGCTAAAGGATGAACTAGATAGACTAATAGAAAAAAATAATAGCACCAGTTATAGAGCAAACACCCTGGCTGTCTAGTCTAGTAACAGTAATCAAGCCAGGCAAAATGAGAATTTGCATTGATCCTCGTGACTTGAATACAGCACTACGTAGAAGTTATTACTGACTATAGAATACATATTACTAGAGCTGAGCAAAGCTAAGGTGTTTAATGTTTTGGATGCCAAGGATGGTTTTTGGCACATTGAGTTGGATAAGGAGAGCTCTTATCTAACTACATTCAATACACCATTCGGTAGGTTTAGTTGGTTACGAATGCCCTTTGGTATATCTACAGCGCCTGATGAGTACCATCGTAGACAAGACTAAGCTATTGAAGGATTGCCAGGTGTGAGGTCCATAGTCGATGACATACTGATATTTGGTGAAGGAGAGTCAGTGAGTGAAGCCACGATAGACCACGACATAACTGATGAATCGATGCAGAGAGCGCAATCTGAAACTGAACAAA
Organism: Saccoglossus kowalevskii; assembly: GCF_978046115.1. NCBI lineage: Eukaryota > Metazoa > Hemichordata > Enteropneusta > Harrimaniidae > Saccoglossus > Saccoglossus kowalevskii. The sequence continues at coordinate 10,038,955 of NC_140658.1, read as the reverse complement.
GACAAAATCAAATTGAGGTTGAGTCAAGTTCCATTCATTGGACACCCCATAGCTGATGAAGGTCTAAAGCCAGATCCAGCAAAAGTGAGAGCTGTGACTGAGATGCCAAGCCAAAAGATGTGGCTGGAATTCAGAGATTCCTAGGATTTGTCAACTACCTGAGTAAGATTCTACCAAAACTTAGTGATATCTGTGAGCCGCTCAGAAAGCTAAACACAAAGATAGTGAGTGGTGTTGGTTGAAAGTCCATGATGATACAATAGATGAAGTGAAACGGTCAGTCACTTCTTATCCAGTGCTACAATACTATGACATGGATAAAGAACTAACCTTGCAGACAGACGCATCACATACCGGTTTAGGTGCAGCCCTAACCCAGAATGGCCAGCCAATAGCTTTCGCAGGCAGGGCATTAATGGATGCTGAGACGAGAAATGCTCAAATAGAGAAAGAGTTGTTATCAGTTATTTTTGGATTAGAAAGATTTCACCAGTATACCCATGGCAGAAAGGTCCATGTACAGTCAGATCATAAACCGCTGGAGATGATCCTGAAGAAGCCTCTTCATAGTACTCCAAAGAGACTGCAGAGAATGATATTGAGACAGTGAACATGTTAGATTATTTACCGATTGCAGAACCGAGAAAAGATGATATCAGACAACACACAGAAAGCGATGAAAGCCTTCAGATGTTGACTAAAGTGATATAAACTGGATTTCCAGAAAGTAAGGCCCAGTTACCTGCACAAATAACTTCTCAGAATGGTGTAATATTCAAAGGTGAGCGAGCAGTAGTACCACGTTCACTAAGAGATGATATGTTAAAGCGTATTCATTCATAACATATTGGTATTGAGGGATGTCTACGCAGAGCATAAGAATCATTGTACTGGCCAAACATGAGTGCAGAGATCAAAGATAACATTGCAAAATGTGATGTGACCCAGACTGTAGGAACGCGACAACAGAAAGAAACTCTGATTCTACATGAAGTTCCAGATAGGCCACGGGCAAAAGTAGGCGCCGACCAGTTCGTATTGAATGGAAGAGATTACTTGGTCACTGTAGACTACTATTTCAACTATTGGGAGATGACTACTTACCAGATACAACAGCGAAAACAGTTATAGGTAAACTCAAAGCCCAATTTGCTAGACATGGGATACCAGACACATGTATCTCAGATAACGGCCCACAGGAAGCGTCAGAAGCATTTAAGAAATTCAGCAAAAATTGGGGATTTGAACATATTACTTTTTCTCCACGATAACCCCAGAGCAACGGTAAAGTTGAGAATGCAGTGACAGCAAAGAACATCATGAGAAAAGCACGACAAGCTGGCTCAGACCCTTATTTAGCTATACTAGATTTCAGAAACACTCCAACTCAAGGAATGAACAGCAGCCCAATGCAGAGACTCATGAATAGGAGAACAAAGACTACACTACCTACAACTGCAAAACTTCTCAAACCGTCAGTAGTGAGAAATGTAGGAAAGCTGATAAAGCAGATAAAGAAGAACAAAGCTAAGCAAGCATACTAATATAACAAAGGAGCCAAAGATCTACAAACACTTCAGCAAGGAGACACAGTAAGAATTATGCCTACTGCAATATCAGACATAGAGTGGAAAAAGGCTGAAGTCAGCAAACAAGTGAACATTAGGTAATATGAAGTTACAACAGAGGATGGACGAATTCTACGTAGAAACCGCAAACACCTGAGGAAAACCTATGAGAAATACACTCCAAATGAAACCACTGACATAGTTGGAACTCCTGCAAATCCAGCAGCAAGAACAGAAACCAAGAAGCAGGAACACAAGATCATATCTCCAGATGTCTCCATGGCAGAGCAAGATGACAAAGCATACAATAGTACACAAAACATAGTAGAAAATTCAGGTAGAATGACTAGATCAGGAAGAGTAATCAGAAAGCCGCAATATTTAACAGACTATGTACAGAACTGTTAGTTTAGAACTATTAGTTAGAAATATGTTAGTTATAGACTGTTATATGGTGAACCGTTAGAATGCTTTCATGAGAGAACAATAGTTCATTAAACGAGAACTTTTGAAATATGTTTTACGCGATAGAATCGTTGATTTAAATTTCATTCTTGTTTTAAAAGAGAAAGGATGTAACAAGATGTTATGTTGAACTATGACCCGCCCTCATGAATATTAAGTAGCTAAACTACTGCGCATGTTTTCGGTGGTGAGTCAGTGATGGATGCAGCATGTTCTGTATTTCTTTACCTACTATACAGAATAAACCCAGTGAGTTACACGTAAGGTCTTCAGTTATTCATTCATGCAAGCAGCATTATGAAACAATTAATAGTGCAACTATGAGCAATATAACTAATACTGTACGTAATGGCGTTAATTTTATCGATTAACACTGAATCTAATCGTGCATGTGCTCATCTTGCATTGATAAACAAACAAATAAACAAACTCTACCTAAAAATGATAGAAAGTACATATACGAGTTTTGATCTTTTAAGATGTTTACATTACGATTTTGTCTTGGAGCGAGGTCAATTGTTAATTGTACATCTAGGTATTAGAGTGTGGAATAGTCTGATAGGTATTCTTTTATTTGGAATATTAAGCAAAAGCAGTATTTGTAGTTCCATAACCGACACATGGTACATCGCTTTGCAATGGATATTAAACAAGAATAATGGTTAGTATAATTGGTGATCCGTGATGGCTAAAAATGAAATGTTGCGTGAATGATAAATTATGATTGTAAACGATTGGTACATGCCACGTTTTTATTAAGTTATTAAGTTACTAAACTGCTTGAAACCACTCAATTTTTATTCCACATTTTAACTGCTTGTTAATCCTCCACCAGAGGATTTATTTCGAATGACCTGTTTTTTTAGGATTAAATGGCGGCTGTCCTAGTTCCTCGATTCACTAGATAATGTTTATGTGCGAGCGAGATTGTTGATACGAGTAACAGAAAAAAATGCACGCATATAAGCAAAACAACCTCGAGTATTGCGGAGATTATAGTGTCACAAAACAAAAGACAGTGCCAAGGCCATATTATTCCCGTTTCGTCCAGATTGCAAATGCAACACATCGTAGTAAAAACAATTTCAATAATTGTTATTCTTTGGATAACTACAATTATTAACACCTGTATATGTTTCATATCAATGTAAAAAATAATAATACTAACAAGTCACTGAAATCTACATCGTGTCGCCGTCACTGATTCGTTTAGAATGTATGCCACAATGACTGTTTTTGCCCGCAACATGAACGATAACTGATCCAACATCAATATAGCACGATGTTCGTAGCCACATATCTACTGTGCATTCGGAGGGAGAACACTCGTTCCCATTGTTGTGTTGAAAGTGGCCATGGTTTCACGTCACCCAGTGCATGGAAATGACCGCTTTATAGTCATTTATCCAAATTATTATGGCCAATTGTTGACATACTGAAAGGTAAATTTTCTCAATTAGTAGGGCACACATTGCAGAAATATGTAGTTTATGAAGGCATATACATAGAACAACATTCATACATGAGATAGCACAGTGTCTTACTCACCGCACAGTTTAATATAATATAAAAGCCTGATAACTATATATTTTAAGCCGCCATTTAATCCGAAAAAAAAACAGGTCATTCGCAATAAATCCTCTGGTGGAGGATCAACAAGCAGTTAAAATGTGGAATAAAAATTGAGTGACCATTAGAATGGTTGTGAGATTGTCGCAGATGTTGAAATCTAAAAAAAAAAAAAAACAGCATAAAGAAAAAATCGAGAAAATTAGGGAGGAATAATATATTTATATGAAAACTAATTGAAATTGATTATATACATGACTAAAACATACAATTTGACTGTTAATGTATTAATATGTCGGTATATTCAGACTATTGTACATAGCACATGTAAGGAAAATACAAAATACAACGAGATGAAATTGGGAAAGTCACTCTTAAAATATAATCTAAGATTACTAGTATATCTGTCACAACATCTATAATATTCGATTTACACCGACTGGGATCACCGTTACCATGACAATGATAGTATATGTTGTTGCATTGGATTGTTCCACTGGTCTAATGATTGGTGGATTCCAAATCCTGTTGTTGAACATAATTTGGCCAAGTACATATAAATATATCTCACGCATGCGTGGCGTAAAGATCGCCGCATTCTAACATTTGCCTACGAAATGGATGTAAAGATAAATAAACAAATAAATGTTGTCGTGTATAATATTTTTTTTCAATAATCTATTTATTCAATTCTATTTATATATTCCATATCATAACTATGTTTATTATTTGAAAATTATACATGTAGTATACCTAAACCTAAGATGTCAAATATCTATTTATTTCATGTGTCTTTTTCCCAACCAACTTCTTATTTCCAACCCTCTACCTTGTGAAGTTTATACCTACTTCAAAGCGTAAAATTGTCTCTACTAAATAACAGATTTGTGTCAAGTTCACATACAATATTGTTATATATTGTTATATATTGCTATATCTAGTACTAATATAAGTGAATTATAACAATTCGTCTGTTCGAATCCTAAAAAAACAAAACAAAACAATGAAGAATAAGTTAAATCGAATATTGCAAACATTTGTGACGATTTAAATATATTTACACGGTGACGCTTCACAGCTGGCCTATGGTTTGGTGATTATTATCAACTATGTACAGATCAATGTCAATGTAAGTTGACTATTATATAATGTGGTTTGTATTGACATTATTATGACCTTTGAACTCTTTACTATTGACCTTTTGCTCCAACAATTCTCTAATGTTTACATTTAAATATAACCTGAAAACTCCTGTGAGAAGGCATACATGTTTTGCAAATGCTACGACTCTCATAACTAAGTACCCACATTATTATCATCCCCTCAGATAATGCCATCAAAATGTATGAATCGATCTTCCCAAAAACATTTATTAAACTTATAACATATATTTACATATAAACTTAACATACAAACACTATCATTGATAATATTCAAAGGTTCCATCCTTAATCCCATACTATATACAATGCACCTTATTTACAAATACTATCACAAATTAACTATAGAAAATACCTTAATAGTTATAAACTAATACATAATGGTAAAGAAACCGGTCTCATCAATTTTTTATCACCAGTCCATGCTTTTCAGCTTCCGTAGTAATATACTTATCAAAATACTCATTCTGAGCTACTGTGAAGTGATTTTTCCAGTTGCCGACAGCACCCTTCCATAAATATTGACTATCACCACGCCAGGAGTCTTGGAGTGGTGTCATACGAATGTCGTCTGCCGCTGACTTCATCGATTCGATGCTAGATCGGGTCACCACACGTTCAATGGTTTCGACATCTACAGGTCGCCCTAGGAACTCTGCAACTTTGGTTAATATAGCTGCCATGTCCGCCTTCATATCTTCGAAAGATATATGCAAAACGTTATCCTTCTCACTAAATCTTCTCCATGACAACACATGATTCAGCCAGGGACCGAAATTTACTTTCCCCTGGACAAACTTACTCACCATATTCTCCCAACTCTGGGTGAAATCTACACTCTCGGATAAAGAAATTGATTTCGCGATTTTGTACAAAGAACAACAAACGTCTTTGGGGTGTCTCCATATGTAGATAATTTTGCAATTTCGTTTACCATTTAACCATTTTGAATGGAACAAACGAGGCGGCATGTGGCATAAAAGCAGCCTGGGCGATTCCATCTTGTTAATATCACACTTGGTGGATCGAACATGATCACCGTACAGGCCTGGTGGAAGGTCCATTTTTTCATAAAGAGCACAGGGCCTGACACGCCGTCCTGTACTTGGTAACTTCCAATTCAAATCACTGTACATTTCGGAAAGAGCCAATATCATCCACCCAGTGCCTGATCTAGGAAAAGTCACAACAACCACGTCATCATCTCTGATATCCCAGTCATCAATACGGTGACTTTCGACTGCATCCCTGTTATGTAGAGAGTCATGAAAGTAACACTCCTTGTGAAGGAATAAATGTGAATCGCTACTCATGATTCAGTACTGGTGTTTTGATGTGAGAGATCCAACTGTCTCATTTAGAGAGTAGCCTGTATTAATATATGCAAAGTCTATTTATAGAACCAAAACATAATCACAGAAATAAACTGAACACTACTGACACACAAAAGGTGCATGATAACCCAATTATTTATTAGAACATGGAATATATTAAACTACACAGTACATGATTACAATGCAAAACGTATTAGTCTAGAATTATGTTTGACATCTCAGGATGTACTCGAAATAAAAATCTATTGTAATGCCCTTTCAAGTTTACATTCTATTTGTTCATTTTATGAACATGTTATGTTTACAGGGTTCGGTGAACGGATATTTATAATAGTGGGAATGTAAGTTGGATTGTTGGGCGCTGATGCTTGAATATATGTATGAACATATATAATGGTGGTTAGGAAAACATATAGCTGATATCAATCGAAAATTAGGGTTGCAATTTTAGGATATATATGTAAGACAGAGATAGTATTACAATACATACATTTGAATCTTTTATTCTCGAGTGATAACAAAAATCAGTTAATCACTGTTTAAATACAAGAATAGGTCAAATATAGGTAAGTATAAATCACAGTCGAATATAGGAGATACAGAATAACAATACATAAACGAATTATAGTGTAACAGTACAGGAAAGTATAAAATATATTCGAATATATGTGATGAAATTAATGAGAGTTGACATTGTAACGGACTATAAAGTAAAGGTAAGTATAAAACAACATCGAATACTGTACAAATTATAGTCGAATATATGAACAATTCAACAATTCTAGTAAAATAATCTCGAAAATAAGTGTAATTTTATTATAGAAATAGTTCAATTTAATATATACATAAAAAAGTCTGGATGTACGAGGTATCACCTACTGCATCGTTGATGAACCACTGTTGGATGAAGGCTACCATAATAACAGTCAGCTTGTGGTACTAGTAGTTGTATTCAACCCGTGCTCTTGATTTCAGTCGTGCTTTGAAGCAATGTATGACATCAGTACCAGGTAAGTTCTTCATTTTCTTTATCCGGGTAATGTGTATTAAAACAATGGAGTCGTCATCTGCGCATGCGTCAGATGGACATAGCGTGTAGTTGTTTACAAACAAGCGACTACCCACCCAAGAGCCTTTGCGTTTTTAGCGTGTGTTGTTATCGTCGCTTGAGACTCAATTCCCGCGCGTGCGCAGGTGACGACCCTCCCGCTTTAAAGCTTTTACCGATGTAATGATGAACACCATCAATTTGTGAAGCACTGGTGGTTTCCTTCTAAATGGTCCAAATAAGTAAGGAGACAATGGATTAGATCCAATGTCTAACAACGTCCAATGTCTATAGTGTTTTAATTTCTTACAATGTCTTTTATACTTGTAGGGATAGCACTCTGAACAATATCCAGAGCGATACCTAGTAGGCGTGCTCAGTTTATACTAATGCGTGGATGTAATGATTGAATTGACAACCATTCTTCATCGGTCAATAAATCGCCTATACTAGTCACACCGGATTTAATAAAATGAGTAAGTTTGAGAGGTGTATGTCTTAAGGTAGAGATGCAGATTCGTGGGCACTTGGGAGTGAAATTTTTTTTTTTGCTTTTTATTATCCAAAACGTCTTGGCTATAGACTGTTAAAATTTTGTAGAATTGTGAATAGTGGAACATACTCAAAAATCGATTTTAAAATATAGATAACAAGTGCAAAGTTATCTCTTTTGAATGCTTAGCAAGATTTAGCAATTCTGTACATAAATAAAAAAAACATGGTGGAAAAAAAGTAATGACGAGATCTCCATGTTATGCACTGTATTTAACTTTTTACAAAACGATAATACATTTAAATTTGAATTTTTAACAGCCATTTTAATTGTGAGCATTAGCAAACTTTTTACTGAGTGAATTGTTATGCAAATTAGCAATTATCTCAGCTTCCTTTTAGTGCACATTCCAGAACTTAAAAAAATAGCTCCCAGACGCTTAGACCTTTTGTTTTGAAATTTTCACAAATGATTGACAATGTGTTTATCTTCAAAACGCCGTCGGGGCATTGTTTTTGGTTGAATGGTGTTACAGCAATCGTAGAGACAACTAGCCTGGGTGTTAATTTATGCATAAACTTGAAGTAGTGAAATTTGAGCTGCTGCTCTACAAAATTGACAACTGGTAGACAAGTTTTCAAGACGGCGCTTTCTCCATAGTAAACAGATGTACCCATAAACCAATTTTGACAGGAAACAGAAGCATGGTTTAGAAGCTAATTTTTTAAAATCACTTTTCACCAAAAAGCACATTTTTGTGCATATTTCAAACTACAGTGTCCATAAAAATAAGATACTAAAAAAACTTTAAAATTCATACAATAAGCTTTCCGAAAATACATAGTTTTGAGGACAAGGGAGGTCATCTTGTTTCCTAATTAACTAATTAAAATACCTGTCAGGTAAACTGCATCTCTACCTTAAAGGATGTACAATTTCACAAGTTTAAACCTACGTAACTTAGATTGATCCACTTCAATGCGTAAAATTTCCTCTACTAAATAACAGATTTGTGTCAAGTCCACATACAAGATTGTTAATGAGTACCACTATATATTGCTATACCTAGTACTAATATAAGTGAATTATAACAATTCTAAAAAATCCTAAAACAATGAAGAATAACTTAAATCGAATATTGCAAACATTTGTGACGATTTAAATATATTTACACGGTGAATCTTCACGGGTGGCCCATGGTTTGGTGATTATTATCAACTACGTACAGATCAATGTCAATGTCAGTTGATTATTATATAATGTGGTTAGTTCGCAGCTTGTATTAGAATTATTATGTCCTTCGACCTTGTAACTATTGACCTCTTACTCCAACAATTCTCTACTGTTTACTTTTGAGTATTACCTAAGAACAAGTCTTCGACTTTAGGGAATACATATTTGTTGTAACATGCAGTGACCCTCTAAACGATTTGTTTTCATCGCCACCGATAATCACATTATAATCTGTGAATCCACACCACAAAAAAACATTTACCCAACTTATAAGATATATCTACATATAAACTTAAATACAATCACTATCATTAATAATATTTCACAAATATTAACTAGGTCGCACCGTAATAACATATTAAATACAATGCACCTTGACATTCTTAAAAATATCATCACACATTAACTATGCAAATAACTAATCGTTATACCAATCCATTATAATAAACAAACTGTCTCATAAATTTGTTATCACCAATCCATGCTTTTCAGCTTCCATAGTAATATACTTATCAAAATATTTATTCTGAGCTATTGTGAAGTGATTCTTCCAGTTGCCGACATCACCTTTCCATAAATATTGACTCACACTACGCCAGGAGTCTTGGAGTGGTGTCATACGCATGTCATCTCCCACTGACTTCATCGATTCGAAGCTAGATCGGGTCACCACACGTTCAATGGTTTCGACATCTACAGGTCGCCCTAGGAACTCTGCAACTTTGGTTAATATAGCTGCCATGTCCGCCTTCATATCTTCGAAAGATGTATGCAAAACGTTATCCTTCTCACTAAATCTTCTCCATGACAACACATGATTCAGCCAGGGACCGCAATATGTTTTCCCGTGGACTCACAAACTTTTCCAAACTTCGAGTTGGGATCATGTATGCAAATAATGATTTCGAGACTTGATATAAAGGACAGCAAACGTCTTTTGGATGTCTTGATATGTAGATAATTTTGCAATTTTTTCTACCATTTAACCATAAAATCAGCCTTGGTGATCGGACATGATCACGGTACAGGCCTGGTGGAAGGTTCATTTTTTACATTTCGGAAAGAGCTAACATCATCCAACCAGTGCCTGATCTAGGAAAGGTGACGACAACAACGTCATCATCTCTGATATCCCTGTCATCAATACGGTGATTTTCGACTGCATCCCTGTCATGTAGAGACTCATTAAAGTAATACTCCTTGTGAAGGAATAAATGTGAATCGCTACTCATGATTCTGTACTGGTGTTTTGGTGTGAGAGATCCGGCTGTGTATGTGGTAACACGATTCTCATTTACAGAGTGCCCTGCATAAATATATACAAAGTCTATTTATAGAACTTAACATAATATTATTCAATCAGGAAAAGAGAGACAAATTAATTTGTGAAAGAGTTTAGATGCAACAAGGTTGTTGATAATCATAGAACGCTCTCTGTAGAACAGGGCAGGTGCATATTTTGACCTGTGACCTCATCGATAACAAACAAATTACTATCCGTAAACGCGGTGTTATTTCCAACAAAAACGCCGAGAACTTTGAGGCCGTCAGAGGTCCAGCCTATATTTAGTGGCTTATCAGGTCTATTTTTCCAGGAACCTACCCATAGCCCTTGCGACTTGGTATAGTTAATGCAAGAATTACTGGCATTCTCGTAAACAGATATAGTCCGACAGAAGGAAAGGATTCTTTTTACAAAACCTTGTAATAGGGTTCATAGTTTTTTTATTGTCCAAAACTATTGTCCATGTTGTTAGCTTCACCAAACCACCTGCTGGCTTTCTGTCTGCATTGGGCAACTTGCAGTACAAGGGCACATATCTGTGTATATGAATACATTTAGTTTTAGTACAGGCGATTTGTGTTAATGGTTTGAGTACCTAATAGGTCCTTTTATATTTTTATATTTATAGTTACCCTTTCATGGCCTTTATTTTATCCCACATGAAGAGAGTGTATAATTCAGATCAGTGTTTGAGTTCTATTTCGGTATATCCTTCAATATGTGGATAAAATCGGCCCTGAATAGCATGAAATCACTGTCCAAAAACAAGTTGGTTCTGTATATATGAAACGTCATAGAATAAACAGATGCATAACTAGTCCAAAACTGTTTTGTAAAATTTTCTCTGTTATCTTGTCATGTTTTAAAATTGTTATTATAATACCATACTCATACCATAATCTTAATGAGACTTTCTCATTGGTTATTTGGCATCACATGATTCCATATCGGACAACATAAGGTAACCAGACGAGCCCCAGAACTAGCATTGAATCACACAATCACCACATGTATGAGCTCACAAAGAACATTTTTTGATCACTTTCAGGTAGCCAGTATGAGACAGCACTCGCGAAAATATGATGGCTTATGTGCGTTCTCTTAACGCATCATGTTTTGGGTTGTGGTTAATGTAAATTTGCGCGCGCGTCTCTGCATTGCAACATTGTCTATGACCAAGCGTGCGTGTTTTCCATGCCGATTCGGGCGAATTTAGTTAGAACGGCGAGCTTTGTCGTGAAATAACAGTACTATGATGGGAATTAAGGGTGGCCAAACAGATCAAAGCTGAGATAAGCAACATTGAAATTGATAGGAACGGTTATCACAGCCTCATTAACAAATATATATGTTCCATGTTTCAAAGTGTCACCCTCAGTGATATATTGTCAAAGGTTAGCCAGAAACTAAATATGTCACTGCCTGATAGGAAATATTACGTCCGTAGTGAAGGATCTAACCACTCCCCTACAGATAGCTTTAGCTGTGTTGCTGAGAGATTCCAAAGAACAAGTCAAAACCTTCTATAATTTTGGAATAACATGCTCTTATGATGAATTACTGCGATTCAAGAAATCTGTTGCCTCTGTGGCAAATGCTAACATTGACCTCACTGGATTGAAGGGACAAGTAGATGGTCTGGCACAATGAGTGGGTGACAATTTTGATCAACAAATCCATTCACAAAATGGAAAAGTCCAAACACATTCAATGGCTTTACTTATGACCCAGATAGACAATAAGGAAAACCACGATGATATTGAAGAATTAATATCACGACTTACAAATAAAGTTTCAAATTGTGAGGTTGGTCCTTATGCAGGTCCAAAGATGCCAACACCACCTGAAAACACTATGAAAATGAAAGTTCAAACTCTGACCACTCTAGCACGTACGTCACTTGCCTTGAGCAGGGCCAGGGAAAGGAATCTTGAATTCTTTAAGGTTATGTACAATGATGGCCCAGAATATAATGGGTACAACACAAAACGAACGATGGAAGAGGAACAGACAGCCAAGGACTAAGGCAGTTTACCTCTGATTGATAAGCCTCCTGCAGAATATGATACAATACTGACATGAATGCTTCAAATAATGCGACTCTCTGAGGCAACAGACCAGCCATTCACATTCTTCACCTTAGACCAGCAGCTCTACAGATATGCTGTGGAGATCCAATGGGCAATTTCAGAGCTTTTTCCATCCTCCTCGTTCATCGTAAGGCTTGGTGGAATGCATATGCTCATGAGCTACATTTATGCCATTGGGAACCTAATGACCGAAACTGGATTATCATGTCTTCTGTGTTTGCTGGGGTTCCGAAAATTCTAGTTGGCAAGAAATTTCCCATGTGCAGGAGAGCATTCAGAATGGCGGCAGAAGATTTCTTGAACCAATCATCAACAATCTCACAGAAATGCTATGGTACGTTCATGGATAATTTAGAAGAGAAGCAGAGAAAAGCATGACGTGTGATTGTCTGATCAAACCTGTCTTGTAATAATGATGGCTTATGTCAGAGCGGAACTGGAGGAAGATTTGTTACTACATGTTTACTGCGTGAAGGTCATGATTCCATACTTTTTGCTGGTGGACATTAAACTATGCCAGGTTAGGTCTGGTGTACCTGAGAACAATTGAGAATTTGCCAGAGCACATCCTGCCCCAATTTCTCAATGGAAAACAGCGACACAAGAAAGGTCTTTGGAATTGCTAATGGAGCGACCTTTTCATAGAATCAACGTTTATGAGGCATGGGCATGGACAAACAGAAACACTAAAACCAGAAACTTGGGCACTCATTCTTCACACCTGTTCTCAATTAATGGAAGATCTTGCAGAATTAAGAGGTGTCTCAGATGATGATAGGTTCTAGGACAGTCACAAAGAGGAAGCAACTGCTCGAATGAACAGTGTCAATGTGCCATGGAATTGGGAAAGGAAAGATGCTGAAAGCTATCAAAACTGTCCAGTGTCGCCTCGGCTTGCTCGGTGATGTAACTGCAGATATAGAAGATGTTATCCTGCAAGCGAAAACTTTCATGTGTAGATGTTATAATGTGGTGAATGCAGCAACAATGACTGATGCAAAGATAAAAGTCTGGGCATCAAAATTCCAAAACTATGTTCTTTACTACCTACAACAGAAGCTTTTAAGAAAAATGTAAAAAGAGCTCATTGTCAGTGTGCCATTTGGTTAAGAGCCCTCCAAGACCCCCCAAACAAAGATCCCACTGAGTATGGATGGGGACGAGGAAACAAAATCCCTTCAACCTTCGACAATTCCACTTTCAAGACAAGCTGCCCCAGATTATATTCTGAAACTTGTGTGTTGCTTTGTCCATCAGAGACTCCATGTCGTTCCAAAGTATGTGTATGTGTGGCAGCCAATTTATCTTGTACTCTATTTTGTCACTGCCAGGGAAGTTCTATTTGCAACAATGAACAAACTATACCAACACAGGAATCAGATGATGAAGACGAATCTCAGGAATAATCTTCTTCCACATTTCTATAGCCCACCCAAAATCAACTACTCGGTTTAGCAGTATAGGTATAGGTACAGTATAGTATAGTATAGTAGTATCTAGTTTGTTCATAATGTGGTGAACAAACCAATAAAGAACAAGTCTGCATGAATTTACTTAGTTGTTAGGCAACCATTTTGAATCCCGTTACTAGGAAGGTGTGTAGTTTGGGTTAACACAAATGACGTGTGTGTCTCATATACACATTTGTAAGGATTCGTGCAATAAACTGCATGGTTGTTGCTCCCAAGTTGGAATTTTCTTGGTATTACTCAGTTGCTAGGTAGCCATCTTGCATTTTGTTGCTAGGGAGGATTTGCCCAATGCTGACACAGGGCCAGCAAGTTGAAATATGTTATATAGGTAGAGGTCAATCTAAAACCACATTAAGAAAAACTATGGACTCTGAGTTTAATACAATCAGAGTTATTTGTGACAAAGATGCTGACATCGTCAGCGTACGCAGAAAGTTCAACCCCTCGATCAGGAGAGTTATCAACCTGAACACCACGGATACCACTCTGGGTTCGGATCTTGTGCAAAATGGGCTCGATTGTAGCGTGTACAGTTGCCCTGATAGAGAACACCCCAGACGAATACCTCTATTAAACTGGACAGGGCTGGTGAGGGCGCTATTGATGCGGACCAGAATAAACGAATTTAATATAGTCACAGAACCGATTACCGAACCTAAAGGCCTGAAGTGTTTTTAATAAGTATCCGTAGTGAACTCTATCGAAAGCTTTCTCCCGATCGAGAGAGACAATTCCTAGTGTGATGTTATCATCAAGTGTATGTTATCATTAGTTTGTCTTCCTGGGATGGAGTAGCTTTGATCGATGTGAACTATACTACCAAGACAGATTTTAACCTTAGAGGAAGTGCTTTGGTGAAGATATTGTAATCCGCGCATAACAGGCTAACAGGTCTCAGTAGTCCATTGAGTGATAACAGCCCGCCTACACGACAAGGCATCTGGCCGTCCCTGATTGAAGCAGTAATGACATCGTGAAGATCAGAGCCTAAATTCGACCCAATATGTTTATAAAATTCACCAGGAATACCATCTATGCCTGGGGATCTGATGGTGGAAATTAATTTGACTGCGTTGGTGAGACATTCATGCGATATTGGTGCGTTGTTAATTTTGAGCTTCAATGAAAACCGGGCCGGAGGAACACAAGTCGCTGTAAAACTCTTCAGCCATTGACAATTTGTGACCCAGTCAGTGTCAGTGTGACATAACTTTACGCTACCCCATTTGTTTCTCACAGTCAAAGAAAAAGGATGTAGGGACATCGTTTTCATTTAGAATGTTATGCCTTGATCTAATGGCGGCTTCTTTCTTTCTTTTCTCTTCGAGAAGCACTTTTAGTGAAGGATCGTTTTTTAGATTTTGTTCAATATTGCTAATGTCATTGCGTAACTTGGCTTGATTATGTTATACGTGCAGGACAACTTAGCACTGTACTATTTTGTGAGTTCTTTAATATTCAGTTTGCCGATATCCCACCACGTTTGAATTTTACTGAAGCGTGATTTCTCACGGCGCCATTTCAACCAATATTCTTTGAATATTTCACAAAAATCTTCATCCTGCAGGAGACTTAAATTAAAGCATCAAACAGGATTACTGTCATTAATGTAATTAAAAGACAGGCGGATATCAACAGGCAAATGATCAGAAAAATTATAACAAGGCAGTATAGACGATAATTTAATTCTGGATACGATAGATATAGATATATAAAACGTATCAATACGTGATTTGCTTTTATTTCTACTACAGGTATACTCTCTGCCAGTAGGATTTGTGAAAAAAACCTAGAAGAAGGAAAATGTGGTTCGGGGCTATCCACCGGTCAATATCTGCATGTATTGTATTAAAATCGTCGCCAGCGACGATTGGGTCATTGTTAATATTATTTGAATGACCTTTCTACACCTTAAAAACCTCCAACCATTCCGGCCCATTGGTTAGGGCGTATACATTTATCTAGTGCACCGACAACCCGTCGATTTTGGCATGAATATGCAAAAGACGACCCGAGACTACATCATTGACATTCAGAATTTTAATATTTTTACTGGGTTTAAAAAGTACAGCAACGCATGCCGAATATAGGCGTCCTCCAGACCACACGCCAGTTCGGCTCATCAGACGGAACAGAAAAAATCCTTAAAGTGATTACTTTTAATATATTGAAAAAGCTGGCATCATTTTAAAGAATCTCTGCAACCATGTACATTAAGTAATTCCAGCCACAATTGAAAGAAATAAAAAGCAACCAAGCCATTGACGCTTATTCATGGAGTGTTGATGCATAATTAGCATACACAATTCAATGAAAATGACAGATTGCGAGGAAATGCCTAGTTTTTTACTTATGACGCTTGATCTTAAATTCCCAGAGACTTCATTACCTTCAGCACTGGATTTGAATGAGCGTTTTGAAAAGTTTAGCAATACGCATTGTCATCCGCTGTACGCGTATCTATTCTTTACTCGGGAAATCAGCGCTGTTACGAATATTGTTTATGGATCTCACTAAATGTCCGAGGTCGGGACAGAAAACACTCACCCACTCGATTAATTTCCTCGAGTTAAAAGACCCTTCTAGAAAAACCATCCATGATTCTTTAGATAACATTTTTTATTTTCATTTTCAGACAACCCGACATTTTCTATGGAAGCATATCGACACATCTTACATCACAAACTCATTGTCACAATCGACTTTGAATCAAGCACATCAATACTTTTAGAACTATGTAATTCATCTGGACCCTTTCCTTGTCAATTTCATTATCCCCACAATGATCAGTATAATTACTAAAATTTCACGATTTTGCACTATAAATAATTTATATCACAGTAAAGAAGAATGCAGGAACGTTGCCTTATATATTGTCCATGTTCGTGATGAAAACAAATTCAACACCTTGTTTACTACAGGAGTCTCCCATGCAAGTACTAACCACGCCCAATTGTGCTTTACTTCAAACATTTGTCGGTCACCCAACCACACAGCTGCATAAATTATTTGAAATTTAGCCGAATTGGCGGCTATTTCATGTTTTCAGATGTTTTAAATCGATATCGCTGGCACAAATACCTTCTCGAATTGACCTATGACCTCTACATACTCGGAGTAGCACTACGGTTATTTAACGGTCATTAAGGACATTTTTATTCACATTTTCGAACTTTTAACTATGGGACTTGTTAATATGATATCACAGGTAACAACCCCGAATGAAACTACCGACTTGGCAATCGCTTTTCACAACTTTGTAAGCAGTTTGTTGTCTTTTTTTTCGGTTGGCTGTTGTGATAATCTGCTTATATATAAGGCATTCTCGATACAATTACTTAATGTTTTCGAAATTTAACTGCGAGTTTGGCATGACATAGACTTAGGTTAAATGTACAAGCAACTCCGCTAACATTTCCTTCGATTTTTCCAACTTTGCACGTTTTTTTCTAACGTATTACAGTCAGCGCATGTGAACATTTATAGGATGCCTTCACCTGACTTTTATGAAACTTGTCGACTTCCCAACTGCGCGTTTTTATATGCCAACAATTTAGATCATATATACAAATACATCTATAAACTTTGCCATAACTTTGCACAACTTTGCAATCACTTTCAACAACTTTGCAATCACATTGAACAACTTTGCACGGTGTTTTAACAGCTTAAAATCCACTACGTGCCGACAGCATCGATAACTTGTTCTTGATCATTAGAAGGAATTTGAAAACTTTCCAATAATTAAAATAGTTACAAAAATTGCACGATTTTGCACTATAAATAATTGATATCACAGTAAGAAAGATGGCAGGAACGTTGCTTTATATATCGTCCATGTGTGTGATGAAAAAAAAATCAACACCTAGTTTACTACGGGAGTCTCCCATGCAAGTACTAACCACGCAAAATTGTGCATTACTTTAAACATTTGTCGGTCACCCTACCACACAGCTGCATGAATTATTTGAAATTAAGCCGAATTGGCGGCTATTTCATGTTTTCAGATGTTTAAATCGATATCGCTGCCACAAATACCTTCTAGAATTGACCTATGACCTCTACATACTCGGAGTAACACTACGGTTATTTAACGGTCATTTAGGACATTTTTATTAACATTTTCGACCTTTTAACTATGGGACTTGTTAATATAATATCACAGGTAACAATCCCGAATGAAACTACCTACTTTGCAATCGCTTTTCACAACTTTGTAAGCAGTTTGTTGTCGATTTTTCGGTTGGCTGTTGTGATTATCTGCTTATATATGAGGCATTCTCGATGCAATTACTTAATGTTTTCCAAACTTAACTGCGGGATTGTCATGACAATGACTGAAGGTAAATATACAAGCAACTCCACCAACATTTCCTTCGATTTTTCCATTTTTGCACGTTGTTTTCTAACATATTACAGTCAGCTCATGTGAACATTTATAGGCTGCGTTCACCTGGCTTTTATTAAATTTGTCGACTTTACAACTGCGCGTTTTTATATACCAACAACTTAGATCATATATACAAATATATCTATCAACTTTGCCATAACTTTGCACAACTTTGAACAACTTTGCACGGTGTTTTAACAGCTTAAAACCCACTACGTGCCGACAGCATCGATGACTTGTTCTTGAAAATTAGAAGGAATTTCAAAACTTTCCAATAATTAAAATAGTTACAAAAATTGCACGATGTTGCACTATAAATAATTGATATCACAGTAAGAAAGATGGCAGGAACGTTGCTTTATATATCGTCCATGTGTGTGATGAAAAAAAAATCAACACCTAGTTTACTACGGGAGTCTCCCATGCAAGTACTAACCACGCAAAATTGTGCTTTACTTTAAACATTTGTCGGTCACCCTACCACACAGCTGCATGAATTATTTGAAATTAAGCCGAATTGGCGGCTATTTCATGTTTTCAGATGTTTAAATCGATATCGCTGCCACAAATACCTTCTAGAATTGACCTATGACCTCTACATACTCGGAGTAACACTACGGTTATTTAACGGCCATTTAGGACATTTTTATTAACATTTTCGAACTTTTAACTCTGGGACTTGTTAATATAATATCACAGGTAACAATCCCGAATAAAACTACCTACTTTGCAATCGCTTTTCACAACTTTGTAAGCAGTTTGTAGTCGATTTTTCGGTTGGCTGTTGTGATTATCTGCTTATATATGAGGCATTCTCGATGCAATTACTTAATGTTTTCCAAACTTAACTGCGGGATTGTCATGACAATGACTGCAGGTAAATATACAAGCAACTCCACCAACATTTCCTTCGATTTTTCCAACTTTGCACGTTGTTTTCTAACATATTACAGTCAGCTGTTGTGAACATTTATAGGCTGCGTTCACCTGGCTTTTATTAAATTTGTCGACTTTACAACTGCGCGATT
Source organism: Saccoglossus kowalevskii (assembly GCF_978046115.1). Lineage (NCBI taxonomy): Eukaryota > Metazoa > Hemichordata > Enteropneusta > Harrimaniidae > Saccoglossus > Saccoglossus kowalevskii. The sequence goes on along the minus strand of NC_140658.1, from coordinate 10,019,820 downwards.
TTATATAATACCAACTTAGGTCATATATACAAATACATCTATCAAATTGCCATAACTTTGCACAACTTTGCAATCACTTTGAACGGTGTTTTGACAGCTTAAAACCCACTACGTGCCGACAGCATCGATAACTTTTTCTTGAAAATTAGAAGGAAATTGAAAACTTTCCATTAATTAAAATAGTTACAAAAATTGCACGATTTTGCACTATAAATAATTGATATCACAGTAAGAAAGATAGCAGGAACGTTGCTTTATATATTGTCCATGTATACGATGAAAAACAAAATTCAACGCTTGTTTACTACGGAAGTCTCCCATGCAAGTGCTAACCACGCCCGATTGTGATGTACTTCAAACATTTGTCTGTCACCCAACCACACAGCTGCATATATTATTTGAAATTAAGCCGAATTGTCGGCTATTTCATGTTTTCAGATGTTTTAAATCGATATCGCTGGCACAAATACCTTCTAGAATTGACCTATGACCTCTACATACTCGGAGTAACACTACGGTTATTTAACGGTCATTTAGGACATTTTTATTCACAAGCAACTCCACCAACATTTCCTTCGATTTTTCCATTTTTGCACGTTGTTTTCTAACATATTACAGTCAGCTCATGTGAACATTTATAGACTGCGTTCACCTGGCTTTTATTAAATTTGTCGACTTTACAACTGCGCGTTTTTATATACCAACAACTTAGATCATATATACAAATACATCTATCAACTTTGCCATAACTTTGCACAACTTTGTACAACTTTGCACGGTGTTTTAACAGCTTAAAACCCACTACGTGCCGACAGCATCGATAACTTGTTCTTGAAAATTAGAAGGAATTTGAAACTTTCCATTAATTAAAATAGTTACAAAAATTGCACGAATTTGCACTATAAATAATTGATATCACAGTAAGAAAGATAGCAGGACGTTGCTTTATATAATGTCCATGTATGCGATGAAAGACAAAATTCAACGCTTGTTTACTACGGAAGTCTACCATGCAAGTGCTAACCACGCCCGATTGTGCTTTACTTCAAACATTTGTCGGTCACCCAAAAACGCAGCTGCATAAATTATTTGAAACTAAGCCGAATTGGCGGCTATTTCATGTTTTCAGATGTTTTAAATCGATATCGCTGGCACAAATATCTTCTAGAATTGACCTATGACCTCTACATACTCGGAGTAACACTACGGTTATTTAACGGTCATTTAGGACATTTTTATTCACATTTACGAACTTTTAACTATGGGACTTGTTAACATGATATCGCAGGTAAAAATCCGGAATGAAACTACCTACTTTGCAATCGCTTTTCACAACTTTGTAAGCAGTTTGTTGTCGATTTTTCGGTTGGCTGTTGTGATAATCTACTTATATATGAGGCATTCTCGATACAATTGCTTAATGTTTTCGAAATTTAACTGCTGGGTTTTCATGACAAAGACTTAGGTTAAATATACAAGCAACTCCACCAACATTTCCTTCGATTTTTCCAACTTTGCACGTTGTTTTCTAACATATTACAGTCAGCTCATGTGAACATTTATAGACTGCGTTCACCTGGCTTTTATTAACTTTGTCGACTTTACAACTGCGCGTTTTTATATACCAACAACTTAGCTCATATATACAAATACATCTATCAACTTTGCCATAACTTTGCACAACTTTGAACAACTTTGCTCGGTGTTTTAACAGCTTAAAACCCACTACGTGCCGACAGCATCGATATCTTTTTCTTGAAAATTAGAAGGAATTTGAAAACTTTCCATTAATTAAAATAGTTACAAAAATTGCACGATTTTGTACTATAAATAATTGATATCACAGTAAGAAAGATAGCAGGAACGTTGCTTTATATATTGTCCATGTATACGATGAAAAACAAAATTCAACGGTTGTTTACTATGGAAGTCTCCCATGCAAGTGCTAACCACGCCCGATTGTGATTTACTTCAAACATTTGTCGGTCACCCAACCACACAGCTGCATACATTATTTGAAATTAAGCCGAATTGGCGGCTATTTCATGTTTTCAGATGTTTTAAATCGATATCGCTGGCACAAATACCTTCTAGAATTAACCTATGACCTCTACATACTCGGAGTAACACTACGGTTATTTATCGGTCATTTAGGACATTTTTATTCACATTTACGAACTTTTAACTATGCGACTTGTTAATATGATATCACAGGTAACAATCCCGAATGAAACTACCTACTTTGCATTCACTTTTCACAACTTTGTAAGCAGTTTGTTGTCGATTTTTCGGTTGGCTGTTGTGATTATCTGCTTATATATGAGGCTTTCTCGATACAATTACTTAATGTTTTCCAAACTTAACTGCGGGATTGTCATGGCAATGACTGAGGTTAAATATACAAGCAGCTCTCCCAACATTTCCTTCGATTTTTCCAACTTTGCACGTTGTTTTCTAACATACTACAGTCAGCTGTTGTGAACATTTATAGGCTGCGTTCACCTGGCTTTTATTAAATTTGTCGACTTTACAACTGCGCGTTTTTATATACCAACAACTTAGCTCATATATACAAATACATCTATCAACTTTGCCATAACTTTGCACAACTTTGCAATCACTTTGAACGGTGTTTTAACAGCTTAAAGCCCACTACGTGCCAACAGCATCGATAACTTGTTCTTGAAAATTAGAATGTATTTGAAAACTTTCCATTAATTAAAATAGTTACAAAAATTGCACGATTTTGCACTATAAATAATTGATATCACAGCGAGAAAGATAGCAGGAACGTTGCTTTATATATTGTCCTTGTGTGTGATGAAAAACACAATTCAACACCTTGTTTACTACGAGAGTCTCCCATGCAAGTACTAACAACGCCCGATTGTGCTTTACTTCAAACATTTGTCTGTTACCCAACCACACAGCTGCATAAATTATTTGAAACTAAGGCGAATTGGCGGCTATTTTATGTTTTCAGATGTTTTAAATCGATATCGCTGGCACAAATATCTTCTAGAATTGACCTATCACCTCTACATAGTCGGAGTAACACTACGGTTATTTAACGGTCATTTAGGACATTTTTATTCACATTTACGAACATTTAACTATGGGACTTGTTAACATGATATCACAGGTAACAATCCGGAATGAAACTATCTACTTTGCAATCGCTTTTCACAACTTTGTAAGCAGTTTGTTGTCGATTTTTCGGTTGGCTGTTGTGATAATCTACTTATATATGAGGCATTCTCGATACAATAGCTTAATGTTTTCGAAATTTAACTGCTGGGTTGTCATGACAAAGACTTAGGTTAAATATACAAGCAACTCCACCAACATTTCCTTCGATTTTTCCAACTTTGCACGTTGTTTTCTAACATATTACAGTCAGCTCATGTGAACATTTATAGACTGCGTTCACCTGACTATTATTAACTTTGTCGACTTTACAACTGCGCGTTTTTATATACCAACAACTTAGCTCATATATACAAATACATCTATCAACTTTGCCATAACTTTGCACAACTTTGAACAACTTTGCTCGGTGTTTTAACAGCTTAAAGCCCACTACGTGCCGACAGCATCGATATCTTTTTCTTGAATATTAGAAGGAATTTGAAAACTTTCCATTAATTAAAATAGTTACAAAAATTGCACGATTTTGTACTATAAATAATTGATATCACAGTAAGAAAGATAGCAGGAACGTTGCTTTATATATTGTCCATGTATACGATGAAAAACAAAATTCAACGGTTGTTTACTATGGAAGCCTCCCATGCAAGTGCTAACCACGCCCGATTGTAATTTACTTCAAACATTTGTCGGTCACCCAACCACACAGCTGCATACATTATTTGAAATTAAGCCGAATTGGCGGCTATTTCATGTTTTCAGATGTTTTAAATCGATATCGCTGGCAAAAATACCTTCTAGAATTAACCTATGACCTCTACATACTCGGAGTAACACTACGGTTATTTATCGGTCATTTAGGACATTTTTATTCACATTTACGAACTTTTAACTATGGGACTTGTTAATATGATATCACAGGTAACAATCCCGAATGAAACTACCGACTTGATAATCGCTTTTTACAACTTTGTAAGCAGTTTGTTGTCTTTTTTTCGGTTGGCTGTTGTGATAATCTGCTTATATATGAGGCATTCTCGATACAATTACTTAATGTTTTCGAAATTTAACTGCGATGTTGTCATGACAATAACTTAGCTTAACTATACAAGAAACTCCGTCAACATTTCCTTCGATTTTTCCAACTTTTCATGTTGTTTTCTAACATATTTCAGTCAGCTCATGTGAACATTTATAGGAAGCTTTCACCTGGCTTTTATTAAATTTGTCAACCTTACAACTGCGCGTTTTTATATACCAACAACTTAGCTCATATATACAAATACATCTATCAACTTTGCCATAACTTTGCACAAGTTTGAACAACTTTGCACGGTGTTTTAACAGCTTAAAACCCACTACGTGCCGACTGCATCGATAACTTGTTCTTGAAAATTAGAAGGAATTTGAAAACTTTCCATTAATTAAAATAGTTACAAAAATTGCACGATTTTGCACTATAAATAATTGATATCACAGTAAGAAAGATAGCAGGAACGTTGCTTTATATATTGTCCATGTATGCGATGAAAGACAAAATTCAACGCTTGTTTACTACGGAAGTCTCTCATGCAAGTGCTAACCACGCCCGATTGTGCTTTACTTCAAATATTTGTCGGTCACCCAAAAACACAGCTGCATA